>NC_034604.1:34452657-34472459 GCF_900095145.1 Mus pahari | reverse complement strand
GAGGGGGAGGAGGAGGAAAGATGTTAGCAAATGAAAGCTCTGCTGCAAGTCAAATCTGACCCCACTGTAACAACAACAACTAGCTAAACCTTGGATATAAAATCATAATAATAATAATAATAATAATAATAATAATAAATCACTTGAAAGGCTGCTGAATAGTTTGTAGACTGCTCATCTTGTGAGTGGTTCCCAACAGCTTTTATAGAATCTTCTATTAAGACTCTTGTAAATTAATTCATTTGTTTTTTTTTTAAAGTCTCTTGCCTGCAGGCCGCATCAAGCTTCCTGTTTCTTGGCTAAAATGAGATAGCACACGGGTAAAGGGAACACTTTACTCGGTTTGTCTCTAGAACTGAGGAGTTCATCTAGACCCTATCAGTGACCTAGACACCCCGGCCACTGGAGTAAGGGAGATTTATGGTCCGTTCATGCCATGTGCCCTCATCCGAAAGAGTGACAATGTTGGAAGCTCTAAGGCAATGAGGCAGTCCCAGCAGCTTTGAAATGGCAGTGTCAGAAATGGAACCGTGCACAACTACAAAGGGAATCAAAGATTCAAGTTTGAAGTCAATTGTGTCTCCTTCTCTTCATTTATTGGGAAATGTTTCTCTTTGTCTCTTTCTTTGATTCCTCCTTAGCTTTCTGTGCATTAATAACAAATATACACACTCCATAAATAACAGGAACAGTGACAAAAGGTGAAAACACACACTCACTATGTCCTGCTGCTTTGTCACCCTAGATAGGATTTTTCTATTGCATCATGTCGGGGAGAGCTGGCTGTGCACATGCCACAGTGCACTTGTGGAAGGCTGGAGGACAGTTTGTGGGAGTTGATTCTCTGCTTCCACCATGTAGGTCCTAGAGATCAAACTCAGGTGGTCCAGCTTGGCAGCAAGTCTCTACCTGTTGAGTCATCATACTGGCCCTGATTTTTACTGTTAATTTGTTTATGTTGCTCAGTCTGTCCCAGACACCTGCTCCTAGATGTAAGTATAAAAGACCTACAACTCAGTGCTCAAACAATATCTGTGCATACACATTCATGGTAGCATTGCTAACAAGAGCCAGGGTACATAAGGCTTTGCTTAGTAAGCACTATCTGAAGATACCCATGGGGTTCTGATGAATACGAATGTATGACATATAAAATCTCCAAGGCTGATAGGATTCCAAGGAATAATGAAAGGTAGTTTGAAGGGGGAGGACACTATTCATAAGAAGCAGAGGCTCACATGAAAATATGTCACAAGGAGCTTCTGATCAATTTAGTGACCTATTATGTTGGCAAGCACCACATAGCTGCTCCCACTCAAAGGCCACCAAGGTATTACTAAAAATCCATGAATACAGTCCTACCCTCAAGGAATTCAATATGAAGACCAAATGACTTAGCATGTCCACTTCTGTTTGTCTATTCCAATAAGAACACTTGGCCATTCAATGACCTACATGTGAATGTGCATAGTAGCAAAACAGCCAAAATGCGAAAGCAATCTAATGTCTTCCCACTGGTGAACAGGAAAACATAGAATTATTATATACGGCCATTAAAAGTAAAATACAGATGCATTCCATAATTACACATAAGCCTCAAGAACATGCTAAAAGAATAGACACATACATGATTTTTCTTAGATGCCCAGAAAAGGCAAATCCAGACAGCTCATCAATGGTTGCCTATGGCTAGAGATAGCATCAGGACCCAATGTATTGAGTTAGAGAAACTTTTAGAGGTGGCGGAGTGTTCTGAAACTTATTACAGTGATGACAACATAGCTTGGTAAATTCAATATAATCCCAGAACTCTACTTCATCAGAAATTACACAAAACTATAGGCTAATATCCTTTATGAACACAGATGTCAAAAAGTCTAAACAAAGCCTTGGCAATGCACTCTAATATTAAAGGAAAAGTGCGCCATAACCAATAGGTTAGCCCACAAATGCAGTGCTGTGTTAACACTAAAGTCTATCAGGACTGGCGAGATGGCTCAGGAGGTAAAGGTACTTGACGCTAACCTTGACCATCTGAGCTCCAGGCATGGGACATACATAAGAGGAGAGAATCAATTCCAGCAAGCTCTCCTCTGACCTCCACACATGCTAACAATGGTGTACACACAATGGTGTACACATATGCACACATACAAAGGAAATAAACGTGGAAAAAAACTAAGTCACAGTGGTATAAAATTGAAAGAGAAAACAATGTGGTGAAATAGGTATCAAACATTTCCTGAAATGCCACATCTCCTGACTTCTTTTAAAGTCACTCAGTGGTTATAAAGCCCTCAACCTTCTGAAAGGCGCCTACCTTATGGTATCTGTCAGCATCATGCTCAGTGGAGAAAGAAAATCTTTCCTCTTAACAGCAGTAACAAAATGTATACATCTACTTTTACTACTTCCATTCAAATATCATATGAGGGCTATAGACTCTATTATAAGAAAGGGAAATTAGACATTTAATCACAAAGGAAAAAACAAAGTTATTTGTAAATATAATCATGATATCTTAAATGATTCTATTAAATTTCAAACGGTTGAAGAGATCTGCCATCTAGCCTACTATTCTATTCTTACGTAGATATCCAAAAAATTGAAAGCATCTGCCTAAATAAGCATGTTTTTTCACCCTCAGTTTCCCCAGGAGTCCAAGGATCCTGCTTAGAGTGCAGGGTTTTTACACTGGAGTGATGGGAATGGCTTGAAATCAGGCAGGAATGGCTGGTAGGTAACACTGGGTTAGGGCACATTGTCTGGTTTTGAGCCATTTACTTCATTATATGACTTTCGGCTCAATCAACATTAGTTTTTTAAGTTGCTTGAAGTAAAGGCAGTTGAGGACTACAGGATACACTAGGTCTACAATTGCAAAAGCGAGGCATTCCAACAGACCATTTGTTCTGCAAAGTTAAAATTATCATCTGACTGACTCTTAGGACATCAGATCAATATAAAAAGTAATTTTACATCTATGCTATGATAATCAAGGTGGTACAGTACTGGCAAAAACTAAGTAAAATTATTTTTTAACTGACAAATTAGTCCTTTAAACAGAATAGAGAGCTCAGAATTGAACTGACATAAATACAGTCAACTGATGTTTAACAAAGGAGCAAAGGCTTCACAGCAAAGAAAAACCATCCACAAATGATGCTAGGAATAGCATCGCCTGCAAAAGGTGAATCTAGATCCAGGCTTTCCATTCTTAACAAATAGAAACTAAATGTGAAACAGAAGTTACAAATTTCTAAAAGGACACAGAATAGTCCACATGATATGATACCAAAGGCATTATTCATGAAAGAAAGGATAAGCTGGACTTAACATTTCAAATTTCTCCTACACAAGAGACAATGTGAAAAGACAAGCCACATACTGAGGAAAAATACCATGAAGAGACCTTTCCTCATTGAGCACATAAAGGCTCCTGAAACCCAGAAGTAAGCTAGCGAAACAGTGTAAAAGCTGACCAAGGACCCTGCCCTGAGAAGATGGAAAGGTGACGGGCACATGAAAACTGCTCCTGTCACAGATTATCTGGGAAATTAAAAGTTGAAGCAAAATTAGATAGCACTCCATAATTTTAGAATGGCCCAAATGCAGAACAACTGTACCTCCAAATGCTGGGGAAGGTGGGGCAACATGAACTCTTGTTTGTTGCTAATCAAAAGTATGTGTGGCATGACAGAAGATGCAATTCTTAGAAAAATCCAGCATACCTTTACCATTTTAGCAATGGGTGTCACTGTATTTAGACTTTAAAACATAGACACACAAAAACATGTACTAGAGCAACTTTCTTCATAATCACCAGCATGTGGGAGCATTGATAAGGCTTCCATGCATGAGTAAAAACCAAACCTCAAACTGTGGAATATGATTCAACACTAAGAACCAGGCTAGGCCATGAAAAGGCATAGAGGAGCCTTAAATATACATTACAAAGGAGGAGAGCTGATCTGAAAGAAGTGCCTTCTGTGTGATCCCCAATGCAGGACAGTCTGTAAGGGGCAAAACTATACAGAAAGACGTTTACTGCTTTTAGAAGCAGAAGTTGGAAACAGAGAGGGATGCAAAGAACAGAGGATATACAGAGCAGCAACGTGTCTCCACTTCTCATGGCAGGCATGCTCTAACTGTCCAAATATATAGCTCCAAGATAGATCCTAGCATAACCTATAAACTAAGAGCAATGGTGGTGTCAACATGGGGGGTCCTCTACTGTAATACATGAATTTTTAAGGAGGGATATTGATTTTAGGAGTACTATTTATAAGGGGGGCTAAGAGAGTATAGAGAAGAGCTCTGTGAATGGTTCCTACAGAACTTTCTCACAGTTTTATATCAATCTTAAATTATAACACTGGACTGACTTAGTAATAAATGCCTTTAATCCTAGCATTAGGGAGTCAGGGACAGGCAGACCTCTGAGTTCCAGGCCAGTCAGGACTATACACCAAGACCCTGGTTCAAACAAAAACAAAACAAAACAAAAAACCAAACAAACACAAAAAAAAGCAACATCAAGATTGGGGAAGATTGGTCACTGAATCATCAAAGTGCTTCCCACATAAGCAGAAGGACCTGAAACAAGCGAGGTGTGGGGGCGGAGAGTTGAAATCCTAATGCTGGAGAAGCAAAGATGGGGGAAAATTGATGCTCACTGATGCTAACTGGTGCTCACTGATACTAACTGGCCATCCGGGCTGACCTCAGCACTGAGCCCAAGGTCATAGAAAACAAGGTAGATGGTTACTTCAGAGAAGTAAGCAAGGTTGACTTCTGGTCTCCACATTCATGCTTATTTACACACATACATATACACAGAGGGGGAAGGGAGAGAGGGGGAGGGAGGGAGGGAGGCAGAGAGACAGAGAACAGAGAAATTAATCTTTTTTTAAACGCAATGTAAAAAAAGAAAGAAATCTGTGAACAAATTCAACACATTTGTTGAAGAAGCTGCCCAAGTATGTTGAAAAGAATAATCTTAGCACGTGCCACCTTTATTTCATAGGTTTCCACCAAGATGTATATCCTGCACGCCAGCCCAAGCCCACTTCGCACCAACTGACTTCGTCCTGAGGGAAGCCTGCACTAACCTCTAGACCCAGCAAGCCTTGTACATCTTGTGCCAGAGCCTTGCCTGGCACACCCAGGTCTCACTGCAAAAATACAAACAATGAGAAAGATCAAATCCACCAGTTCATATTCTCTCTCTCTCTCTCTCTCTCTCTCTCTCTCTCTCTCTCTCTCTCTCTCTCTCTCTCTCTCTCTCTCTCTCTCTCTCTCTCTCTCCTCTCTCCCTTCTCTCTTTTCTTCCCTCCCTCTCCCTCTCCCCACTCTCTTTCACCATCTCTCCCTCCCTCTCCCTCTCTCCATCTCTCACTCTCCCCTCCTCCCTTTCTCTCTCTCTCCCCCCTCTCTCATACACACACACACACACACACACACACACACACACACAAAATCTCTCCAATGAGAATTACCAAGATGATCCCCAAAGACACAAAGTTTAAAAGAACAAAACTTCATCAAAGAATTCAAATTTACAGAAAGCCAGAAGAAACAACTCAATGATCTTACAGAGACGACACCTGAGCAGCGCCCAGGAAAACCCTCGCATAGGCTGAATGAAATGGCAAAGACAATCACTCATTCAAAAACTGAATCCAATAAAGAGCTAAACTTGGAAAAGATGGAAGCTAAAATGTGAATGGAATTGAAAACCTCAACAACACAACTATAAAACTCAAAGGAAAGAAAAGCCTTACAAGTAGACTGGTCAAGTAGAAGAACGAATATTAGGACTTATCAAGTAGATGCTTAGGCCATACAAGCAAGAATGAAAAAAAAAAATTAAAACCCATAAGAGGGGCTGGAGAGATGGCTCAGAGGCTAAGAGCACTGGCTTCTCTTGCAGAGGACTCAGGTTCCATTCCCACTCCCCATGTTGCTTACAACCAGGAACCAGCAGTTCCAAAGCAACTGACAGACCTCTTCTGACTTCCAAGGGCATCGAACACATACCTCCGACACAGACATGCATGCAGGTAAACACTCATGTGCCTAACAAAAACACACACCCCCTGGGGGAGGAGCACACATGCAGGAGCTGTGGGACACCATGAAGAGACCAAATCTTTTCATTATAAGCACAGATGAAAGAGAAGAACCCCAGGTCAATGTCATGGGCCATATCTTCAACACTGTAAAATAAAACCTCTCCAAACTAAGGAAACACACACACACACATAGGAAACACACAGAATCTTGGAACTACAAAGGATGTCAACTGGCCAAAGCAATCCTGAACCAAAAAAAAAAAAAAAACCCACAAAGCTGGAGGGATTTCCATTCCAGATTTCAAGACACACTACAGGGACATAGTAATAACACAGTATGACACAGGCACAAAAACAGACATGTAGACCAATGGAACAAAGCAGAAAACCCAAACATGAGTACATGTTAATTATAGCTATTTGATGACTGACAAAGATGTCAACATCCTACACTAGAGAAAAGACAGCATCTATAACAAATGGTGTTTAAGAAACTTAGATGTCCAGAGGTGGAAGATGGAAGTTAGATGTTCATCTAGCACCTTGCATAAAACTAATTCCAAATAGATGAAAGACCTCAATGCAAAAGCTCAAACTGCCACAAGGAAACAGGCAGAACCCTACAAAATATAGGTATAAGCAAAGACTTTCTTAATAATACTCTATTGTTCTAGGAATTAAAGCCAAAAATTGATAAGTAGAATCTCAAACTAAAAAGCCTTTATACAGAGAAGAAAACTCTCAACTGAGTGAAGAGGAAGCCCAAGGTGGGGCAGAATCTTTGCCAGCTTAACAATTTAAAGATATTAAAGAAGATTAATACTCAGAATATAGAAAGCTAAAAAAATAGAAAACAAACAAACAAAAAAAGAGCCATGAAAACATGCTTTGGCGCCTGGAGGGATGGCTCAGCAACTGAAAGCGCTGGCAGCTCTCCCTGATGACTTGAGTTCCATTCCCAGCACCTACATGGCTGCTCACAACCTTCTGTATCTACATTTCAGGGGGATTAAGTGGCCTCTTCCACCTTCCTCAGGCACTGTATGTACATGGTATACATATATGCATATATACATACACAAATACACACACACCACACACACACACACACACATCATACCTAGGAACTAAAATAACTTTTTATGGAACTGAACAAAGAGTTTTAACCAGAAGAAACAAAATTTGCTAATAGCTCCAAAACTGCTCATTAGCTTTCTGAATCAGGGAAATGAAGATTAACACAACATTTTCTTTCATCTTACCCAACACAGAATGAAAAAGGTCAACAAAACAACTGAGGGCATATGCTGGAGAGGATATGGGAAAAGGGATTCCTGCATGGCTTGTAGGACTGAAAGCTGGTCCAGATACTCTGGAAATCTTCATGAAAACCCTCAAAAAACTAAAAGGAAACCTGCCATGTGAGCCAGTTGTACCACTCCTCAGAACATGTCCACAGGACTCAACATCCTTCTCCAGAGAGACTGGCTCAGCCATGTTTATTGCCACTTTATTGACAGTAGCTAAGAAGTGGAAACAATGTGAATAACCTTCAACTGATAAATGGATGATAAAAATATGTTATCAATATTTATCTCTATACATACACAATGACTTATTCAGCTATTAAAAAAAACAATGAAATCTACAGGTAAATGGATTTGAACTAGAAAATACTATACTGGATGAGGTTATACGGATCCTGAAAGACAAAACCTTCATGTTCTCTCCTATCTGTGGTTCCCAGCTCTACATCTTCAGCAGTGTGGATAGAGCCTGGAATAACTGCAGAAGCCGGGAAAGTAAAAAGTATTGTGAAGAGGTATCAGGGGAGTGCTAGAGAATAGCAGGATACACATGATATGGAGGAGAAAATAAGAAAACTGGGGATGGGTTATTGATGAATAGGGAGGGAGGTCAATACGAAGGGCGACAGAAAGAGAAAGGGAAAATTAACATAGACGATGTCTGAAAATGCTATAAGGAATAATATTTTATTTACCTAAAATTACCTATAATACATACATGTATATGTCATACTCCTTGGGGTACAGACTATTTAACAAAAACCCCAGTATAAGGCATGAGAGACCCCCTTTCAAGATGTTAGTCAGGGCTGTCCAAGATTCACAAAACAATACAGGCTATTGCCACTGACTGTGACTCCCAAAGGTTGAAGGTAAGTCCCTATTACTGGGCACCTTGTATTTTGGACACAGGACTCAGAGGATCAAGCAGAGTCAGATGTGAATGCCTCCACCATGAGAACTGGCTTTCATGTTACTAGAAGGTGTCATTCAAGCTTCCAAGGGAGAGAACCAACCAATAGTTCTACAGAGCTGTAACACCTATAACTACAAGTACCAGCACGGTACATGCACCCTCAGGGTGCAATAGTGGCTCTCATATCTTGATGGTAACCCACAGCTGCCTAAATGGACTGCAGGCTGCTCAACAGGAAGGAAACCATGCCTGGTACTAGAAACTTAGTCAACTATTACATGAATAAATCTCCAAACACAGAGGCAACCATAAAAAGATGGCTATTGGTCACTAGAAAAATGTAGGCCACATTAAATAATAAACCATTTCCTATTACAATTCTAAACTTAAAAGATCAAGTGTTAGGATGTACAGGACCCTGATTCACCATTGATAAGAATGCACAGTGGAGAACTTATGACAGGGTTTTATTTTTAATTGCTTTCTGGGTATAAAATAGTGGCTTTCTTTATGACATCACTGTACTTTGCTCAAATTTGCCCTTTGTGACGGCTGTTCTTGGTTGTCAATTTGACTACACCTGGAATTAACTAAAACCCAAGCAGCTGGGTTCACCTGTAAGGGATGTTTCTTAATAGACTCATTTGAGGTAGACAAACCCACCATAAACTAGGACCTTTTGAGGTGGGAGGAACCATCTTAAAGCTGGATCTCACCTTCTGATAACAGCCTATAGGAAGGGCAATGAAGAAGGAGCTCTCGCTCTCTGGCTGCTTGGCCTCACTCGTGCTGGCAAGTCCATTCCTTCACCTGCATTAGAGCCTCCTTCTTCAAGATTCCAGTCCACGCTAAAGATGAGCTGAGACAACCAGCCTGGTACAATGAACAACTAACTAGATTCTTTGACTTTCCATTGGGAGACAGTCATTGTTCAAACAGTTGGACCATAACCTATAATCCACTCTAATAAATATCATATGCCTAATTGGACTATATATATATATATATATATATATATATATAATCTTTCAGTCTGTTTCTCTAGAGAACCCTAACCAATATACCCTCCACCAGAGTACACCTACCCTCCCTCTACTCAAATAGTCTTCTATATCATAAATATAAACATGTTTGTACATATATATGTATTTGAACACAGATTGCACATGAGAAAACATGAGTTAATTTGCCTTCCCCTATTATCCCCTTCTCCTCCCTTTGAACTCCTTTTCTCCCCACACAAGAACCCTTCCACCTCTGTGTGTGTGTGTGTGCGTGTGTGCATGTGCACACACATATATTTTCATATCTATATTACATATGTATTATATATTCAGTAAGGTAGTTTACATATATGTATATATATATATATATATATATATATATACAGTGTGATTTAGACTAACACAAAAGAAAACATATATCACATTAGTTTGCATGTGAATACTCATTTTAGCATCATTGCTTAAAACAAAAACTGTACATAATTAACAGCAGCAGCAACCCACCAGCAATTGAAAGCATAAATTGAGGTATATTCATACAATGAACTAAGGCTTAGTAATAAGAATAAATGCCGGGGATTATAAGCTTAAACATGGGTGACTCTGGGCAGCTAAGTGTCAGAAGTCAGACACAAGTTTCATACAGGGAAGTCCAGTCCACAGTGATCGAAATTAGACCTGTGGCTGCCACAGGTGAAGGGCAAAAGAAGCCACTTGATTGTGTTTATCGTTTATACTATATGAATATAATGAAATGTCATACTATACAACTTCAATATATAGAATGTTGCCAATTACATCTCAATAAATTGGGGAGGGGGGAGATTTTGTATTTCAGACCAAAACTATTTCAATTTCTGTGTGTTTAAAAAACCACAACCTGACCTACATCCTGCCGCTGTAAAACTAGAATTCAGGAAACTGTTAGCAATCTACCGTCCATGCCTGGCTACGAGAGAGCAGTTGGGGAGACCATCACAAGGAAGAGAAGGAGTTATGTGTGTGATTAAACACTCGGTGTACAATGAGGCAAGTCCCCTTCCTGGGCCACCAACTCTTTGAGTCTGCGGAGGATGCTCAAGGGCGGTCACCTGGTGATGCTGGTCTTGTCGCCAGGGCCCTGAGCAGCCACAAATGCTGGAAATCCCAACTCAGACTATACTTAAAAAGCAAGACGCTGTACCTCAGGCTATGGCAGCAGCAGAAGGCTGGACTCCACACCAGTCGCTCCCCTTCCTCAGCAGGCCAAGGCTTCAATGGCCGCATCAAGATGGCACCTCGTGGGTGGGGTCTCCTTCCCAGAAGGCCCCGCGTGCCCTCTCATTGCCCAAACTCCTTTGCAGCTGCTGCTGCTCTGCTCCCACAGCTAATCGGTAGCTAACTCTGGCGGGCTTTTCCTCATCAGCTCAAATCACAGCCTCTTAGAGGTAGGAGGGAGGCTTTCCGCAGTGTCTGCCACAAAGCACTCAGTAAATATTTGCTGAGGGCGGGATGGAGCCATGTGTGGCTGGGTCTATGATATGCTGGAAACCGAGCCCATGTAGGAAGATTTTTCTTTTTCTTTCTAAGGTATGCAAAGAGGACGGACCAAGGACTGTTTATTTATTTATTTATTTATTTATTTATTTATTTTTGATGAGTTCTATATAATTAAACACTGAGTAGTCTGAGTGTACTCCCAAGTAACTTTAGGATAGTTTTCTGCAATTAACCATAGGCCGCCGTTAATACTGCCAGGTGAAAGGTGTGAGTCGGACTAGGTGGCCCGCATACTTGCAGCAAAGGCAGAGGGATTCCGAATGAAACACGTCTGGGCCCGATAGCTTTCAAATGCTAGCTCTCCTGTTTGCTAGTATGCAATCTTAGGCAGGCTGCCTAGCCGCTCCAGGTTTCTGCCAAATGGGGGCAAAACAGTTCCTACTTTATAGTGTTCAGCACCTAGAGTGTTTAATAACTCTTAACCAATATTCTCACTCATAATAAATCCATCCCGAGTCAGCTTAGCTTCCTGTAAATTGTACATGACTTTTCTCTGACTCACACAACACAATAGACGAAATGACAGCCATTCAAATAGTTCTTGTACAAGCTGAGAGGCTCTGGGTGGGCAGGCACTCTCAGATAAAGGCTGCCCATCTTGGGAGCCTTCTACAACAATGCCACCACAAACTCCTTGAATTTGCCGACACTCCCCAACTTCTATACAGCAAGTTGCCACTAGTTACCTGTTTAAAAGCTGTATATTTATCCAAGAGAAATGAAACCATTTGGCTTTTACAGGAAATGTTCATAGAAGCTTTGCTCATAGTAATAAAAACATAGCAAACAACCAAATGTTCATAAGCGGCACACTACAGTTTATACATAAAATGACATACTGGGTGATTAAACAGAATGAATTCTAGTATGTGAGTCCCCAAAATGCATTTTGAAACAAGCAAGACACAAAGGGCACGTACTGAGTGATTCCATTCAATTACCATGCCAGATAAGCCAAAGTAATCTACATTTGCAGAAAGTAGATCTGTGGTTACTTGGGGCCAGGGCTTGGGGCAGGGATTGATGGGTAGAAACCAGGAGACTATTTTCAGGCATACCAGAAAGATGTGCATTCTGCCGCAAGAGCAGAGCTTCGTCAAAACTCACTAAACTGTTTGAATGAAAATGAGTACAAGATATCACAGGTGAACGCTTCAGTAAAAATGTTTTTAAAATAATAATAAATATCTGTAACCAATATCTTTTAATAAAGAAAATTATTCCAGAAAGCCTCAGAAGTGTGTGTGAGGGGTGTCAATACTTCGAAAGGTCTGGAGATTAGAGCATTGATCCGTTTGGGAAAGAAATCCTACCCCTGCGCTGCAGGGTCCTCTCGTGTCTGACTTCTAGTCTAATCTGTGTATTATAGACTTTCCTAGTCAGTGTCACAGGCCTTATCCGCAGAAGATTGATTTGCAGCAAAAAAGCAATCATTAACTAAACTATGGTAACTTTTTGATATAAGATCATGCAACTAAAAGTATATTTACAAAGTCCTTAGAATGATAGAAAATTTTCCAGTATTTCTTTTTAAGTTAAAGAACAATTCTGGTTCATGATTTTGGCTGTTATAAGTATTCATCTGTGAAAACAGATGAAAAGGTTAATGTATCTGTGGACTTAAAAGTCAGAACACCACAGTGTGGTGGCACTGGCCGGCATTCCCAGTGCCTGAGAAGCAGTTGGATCTCTGTGAGTTTGAGCCCTGCCTGGTTTATATTACAAGGTCCAGGTTGATCAGAGTGACACGCTGTGACCCTGTTACAAAACAAACAAACAAACAAACAAATAAGTGGAAGGATGTGGGAACTCCCAAGCCTTACCAATATTTGACTGCTTTTGTTTTGTTCTGAAAGCAGTGAGGTAAAGCAGCAGCTTGCGCGGTGACACAGACTGTGCTGAATGAGAAAGCCCGTGTGGTCTGGGAGTTTCTGCCCCTACACCCTCTGCAGTCCACCGGATCTAGGTTTAAGGGTGGATTTCACCTGTCTCCGATTCAGTGCCCGAGGAGTGTGCCACATCAGCGCATGCCCAATGGCTGTTCCTTCATCTGTTGTAGTAGAGGCCCTAGCACACAGGCTGTGGCCTTTCCCAAACTCAGTTGGAAGAATGGGCTCTTCAGCCAATGCTTGTTGACTGAGCCCAGGTCCAGGCCTCCTGGAGGAGTCCTGTGACTGGGCAAAGCAGGGTCACACAAGGGTCCTCTTGGCAATGGCAGCTTTCACAGGCGTTTCGGGGCCTAAGACTCCAGACCAGCCTCTCCTTAGTCACTAATTTAGATGACTGGGAAAATAAAATGCCCACTGCCCCCAAATAGTTTCCCCCTTAGTCACCCTTCTCTTTGATTAGTTATAAAATAAACAAGACGATCCCTGCTGTCTGCCATACCTGCTGCTCTGGTTGACAAACAAGTTACCCTGGCCATGAAAGAAGGGATAGAGAGGGGAAGTTTGCGGGTAGTTTTGTTCTCTCCTTAACTGTGTAGCCTTAGATGCCACTTTTAGGCAAGGACCAGCTCTGTCAGTTACAGCTCTTTGCCCCTCCTGGCCTCAGCTGTCAGTTAGTACTGATCATATCATCCTCGTACAGCCCCAGAATGAAATGAAGGCCAGGGAGCTCGTGCCACCCTGCCCCCACTACCACCAGCAGCAACTCTTTTTCTTTAAGATGGGGTCTCTAAGTAGCCCTGGATGGCTTTGAGCTCAAGATCCCCTTTCTTCAGCCTCCATGGTGTTGGAATTACAAACCCACTTGGGATGATGCTTTACCAAGTTCCCCTCCACATTTCCTACTTGCTAGGTCTAGTAAAACAGGCCAGTGTGCCGGGCCACAGACCCAGAGGAGGTGCCAGACATTCTGGGTCCCAGATGTGCATTAATATCCTCAATGGCTCCAAGCTCCACTGGAGTGTATCAGGAACCTATCCGCTATTAATTGTGGTCAGTACAAAGAGATTCTAAGGCAGGTTCCAGCCCGGGGAGAGACCTCATCTCCAGGAAAAGGAACTTGAGTAAAAGTGTCCTCTGGACTCCTCAAGTATTCACAAACAACAACAAAAACCCAGCCGAGTGTAAGTAATGTCAGCCCAAAATCACAAAAATCCTCTTAATGGTCGATTCTCTTTTGTTTTTGTTTTTGTTTTGTTTTGTTTTGTCCTGGCTAGAGCAGAAGCCAGCAGGGCTCTCTGGCTGGCTGGGAGGAGCCAGTGGCTGTGTATGAAGAAGAGCTGTAGTCAACTTGTCTGCCTTTTGCTTTTTCTTTAAACAATGAAGGAGAGCAAAGGTATTTGGATCCCTCCCAGAGAGGAGACAGAAAAGCTGATGCAGGCGGGGAACATTCCTACACTCACCTGAAGTGTCTTCCAGCGTTCCTCAAGTTCCCATGTCAGACCTCTTGAGTGGGAGGCCGTCCCTTCCTTTCCTCAGAGGCCTTTTCTCCTTCCTGCAGTGGTGAGTCTGAGGAATGGCTTTTGTCCTACCTCCCTTGTGCTGACAGGGTAACCAGGGGAAAGGCCACCTCTGAAGTGGGGCTCTTTCTGAGGGGTAGGCTTCTGTGGGGCACAGCGTGACATAGGGTGCTCTTTGGAGCAGCCTCTGGCCAACACACTTAGCATCCCACAGGCACCTCCTTCACAGCTCCCAAAGCTCTTATTATTCTTAAGTTCTTTATTTGTGCATATGCAAATTATCCCTATCATAACTGGCTCATTTACAGGTGTGTGTGTGTGTGTGTGTGTGTGTGTGTGTGTGTGTGTTCAAAGGCCTGGGGTAGGGTCTGTTGGAATCACCACTCTCGGGCACAACAGATGCTCATGTGTTCTGCAGATGGGTTTGTGCCCTGTCTCTGCTGGTCCTCAGCATGCACACCCAGGTCACTTCCCTACTCTGTGCCTTGGCTTCTCTAGTAACCAGTGACTGGACTTTGGGTTATCCTGTCACTGATGCTCACGTGCTGGGAATGGGTGAGAATAGGGTTGGAAAGAGTCAGAAGCAAGAAGCAAGTTCCTGGTGACCCAACGGTTAGACTCTAACAACAAGCAAGCTCTGAGGGAGTTTGCCAGTCTTCACCTGGGAGTTGTCTTGATTGTGTCTTGTTGCCCTCTGACTGGCTGACTTCAGAGATGTGAGAGCCATCGATAGTCTCAGCGTCCTTGCAAGCCAAACCAAAACACATGCCAAGCGGAATGGGTATTCCCATAGGAGACGAATCTGGGAGACGTCATGATGGCAAGTGTGTCCACACTAGGCCATCTGTGACTCTACTCCATGTCCCTCCCTCTGTTGTCCTGGCCCCACAGCCTCAGATATGAGGAAGGTCCTAGAGTCTCTACACCCTGATCCAGCCTACCGATTTAGAGATGAGGACACAGTCTTCAGTCAACAAACTCAGAGAGGCTGATCTGGGTGGCAAAGACAAGATCATTTCAAGAGTGTTTCATGAGTATCTAAACATAAACACTATTACACAGACATGCTCACAGGGGAGAAAGTCAAAGAAAGGCAAAAGTGGAGATGAAGGTGATGTTTCTACAAGCCACAGGCCACCACCAAATCTGCCAGCAAAGTACAGAAGCGAGTGGAGAGACTGGAAGAGGACCTTTGTCAAGGAACAAGCAATTCTACTTAAGAAAGTATGCTGTGGAAGTTCTCCCTGGGAAGTTCGTGGGCATGCATGAAAACTTTTATAGGGAAAGATGGAAAGGCCTTCACTGCCATCACTAGGGACAGTTTCATAGTGACACTCCATGGTGACCAGTTGCAGTTCACTGCAGGCTTTAGAGAGGACTGGGCAGGGCCTCTGAACTATGACGGGAGATGGCTAACATACAGGGCAGTCTGGGTACCCATCAACAGAGGGGCCGGTAAAGATGGCTTGGGAGTACACAGACACATATACACTCAAAAACATGCAGGCACACACACAGACATGCACACATGACTCCAGACATACACATATGCAGACATACACACACATGCATGCAGACGCACATGTGCGTGCACACACAAACACACACACATACACACACACAGAGAGAGAGAGAGAGAGAGAGAGAGAGAGAGAGAGAGAGAGAGAGAATCTCACAAAGGAACATAAAATCCTGTTACTTGGAACAAAATGAAGAGAACTAGAGAAAGTGCTTGATCAGTGAAATAGGCCAGACTCTAAAAGGCCATGCTTCCTCACTTCTCTGTGAGACGTAACAAGTCAGTGTGACCTCAGGCCAGCGATGACTAAGGATGGGGTACAGGACCCAGGAAGAGGGGGTGTCTGGGCATGATGCACACTGTAAGCATGGATGAAAACATTAGAGCAAACCCCTCTGGAATGGATAACTAATTTGTGAGACTGAAAAAGGGCCCTACAGTGAAAGGCAGGGGGCAGAACAGAGTTGAGACAGGGCTAGTAAAACCTTGTAGAGACACAAAGCCTTGCATTTTGTGGGCAGGATCGATCGAGTCAACCCCGAATCCAAATGTCCAAATGTCACCTGGAGACAGTCTTTATAGAGGGAATCAGGTCCAAATGTAGGTGTTACATTGGGTCCTAAAGTAGGACAGGTCCTTGCAAAAGAGGGGAATTTAGACACGGACGTGAACATGGGGAGAAAAGCGAAGAAAGGCAAAGGTGGAGGTCAAGGGATGTTTCTACAAGCCACAGGCCACCATCAAAGTCTGCCATCAAAATACAGAAGCGAGTGGAGAGACTGGAAGAGACCATCTGATAAAACTCCAGCCTCCAGAGACAGGGGACAGTAACTTTCCATTATTTAAGCCTATTCTGATACCAAACCTAGAAAACTAATTTTCTTTCTCTCTCTTTCTTGCAAATGAGAGCTGGGGGAAGGGATTCTCACTGTACTCTATGCTCTTGTTTATACCGTAAGTTTGATTCCCTGTAACTGTACTTCCTATCCCTCATGCTCCCGAGTCAGGTAATCAACTGTCTGAGAATACAAATGTAGCCATCTTGAGACCACATTCCTTAACCTGGAATCAGTCCTACTTCCCACCTGGACCTCAGCGTTTGACCTGCTGTTCATTTCGTGGGCCAAGTCTGTGGCTAAGTTGTGAGGCTTCGTCGCTGCCGTGCTGGGGTGGGGTCTGCACTGAACTCATTATCCAGCCAGGTTGTCTGCAAGTGCGGGAGGCTCTGCGGACCGATCTCATCTCTGGATTGGCCGGAGGTGGTTAATTTGGAGCTGACTTGGGGTGGCAGAGAGTAGACCAGGACCGTTCATCATCTCCGTAGCAGGATACCCCACGATTTCTGAGCTCCGACACTGTCTGAGTCGGCAGGTGGCTTGACTCATACATTGCAAGATGACTCACTGCGTGCGAAGAAGCCCTTCTTCCTTTCTGGAGTAAATGGGCAGATGGATAGCCACCGTGTGACTCACAGGGCCTGGGGCCCAAATGCCTGTGCAGATGGAGAAAAAATGAGATCCCGTGCAGGAGGTGTCTACCTTATCAGAATGAGGGACCTGCCCCCTGCGTGGGCCGCACCTGGCAGACACTAGAATTCTCAGAGCCACCGAAACCCCTGCAGCAAAAGAGGCCCGGGACTCGGCACGGTGATGGCTGCCACCAGGACCTTGGCCGCCTTTCAAAGTAGAAATGATCAGAAACTTGGAAAGAAACTCAGCATGGAAGAAATTAGAACGAAGGCTGCTGAGTGCCAGGGTCAGTCTAACCCAGGCTCGAAATATCACGCAAAGATGACCAGGCGTGGGAATGACCACCTCCGGTATCAAAGTTATTGATGGTGTTCAGTGACTCCTCTCTCTGCGATATAAGACCTTCTGAAACCACCAGCAGTTAACCCTTACCCTGCTTCCCCAGGCCTGCAAATTCAAAATATACTTTTTGTTTTATTTTTCTGAGACTATAAGTAATCAGGAAGACACTAAGAAAAAAAAGATTCCACGTTCTGCTAAAGAGCAAGGTGCCTTGACTCTGCCTACCACTGTATCAACCTTCTAGTTGTTAGACAGACTGATAAAAGAATAGTTAAGGTCACGCCAAGGGTTTGTGCTGCGCCACAGTACCACAGGCACTTGATACCCAGGCCATGTGACCATCCTTGCCAGAATACATGCTCTGTTCTTTTGTGGGTTACAGGAGCCCACGAGAAAAACTCCATGGTCTTGGAAAGCTACATGAGTTTCCAGTGTAAGTTCATAAACAATAATCTGAAAACTAACTGGCATTTATAATAAACAATGCACTAAAAGTCTGTGTGGAAATGGTTGGAGATAAAGGCGTTCTGAAAATGCAGACCTTCAACTTAGATTTAAAGGTAAGAAGGACTCTTCCAGGTTAAACTTGGGAAAAGAAAGTCCATGCAAAGGGAAGACATTACTCAGAAGCTAGTAAGAGAGAAGCAAGAAGCGGTTAGGGTCCCAGTGAGAAGTCTGGGTTTGCTCGGAGGGATGGATGTTCAGGACAAGAGGAAGCCAGGGAAATGGTTAAACGAGCACGGCTATGTAAGATTCGGACCACTGTTCCTGCATGACAAGATAGCCAATGTCACGTTCGCCATGGTGGGAGATAGTTATAACACAGAGAAAGAGCCAACAGGCATAAACTGGAGGAAGGAAGACTTGCTGGGAGCTCCTAGGAATTCAGTGAAGAATGCCAAGGCCCCAACAGTCAACATCTGAGGTCCGAAGAGGAGGGTAGGACCCGCATCACTGTGGATGCTCAGTGGGTAGGACCAGCGAACTGAAGGGCCAGATGGTGTAGAGGGAGCAGGTTTCAGGGTTTCTGACTTGGCTGGCAAAGAAGATGGGAGGGGGAGTCAGCTAATATTGTGGACATGTTGTTTCGGTGAAGGGATCATCGAGGGTCATCTAACTAGAGATGTCCAACAGGCTGGCAGAAATGCGGGCGTGGAACTTGAGAGAGAGGACTTGGAAGGCATATTTTTCCTCTGACACATTTTTGTTCAGCTTCCATTCCTGAGGTTTGGCTCAGGCTGCTGTGGACTGGTGGGGGAAGTGCCTGCTCTGAGAGATCCTGGGTGTGTTTACACCGCCACAGCAGCAAAGCCACTGCCTTCCCAGTTCCCACATAGGAAGCGGGGGTTTGTGTAGACTCCAGGGTCCCTGGCAAGATGTCAAACTGAGAACACAGGTCTGGGCTGGCGCTGAAGGTCCGGTCTCCAGCTGCATGTCCTTCAGGTGAGCCTCCCAGATAAGCTGGGTTCCTTTAGGACTGCAGAAGCTCAGGCGTTCCCAGGGTTCACCTAGCAAGGGGTAACCTAAGGTGGGAGAGGAAGACAGGGGGCAGATCTCTTCCCTGGGGTCCCAGAAGGTCTTAGTGCTAGAGAAAAAGATGGAACTCTTAAGGTAATTAGTGGTGTGTGCTGTGAGATGGCAGGCTGGCCAAGACAGGGAAAGGAGGGTGCCGGGAGGGTCACCAAATAGCCTTTGGAATTGTCCTGACTCGGGGTCATTTCAGGATGCTATCACAGTGGAGCCATTCAAGGATGCATGGCCACGAAACCTGTCACTTGCAGGATCTTGTCAGCTGCACCGTCTGTCTGAGTTGAATTCCATATAATAGTTCTTATCCCCATTTTGTAGATGAGAAAAGTAGAGAGCAGAGGGATCAAATGGCTCTCTCCAAATCACCTCTCCAGTCAGTAGTGATTCTGGGATTTGGGAATAGTCAGTCTGATTCTGGAGCCTTCCTTCTTAACCACAAAGTGACAGACTCTCTACCACAAGGCACACAGCACATGGCTAATGTATTCATAGGGCACTTTGTGCAGCTAAAAGCACTCTCTTATGTTTCTGTCCTCAAATCAACAGAGACAGAGCCAAGATTAAACCCTTAGCCTCAAATGGCTTCTTACAGTCCTCTTTGGGGCTAGAAGCTAGACCAAATGTCTGGTGCACTGCAAAACAGTGTTGAAAGAGCTGAACACACTGCACAGGGCCACACAGTCCATCCTGGACCAC
>NC_034604.1:34437657-34447657 GCF_900095145.1 Mus pahari | reverse complement strand
CAGAACTTTATGCGACACATTAGTGCCACCTCACTGACTCAACACAACCTCCCGTGGTAAACATTTTTCATATTCACTTTAAAGATGAGGAAGCCGATACTCGAAGAAGATGTAGACACGGTGGATGGCTTCATAGTTGGGAAACAGCCATGCTCCATGCTAGAAAGGCCAGTGTCCTGTCCTTATCACAGGAGAGCCGCGGACATCACCATAGTATTTACCTGAACATGTGGCCGAAGAGGAAGAAGCCACAGCAAAGCATGATGAAGAACATGAGAATTTCCTGGCCAATGGATGTTGTGATAAGGCTGGGGAGCGTCTGGTCCAGGTATGACGAGTGCTCTTCTTGCTTCTCATAGCTTCATGTACAGGCTGTCTTGTTTATGGGCAGGCTCCCCATGCAAAGGCCAAGAGGACTGCCAAGCGTCCTGCTGATTCAGATTACCCAGACAGAGAAAGTCTCCTATTACTGCTGACCCTAAAGCCCTATCTGATTCTCCTCAGGCTTCCTTAGCCTTGTGCCCATTCCTAAATCCACCAGGTAGGTCTGATGATCTCAGAGGCCTGAGCAGCCACATGGTAACTGACCTTGGAACCAGGGTTGGTCTTGTGAAGGTATTCTTGGTTGTCAACATGATCTGGAATTAATTAAAATCCAAAAATGGAGGGCATTCCAAAGAGATTTATTTTTTTCTTAATTTGAAGCAGGAAGAATCACTTCTAATCTGGGACTTGAGGTGGGGAGACACATGCCTTTAATCTGGGGCTTGAGGTGGGGAGACATACCTTTAAGGTGTAACAGATAACTACAACTTCTGCTGGCAGCCTATAGGACATGGAAGTAGGAGGGTTTTACTCTGCCGGCTTGCCCTTGCCTCGGTAGCAAGTCCACTCATCCACTGGCATTAGAGCCTACCTCCTTGGGGTTCCAGTGTCTACTGAAGACCAGCTGAGACAGCCAGCCTCATGGACTGAGCAAGCACTAGGTTCTGGAACTTTCAGTATATAAAAAGCCATTGTCAGATTAGCTGGTTCATAGTCTGTACGTCATTCTAATAACTCCCCATATATGTGTGTGTGTGTGTGTGTGTGTGTGTGTGTGTGTGTGTGTATGTGTGAAGAGAGAGAGAGAGAGAGAGAGAGAGAGAGAGAGAGAGAGAGAGAGAGAGAGATTTGTTGTATAATTCTGTTACTCCAGAGCACTTTGACTAATATAGATGACAACCCATGTAACCCATGGGTCCCAAGGGCAGGAGGGGACTTCCCGAAGGAAAACAGATACTTCAAGCAAAAGAAAGGTTAAGGAAAGAAAATAGGCAGGAAGCGGCCACTGATATTCCCTTGGCATAGAAGACTCGAAGGGTACTCAGG
This sequence comes from Mus pahari, assembly GCF_900095145.1. Lineage (NCBI taxonomy): Eukaryota > Metazoa > Chordata > Mammalia > Rodentia > Muridae > Mus > Mus pahari. Next base: position 34,446,286 of record NC_034604.1, on the reverse strand, counting down.
CCTAGTTTAACCTCAAGAACACACGTGGGAGAGAGCACCTAGCACTTGGACATAGACACCACAGATGCCCAGTAAAAGCTACTGGCATGGAAGAATGTGTGCTAAAGAGTGGGGCAATCCTTAAAAAAAAATGTTGGGGCCAGTTTGGGAAGAAGCCTTGAATCTACACCAAAGAGTCAGGATTTCTCCTTTCTCATCCCCCTTCCCTCCCACTAGGAGCTTCTAAAATGTTCATCTCTTCCCTTCTCCCTCTCATCTCCTTTCAAGTCCCCTTCCCCCCTTCCCTTCCCTTTCCTTCCCCTCCCCTCCCCTTCCTTTCCATTCCTCTCCCCCTCCCTTCCCCTTCCCCTCCCCTCCCCCTCTCCTCCCTTCCCTTTTGAAGGTTGCTGTCACACACACACACACACACACACACACACACACACACCATGACACCATGAATACACACTCTCAAACACACAGACACCACACACAAACACACACATTCATGCACACTCTCAAACACACACACACACACACACACACGGGGGGGGGGGGAGAGAGAGAGAGAGAGAGAGAGAGAGAGAGAGAGAGAGAGAGAGAGAGATTGGCTAAGTAGGTTCCTAGGTGGACCTCCTAGCCTGTAGGCCTTCCTCTCAAGGCTAGAATTTTTACTTTTATCTGGTAGCCTTGATACTGTGAGCACATCACAGATGCAGCATCACAGCAGGGCCTCCAAGGGATACACCCACCCACATCCCTCTAGAGGCCCAGCTATGCTACCCCACCCAAGGAAAGGTGAAAGTCTGAACTGGGCGTCTGGTGTTTCTCAGGCCTGTGTTCGTGGGACTGCTGAGCAGGTCTGGGTGGGGCCTCAGGGTGTGCTCAGCTCCGGGATGAGCGCTCCATGGGCACCCAATTCCATTTACTGCTGGTCCTGCTTAGAGCTGCCCTGGGGATCCTTTGTGAGAGCTCTGGGGTGAAGCCAGCTCAACACTGAAGCATCACTGCAGAGCCAGTCAGCCAGTGACAGGGTAAATCAGCAGGGGCTGGGAGAGTCTCCTTGCAGAGAGCTCTGACAGACATAATTCCTTCCTGTCCTTAGGAGATGTAGTCAGGGCATCTCCTGGCTCAGAAAGAAGTCAGTATGGTAAAAATGAGCTTCGCTTGCTGTAAGGAGACAGGCGTTAGGCTTTTCTTTGTGTGAGCTAATTCCAGCATTGCAAAAGGCAGGCCAGTGTTTGTCCATTTTATAATCACAACACATACAGGTTTCTGGTTGCTCTCTGAGGCAACTTTTCTAACAGATGCACTCTTCAGTCTTAACAACCAGTCCACAGAAGGGAAGGGGCCTCAGCCTGGGCTTTAGATAAGAGATGGGTAGGAAGAAGTGACTCAGAGAAGACTCTGGATGGCGGGATACGGCACTCACTCTTCTCCACGGGGTTTGGCTATCCTATGCTGGGGCTTGTGTACACTGCTCCAGGTCAGCACTGTGGCACTGTAGACCCTGAGTTTATTCCTGAAGCAATCAAACACTTGATCTGACACCAGGCCAGAACACATGGTCACCACTGGAGGTAGAGTTGATGTCAGGCCATACAAACCCTTGGGACTGCAGGGTAAGGGGCATGTGGCTTTCTGAAGCAAAAGTGAGGTACTCATACCGGCAGAAAGGGTTGCTGGCTGTCAGAAGATAAGAACAACAGCTACTCTCTCCGGGTGAGGGACTGAAGGGCATGGGGGTGTGGAGCCTCTGGGCCTTGCCCAGTGTGACGGTTGTGGATGGTGTGAGTGTGAGCAGCGGGGTTAGCTGGGGTTAGCTCTGCCTTGTTACTTATTAACTCTGTGACTTTGAACCAAGTTGCCTAATCTGGTATTTGACTTCCTCGTGGGCACAATGGAATAACAGTGGGTACCTGTTTCACAGGGTTGGTTTGAGAATTAAGGAAGGGGGTACAGAGGGGAAGAATCAGTGTGAGGTCTAACACATCCTAGTGGGTTCTGTAACTCAGGCCTGCTCTGTCCTCTTGAACACCTCAGGTCGGCCCCACACCTGAAGTCAGCCCCACACCTGAGGTAGGCCCCACACATCAGATGGGCCTCTCAGGAACTGGTAAGCTTTCTCTTTAGGAGAGGAGCCAGTACAAATCCTGTATTCTCTGGGCCCTGGGACCTCAGCTGTCATATACTTTGGGGTGCCCTGCCCCTCCACTAGTTCTGACTTTTAGGCACAAGAAGGAGTTTAAATGCCACAAAATGATCTTCTGTGGACTCACAGTGACTGGGCTGGAAATATTTCTTGTGGTTCTCACACAAGAAGACACAGTAGTAGTCTATGGGGTTTCCCTGGCCTAAAGTTATGCCCTCAGCAGCTGGGGAAAAGAAATGTTTTCAGAATAAATTTTTAAAAAGTTTTCACATGCCACATTTCCAGACAGGCAAACATGGGTGGGCCTCTGCAGGGGCTGCCTCCACAGCACAGGCTCAAAGGTGCTGGGCCTGCCAAAGCTTGCAGCTGGAGTCCAGGGGCTGACCTGAAAACCAAGAATTTGTGCAGAAAGCCCAACAACTGGGGAGCAGACAGCCCAAGATCAGTGAACAAGAGGCTTCAAGATGGTTGTAACTCAGACTGGTCCAGTCCATTCTCTCTGCAGAACCACAGCTCAGCATCCCTAGAGGCTGTGCTCTTTGAGAGGCTCACTGGTCAGAAAGCCAAGCACTCACAGGGATGGAGAAGACAGAAACAGGGGCAGAGTGAGAGAGCCAAAACAAGAACAGGGAAGGATATCCCTTTACCAAGCTTAGAAACGGTCCTGTGTGGGGCACACATGCACTGAGACATGATGGTGTATGAAGGGATTTCTAAATCAGTTTTCAGAGATTGTAGAACTAGATAGATTTATGCTGGGATTGCAGATTCACCTTATCCTAGCTTGTGTGTCTGCCATGAACAGTTTTATTACCTATTATGTGGGACAGTTACACTGTTTCCTATATCGTGAAGACTTGGGGAGGGGATATAGCAATGTGCTGGGTACACCCAGTATAGAATATTGTCAACTGAGACTAAGACAGAAACCTAAGCACTCAGGTGGGAACAGCTGAGGGTGAACCATTTGCAACTTCCAGAGAGCCCTGTTTCCCCATGGTCCAGTTATGCTGAGGTTACCCCAGTCCCTGATCCTTTACCTTCATGCTTTGGTGTGCCCGCCTCTCCACTTGGGTGGACTCGGGACTGCTCTCCATGGACCTAACTGGCTCGTGCTCTCCAGCTACCAAGGCCCACCTTGAAGGTCACCTCTTCCAGGCTTTGTCTGGTTCTTACTTCTAGGTCTTGTAGCAAGGATCTACGTTCATCTTTCAAGCCTGGGTGGGGGTGCCAAGCAGCTAGAAGCGGGCTCCTTTCCTGGCATTAGCAGGTCCTGGCTTGTGAACTGGTCAAGAGGAAACTACTGAATGGAAGCATAAAAACTGAAAGTTCTGCAAAAAAAAAAAAAAAAAAAAAAAAAAAAAAGGGTGGAAACCAGTTAATTGTTCACCACACAAAAAAGCCAGGATGGAAACAGATTCCAGCTGCACCATGGGAAACTTCAGTCACACACAAAGAATTCCCATAGTGAGAGTGATAGATAGCAGACTGAATCCCGTGGGACAGCGTGGAATTTCCGTGATGGGTCCGAAGGAAGAAGTACTTTTAGTATTTAGGGTGATTCTGTGACTTGTCGAATCCAGCTTAGCACTAGTCATCAGTAACCCAGATGACAGTAAAGGGGCTTTGGGCCCTTAGTCATTGGCTTGTAGCCAGATATGGGTTGTTGAGCACTAGTCGAGAGCACCAGCTGGGGAAGATGCATGCCTGCATGAAGGGCAGAAAGTCTTGTTCCTACAGGCTTTCTATGCCGAGCCTATGAGATAATGGGGCCTTTTGTCAAGGGTCACTCAACCTGCAGATTCAAGTTAATGAATACAGAAGGGACATCTGGCCATAGTACTGGAGCACATCTGTACTTTAGGGGTAGGCATAAGACCTGGTAGGATGTGAGTTGATGTCTCCAAAAAGAACCCCCAGAATTCGAATCTTCACTGGAGTTTTGGCTTAGCTCAGGAAGCAATATTATAGCCAGCTGGGCCTCACTAGCAGCGCCTGTGGCCAGGCTCCTGGGGCCAATTCCATAAAAGACCAGCTAGCTATGTAGTATGACAACCAACTGCTGTGAGATATGTTTTTGATCATTTCAGTAGAAAACTGTCATGGGTCTCGTCAGCAAGTGTCTAATGTTGGCTGATTATCCCAGGGTGGTTGGTACTCTGGCACCTTGGTATGTCCCTCCCTTCCCGAAGAACAGCTGTCCTGGGCCAGGAGCCTCACCCACCTAAGCAGTTACTGCCATGGTTAGAGCTTCTTTTGGTTGCTGAGAAAGCTGGAGTCAGCCAGCTTAATTAGTTGGAGCTCAACTTAGTCCTATTAAAAGCATTGACAGATGTGTGGTGTTTGAGTGAAGTCCTAGGAAGACCTGAGGAAAGAAGAAAGACGTGGCATAATTCTCAGGACCTGAGAAAATACTTTTTTTATTTTGGACCTGAGAAAATATTTTTTCACACCCAGTACCAGTCACCTAATTTCAATTGTCAATCAAGTACGTTTCGTTTCTACCCATGGTGCTCTTGCAACCAACCAACCAACCACCAACCAACCATGCTGCTAGAATCATGATGACATCAGCAAAGCACTGGACAGGGCACCATTCAAGATCTGCTCCAGGTGGCTCATAAAAGTAAACTGAAATTCAAACCATTCACATTTGAAGACAAAAAAAAAAAAAAAAAAAAAAATGGCAGAATGACTGGGAAGTCTGTGGGAAAGGACAAGGCCAAGTAAGACAGGAACAGACTCACATAGTTCATAGTTCATTCTCTTGTCAATAGTGTCAGACACACATGGTCTTTGGCTGGTTAGTTCTTGTCAACTTGATACAAAGGAGAGTCACCTGGGAGGAAGGAAGTTTAGTTGAGGCATTGCCTTTTGTCAGACCAACCTGTGGACATACCTATGAGCCATTTTCTTAATTTTTAATAAATGTAGGAGGGTCTAGTCCACTGTGGGTGGTGTCATCCCTAGGCAGCTGGACCTGAGCTGTATAAGCAGCCAAGAAAGCTAAAGAGAGCTAGTAGCCTTCCTCCATGGTCTCCACTTCTGCACCTGTTTGCGTTCCTGCCCTGGCTTCACTAAATGGCAATGTGATGAGGACCTTGTACACCAAATAAATCTAGCCCCCCTCCCTTCCCCAAGATGCCTTTGAACTCAGAAACCAAACATGTCACATGTGTAGTCTTCAAGGGCTGTTTCTAGAGGACCTGCAGGCTCAGTGAGGACAACAGGTGTAGGACATTTGTGCTGTTCCCAGAACTCAACCAAGGTGGAGCTTGGCAAGGAAGGAAGACTGTTCACCTATGGCCTACACATTCAAATAACTTCCTCCTTAAACCCAGGCTTCAAAGAAGCACCCTTGTCTCTCTGTTCTCCTGGATCTGTCTGGGTTACCTTCCTGCAGAGGCATCCATGAGGCGTTGGAAATTGAGCAGGAACTAGAGGCTCACTGTAAACCCGGGTCCCAGGCCACAACATTCCTGGAAGGCTTGAAAATCGAGAACACTCAGTGGTACAGTCAGCCTGCTCTGTTCTGCGTTGAGTTCTAGAAAGGGTTAACTGATTAGAAAATTGAATTTTGGAAGACTCAAGTCTATTATGTGTTCTTGGAGATAAAATCATTAGTGTTGTTTGGGATGTGACTATTTGAGGTTTAACTACGTGATAGGCCTGAGTAGCCGATTCAAGTATATTAGCTTTTGACTTCTTGGTAAGTGGAACACAGAGCCACTCCCAGCTCATTAAAAAAATAAAAAATAAAAAAAAGCCTCGTAGTTCACAATCATAACTGTAAGGGCCTAGACTTATGACCTTTGATCAGTGTATAAATTAAAATATGTTGAGTCAAAACTAACCAGAAACCCAAGAAACAAACACACCATCAAATGGGAAAGTCATTTAATTCAAAAATCATACTTCCACTCACTTTATAGGGATTTCCACAGACACGAACGAAACATAAAAAAGCCAGGTTTCAGAGATGCCTGACAGAAATTGTATTTTCTTTATAGATGCGAACAATGGCACAGAAACACGTTTTTTAAAAGCCTGAACATGGCAAAACTGTTTTTTTTTTTTTTCTCTAATAATAAGAAAAATGTTCTATCCTAGCTGCAGGCTACTTTTTAATTACAGAGTTTGATTCTATGTACCAGTCAATATTCAATAGTGAAATTTACAACAGTGTTTTTATGATTTCTCAAAAGAAAATATTAAAGTGCCATTTATAAGTACTTTACTGACTTGATAACACACAGCACTTTACAGTATACTCAACAGTAGCCTAAAAGATGAATTAAACATGCAAATAGTTTCTTTCACAAAATATGGACTAAATGTCTTTTAGAGTGCTTTTGAACACTAGCCTAGCATTAGCCACTGGGAATTTATGGGTTTGAGTTTTTAACATGACTTTTAATAAGTCACCAAGGAACACAGCTGTGGATAACTATGTGATAAACACGAACAGAGGCTTCAGATGAGGACTCGTTCGTAGCTTTGATCTTTTGCTAGGAAATGGAAAGACTCTAGTTCCTCTGACACTCTCCCTCCAAATCATCAAGGCTGTAAGAGCTTTACAAATGCCAGCTCATGTGTGTCTACATCAGAGGCTCCACCTTTATGCTTGTATGTGCTATGCACGAACACATACACATGAACACATGCACACACAAATTTTAGAATCACCAGATGTATGCTTTCACAGACACCAAGCTGATTCTGGCATCTTGAACCCCAAGGATACTGCTGATGTTACTCAGAAGTCCATAAGAATGGTGGGTGTGCATGTGTGCGTGCATGATGGCAGAGAGTGTGTCGGCCTGCCTGAAGCTACTCCAGGTCGCTCAGACACTGAGTTATCAACGCCCTGCTCCCCACTGACTACACTAATGTGAATTTTGACAGGATAGTTCTTGGCCCTCCCTCTGTGAGTTAGGACTATGCTCAGTTCTTGCTTTCTAGAACGTTCCACCATTCTATAATGTCCTATAGATTTGTGAAAAATTATTAGTTGTGAATTTTTTTCCTGTGATAGTTTTCCCTCCCACATAAGAGTAGTATCTCAGCCCTCCTTAAAGATGCAGGGATCCTCAGGGTGGCTCACCTTTCCTTCCTGATCCCGGCCTTTTTATATCTATGCTTTCCTTCCAGGAGTATAGGGCTACCTCCGAGTGACGTCTGGAATCTCCGTCTACTTAGGGAGGCTCTTTAAGTTAGACAAGTGCTGTGGGTGGCAAAGGGAAGAAGGCCAATCATCGCTTGGTGGAGTCTTGTCTCAGCGTGTTGGAGGAATGTCCAAGGTTCACTCCCAGCTCTCTGCTGTTGTCATTTTGATGCTATGTTCATAGACAACCACTAGATCTGCATGGCTGCTAAAATAGTTGAGCACAAAAGATATTTTTCATGCACCACTATGGGGTGTGAGGGGCACCTGACTGATTCAAGGGCTGCTGGGGCAGGGCTGTCAACGTAAGTGGTCACTGTCAAGTTTGCCAGAGGTGGCAGACAACTCCCTTCCTAGACAGGAGGATAATCCTTTGAAAGTCAGGTAGCTAAGCAGACGCTTGGGTCCCTTGTCTACTAAGAACAGTGGGTGCTAGAGCAAATGTGGGGTGCCAGTGTGGTCACTGGTGCACCCCCAAGCTCCCTGGCTATGAAGCTAGGTAAACAGCCTTGTCTCAGGAAGCAGATATGGCCAGCCAAGAACAGATGATCTCACCCTCTTTAGTTTACTTCCTCCTGTCTCAATAATGGATGCTTCTGGAAGTTCTATGACTGAAGCAGCTTTTGGTGTGATTGCTACTGTCTTCAGGAAGAAAATGCAGTTGAGAAGGATTTCCCTTTAAGATTCAGAAGTGGCAAACTCAGGTCTGGAGTGCCTATAACTCCTAAGCAGCCAGCATGGCTCTGGCCCACCCGTGCCAAGTTGCAAGTACTCACTTCTCATTTCTTCTCTGCTTTATTAAAAAAAAAAAAAGCATCCACAAGACTTCACATAATGGCTTTAAAAATACTACAAACTGGCTCTAATACTAAAGGCTGAGGCATCCACTGAATGGAGGTCAGTCACACACATTTATTTTGAAAAGGGAAAAAATAGAGAATTTCATCAGTGTTGAGCAAGCCCATCTTCCTTGCTTGGGGGCAGAGATCCGAGAGTGGCTATCTTCTCATTTCGTAGCACAGAATGGCACTGTTCAATTACGGAGCTCTGTATCTCAGAGAGTGAGGCTCGATGCTCCAAAATTCAAACCATAACCAACCCATCCCAGGGCCTTACAAGAGAAACTCAAAAGCTCCTGGGGAATCTTTGGGACTCTGGTCAATGAACTCTGATATCAACTCATTCCTCATGATCTATCCCAGTTTTCCTTATTTGTGGGGAGCTCGGGGGTGTTCAGAGAGCAGAAAGGGCACATTTCACGTTTAATCTTCAAATTCCTTCCCACTTGGCTCATATTAATCGCTATAGTTCTTTTTCCTGAGGAGGAGGAGGAG
>NC_034604.1:34419854-34437607 GCF_900095145.1 Mus pahari | reverse complement strand
GAGGAGGAGGAGGAGGAGGAGGAGGAGGAGGAGGAATAGGAGGGAGGCCTAGCTGGACAAAGGGAAACAGAGCGACCATCTGTCATAGGCCACACATGGCCTCAGGGAAACTGGAAGGAGGTCAGCCTAAGAGAGCAGCTTCAAACCAGGGCCAGCTCAGGAGAGAAGGACTATGTATCCAAGCAGTCATGCTGGGCCATGACTACAAGCATACTTCATTTATTATGGGGCAGGCGACAATTTAAACCATCAGCTATATTAAAAGTATCATGCTGGGCTCTTTTAATTTGGAAGGAGCAACGCTACTTGAGTGTGCAGGCCCTTCGGGCCCCAATGCCCAACCTTTTCTCAAGCTCACAGGGAATAGGTCTGGAACCTGAGTGTCCTCCTGTTCTTCCTTTAGTTTTCAACCCTCCTCCAGCCTCACATCTGGCTGGCATAAGACTGCAGCAATCCTCTTGTCTTTGTCTCCCAAGTGCTGAGACCACACATGAGCCATTATACCCAGCAATGTCAGTTTGGAATCCTGTGTTTGCCTGACTGAAAGTTCAAGTCTCCCTTGCTCCTGGATGAGTCCTTGGTTGGCAACAGTACAATCCTGAGCTGGTAAACTCAATACTGAATCTTGACAATGAACTAGTAACATTACAACGCCTCTAAAAACTGTAACAGTGTCGTCTATAACTACCTTGGGGATTCTTTTTTACTTTGGGGCTGCCGGGAATTTGGAGGTGAAAGGGAAGTGCGGGAATATGTCTATAGGAAGAGAGTAAAGCTCACCAATGACCAACAACCACAGCAGCTGGCTTTCTGGTTTAGTTCTTAGAGCTGATAAGACACATTTATAAACTAGCTTGGAGATGTGGGGGGAAAAAAGGAGTGTTGTCTCATCTCCTTTTGTCTGGACATCCTGGGGTACCAAGAAATACACCTGAGAAGAACAAACACACAAACAAAAACAAACATGTCACCCTCTTCCCACCTATTTAAATCCTTAGATCCTGAGTGTCACTTGACCGTTGGGTGGAAGTTCTTTGAAAATTCATTGCTTGAAGACGCTCTTTTGAACTCCAAAGCCCGAAATCACATGTAGATAAAGACAACTGAATACAACCAACTTTCCAGGCTCACCAACAGGAACCATGAGGAAACATTCTTTCACTGGGCCAGAGAGAAGACATAACCTTGACTCTTTAACCCAGCCTCTCTTGCAACCTTTTAAACACATCTGTTCAGCAATCAAAATACTAAATGTATGGAGCAAACTAGCTTAAAGAATATCAAATATAAAACTTTACCATATAATATTTCAAATCATTCTATTTACAAGTTTATCTTTTAAAAAAAAAAGCAGAAGATACAGTAATTCAACACAATTCAAGTTTTCTTTTCTTCATTAAAGAACCCTAAGGGGATTCCAGGAGCCAGAGACACTCTCTGATGTAACGTTGCCATCAGAGAGGCTCCTGGAAAGTGTGACAGTTTGTCCAGAGTCCCTCGAGCAAGGGCATTGGAGTGCGAAGATACCATGACTGTGTTCTTTTGAGGCCATGTGATGCTTGTCCTTTTAATCAGAATTCCCTCTCTTTGAAGATGCCCAGCCCAGCCTGCAGGCCTCAACACTTGGCATCCTACAGATTCTTAACGGCCTGTCCTACTTAATGAGTCCCTCTTTTTGTTCTTGGTGGCAGTGATATAGATGTCCTTTTAAAAATCAGGCTACAGGTTTGGTCCAAGAATCATCTCTAAAATCCACAGGACCTCAGTAACAAAAAATTCTATGGGATATCTGCCCCAAATAGACCACCCTAACGGTTAATCCTCTGCTTCAGATTGTTGGAAGACCATTAAAAAAAAAAAAAAAAAAACAACTCACCAGAGCTGGGAGGGGGGGGAGGTTGTCATACAAAGAGGAGTATTATTTTTGGCTTAGTTTTAGAGTAGGTTGGGTTGCTATGGTTACTAGGTGATGGCAGTGATGGAAGCCTTCAGAGGCAGAGAACGTGAGGGGCGTGTGTTTCTTTGCATGAGAGGACTGGACTGAAATCTGCTGATTATAGGCCAACAGCTGCTCAAGAGATGGTGAGAGATTGGACCACATATAAACAGTGCGGCAACCCCTTCATCCTGTGTGCTTGCAGACAGACCCAGCTGCCTGTAGCACTGTGTCTCTGGGAGAAGGAAGGAGAAAGAGCGTCTGCTATAAGCAACAGCAGTCGAGGCAGCAGCCTGCACCTTGTGCCAGTTTCTTTGCCCTGCTTCTTCCAGCTCAGCAATGATGCACTTTCTTTAGCACTATTCTCATCCTGCTTCCTCTTCCCAGAAGGCTGGGGGTTTGGATGACTGCTGAAATGAGATCAGGGCTCTCTATTTAGGGCACTCATGAGAAGACAGCTTTGCAAGCCTTCCTCTGGGTTATCCAAATCCAATGGCCTCCTCTGCTGACTGATGTGCAGTTCTTGCAGCACTGCTGTGCTGTAAGCTGAGATGATCATGGAGAATGGTGGCACACGTTCCCAGATGCATTTGTGTTGGCAGGAAGCAACAGTCAGGCTCCCTGATTTCTCAGTGGCAATGAAAAGTGGCCCACAACACCAGAAGCATCAGTTGTCATGGAGACCACGTGAAGCTCAGCAGCTCCACTGGAGCTCAAGGTTAGAGGAACTCCACGTAGTTCTCTGGGATTAGGCCAGTTTTTCCATTCAGAGTCCCCTCCAACCAGCCAGGCTCCTGAGATGGATGAACTGTACAGGAAGAGAGAGAAGAGACGAGGTCATGGGCAGCCCAGGAGGTGGCTGTGCTGTGCTCTGGAAGATGTAGGAGGTAAGTCTGGGGAATGAGCACAATGGCTTATGTTATGCAATCCCAGGACTGGTTTGAAAGAGAGGTCCTTAACCTTTTGTGAGATGAAACCCTTTTGGTGAAAGTTGTTCTGAACTCTTTCTACAACAAAAAAGGGAAGCATTTAGACATTCAAAATTTTACATACAGTTTCAGGGGCACTGTGAATTTTCTGAACTTCCTGTTTTAAACTATATGCAACAGATTTATATTCCTTTAAGGTAGAGGTCAACAGTTGGGGTACTCTCCATCCATCTATCTATCAATCTACCCATCCATCCACCCATCCATCTACCCACCCACCCAACCATCCACCCACCCACCCATCCATCCACTGTCCCATCCATCTACCCACCCATCCATCCATCCATCCACCCACCCACCCATCCATCTATCCATCCATCCACCCACTCACCCATCAACTTGCCCACCCATCCATCCATCTACCTACCTACCCACCCACCAATCCATCCATCCATCTACCCACACACGCATGCATGCATGCATCCCTGCATACATACAAGCATGTACATATCAACCCTGCCTATTCACTATACACTATGTACCAAATGGCATGTCCTGGGAAGACTGTTAAGAACTCATCTTTCCTGGTTATCTATTTTGTGTGTTGGTTCATTTCTGTTTTTATCTTTTTTTTTTTTAAGACAGGGTCTCAATCTGATTTGAACTCACAGCAACCCTCTTGCTTCAGCACTACAAGCCCTGGAATTAGCAGCCTGAGCCACCATGCACAGCCTGACCTATCTGCTTTGTATCCTTAAGTCCACAGCCTGGCTTCTCATGTTCTCACAGGTCCTTTCTTCATGCTGCAGACTTGGAATGCTTCCCTTCTGTTCCACTCACAGCCTTCCTTACTTTTCTATACTCTAGAGCTTTCCCTATAAACAAGTCAAGAAGCTGTCTGCTTCTTCTACTGAACTTTCAAAGGCTCCTATCCTTTTAATTTTTTCCAACAACCACAGAATATAGATCCGTTTCTGTTATAGGAAATACCAAGAGAAATATGGTATTTCTCTTGGTATTTGAAGATCTTCATATTGAAATATGAAGAGATGGGGAGATCTGGCTGAGTCTGTAAAGAATACTGTAGTGGGAAGGAATAGAGATGGAATTGTGAACCTCAGTGATAAGTGTGTCTGGGGAGGTGGGGGTGGGGAGTTACTACTTGTGAAACAGCTGTATAAGTACAGGTCATTTTGGGGTGGGGCAGGGTACTCGCTCTAAATGGATTAGGAAAACTCCAATTATCCAAGATTGTGTGGAGAGAATGGATTTCCCCCCTGTTCCTTCCCTGGGCTAATTAAGCCACTTCCTGAGCTTGTTTTAGAAATGCACTTCCGCCCCAGCACTACTGTATGATTCTAGTTTCACTTTGTAGGGAAAGAAGAACAGAAACCGATGGAAGCCAATGGGGAGGAAACAAAATCACAGGCTCCAAGGTTTCTAGAAGAGTTAAAGTATGTAGAGGCATTTCCACACTTCCTTAGGGGAAGACATGGTCAGATACCTATTAGCTGGCCTTCAAAAACTTTGCCAAACTTCCTCCCATGAGTGAAGAACGAAACCTCAGACTTGCAGAGAGTACAGAGTCTGAAGCACTTAGGGGTGGCTTGGCCTCTCCAGGTATGAAAGGGCTTCCTAGGCCACTTATAAGAAACACTGAGTAGGCTTGCCTTCTGCCTGGCTGCCAGCTGAGGTTGTCTAGAGCCCTTCCAGTCTGAACCTCTACAATGGTGGCAGGATCTTTCCTGTGGTTTCTGGTGTGGATTAAAGGTTCCACTCTACTGTTAGTGTATTGTTAACTCCCAGTGCAGCCAAGAAGGCACTCTCTCCATAAATCAGAGCAAAGAGGCCAGGGCAATGGCACAGGTGGGGAGAGCCCTTGGTCTGTAGGTCTGAGGACTGAGTTCAACTCCATGTAAAAAGCCAGCTGGGACAGGGTGCTTCTGCTAGCCTAGCACTTGGAGGAAGAAACAGTAGGACCTTGGTACCTTTGACCAGCCAGTCTGGGCAAAGGGCTTGGTATCTACACTCACCAAAGCTTCAGGAAACCTTAGATGTTCAGAACCAAAAGTACACAAAATAAACCAATTCCCTTGGGGTGGGGGTGGGGGAACTGATTTAGAAAGAAAAAGACATGAATAAAATAAAGGCAACCAAAACAGCTCTGCCCCTCGGCAGCATGGCAGGTGGATTCGTCTACCTCCTCCCACAGCTGTTCAAACAGCACAGGTACTGTGTTGGTTATCCATGAACCTGAGTGGGATTGTCAGACTATGGGTAGCCTCGGAAGAAACCAGGAAGGCCTAGAGATGGGTCACCCGGGCTTCAGGGGGTGAAACAGTCTTTGCAAAGGTCTGCTGACTCGTGCTAGACAATGCATCAGCTTTATGTATGTGCTCATGGACTCTGTGGGTTCCTTAGCCCGAGGGCACCTGCATCGCCATTGGTTTGCAGAAGTAAAAAGCTATGACTTGTGTGTGACAAATGCCTTGTAATAAAGGTGGTAGTTAAGAATGAAAGTCTGAGCTCTCATCAGCTGAAGGAGGGAGCCCGGATGCCCTACTGTACTCTGTCCCCTGGCCTTACACAGGGTTCAGGTGAAGCCGCAGCTCCTTCATAAACAGTATTAAGGACTTGCTTCTACCTGTTCCTCCTCTATCCTGACTTCTGGAAAATTCACAGCATACCTTACATGGTGTTCATCGTTCCTAATGCTATGTGCTGAAGTGACAAAGCTCTGTTTTGCTATCTGACTTCTTATCAACTATCTGGCTCAACAACTTTCAGCAACTCCCCCATTCACTATGTCATAGCCAAACTCTTTAAAGGGTGAGTATCATGGGTGGGCGGCACATGTTCACATTTCAGACAAATTAATGTGGACATAGTCATATGGGTAAAACCAGAATCTGAACCGAGAGTTAAAGCCTTCCTCTGCTCTAAGCCGCTTTACTTCAGTTGGAGAAGGTGGCTCATAATGGTAAGAAGAGGTTGAGCGCACAGTAAATAGCAGAAGCTATACTAACAGGCACTCCACTTGTATTAGTTTCAGTGTGAAACTAAAGCCAATTCTGCTAGTCTCCTCATTTACAGATAAAAACCCGAGGCTCCAAAAGGTTAAGCAGCCGGCTGAACAATTACAGGGCTGGGAGATAATGGAGGCACACCAGAGCCCCAGGACATCTGACCAGTCTCAATCGTACTTAAGCCTGCTCAGGACTCTGACCGCTGAAACACTTGGTAAGTGGTGGGCAGACAAACCCGCACCAGTGTTCAATGTGCTATACACACATGATGCATTACTAGGAGCTGCCTGGGTGGCAATCTAGCCTAGTGAACATATCATATAAGCTGCAACTGGCTTGGGCCCAACTTTGCTCTTTGCTACAGCCTTGGGTACAATACAGGTTCCTGGCAGAACCTGGTACGACACAGATGTCCTGTTTACTATGGACAATGGGCAAGTGTGTGACCAAGATCTCTAATGGCTGGCTACCCCCAGAGGGAAGAAGCCTCCATTAGAGGAAGCTAACAGACATGACGTGTTATTAGCAGGCATTTACTCATTACACAAATGTCTTATAAGCGCCTATGAGGGGCCAGACACTGTGCTAGGTTCTCATATATGTCCCCTTAGGGTAGTGACAGATTATCAATAAGCCTAGTGAAGTGGGGAGGGAGAGAAAGAAAGAAGGGGAAGAGAGGAGGGGAAAAAAGATGGGGATTTGGGTAGAGGGAAGGAACTCAGAAAGTTACAACCCAAAGGCTCTCATGCTATTAGTCAGGAGTACTTAGAGCAGATACAAGGCCCTAAGACACAGAAAAGCTAGATGTGATCGCAGAATAGTGCTCTGTAAACTCCCTACAAAGGGCCACACAGTATGGAAACCATAAAAACAAAAAACCATGGGGAGGTGGGGATCTGTGTTCCAATAAAACTTTAAGTACAGAAAGAGGCAGCTGACCGTCAGTTTGTGTAAATGTGCTCTGAAGCCGTGGTGTGTAAAGTAAGATGTGTGTGCACACACGTGTACATGTGTACGTAGAAGCCAGAGTTCAGCATTGGTGTCTTCATCAGTCATTCTCCACCTCATTTCTTGAGACAGGGTCTCCCATGGAATCTGGAACCCATGAGCTTGATTAGAGATGATGACTAGCAAGCAACCGCCTGTCTGTCTTCCCAGCACTGTGATTACAGACACTCTACCACATTTAGCTTTGGAGAAGGGTGCTAGGGCTGAGGACTCACAGGACAAGCGCCCTACATCTACTGATCTCTCTCCTAGACTCCCATCTCAAAACCTGAAAAGTGTATCCCAAGAACCCAATTTTGGCTATAGCCACGTGAATTTTCTAGGTATCACTGATCACATTGCTTCCAGATGAATAATACTCCTGAGAATACAAATTACTTCTCTTTCCAGTTACTGTCTAAGGCGCTGGTGGAGCAGGCCGTTTCCTGGTAGACTGGCAAGAGCTGACACTAGAGATATTTCCCAGTATTGCACATCTATCCCCTGCTACATAGAGTCCAGGAGCTGACTAAGCACCGCTTCAGAGTCAAAGTTTGGGCCCTGAAATCCCAAGGCAGAGAGATTAATGGTTATGAAACACCAGACTTTCACCTCAACACACCCCTCTCTTCCCTTCCTTATTCCACACATAAAGCATACACATGACGACAGTGTCAGTAGGAAACGTTAACCTGACAGTTGCACAGAGCATAAAGGCTACTGACATAGGCTTTACCTTATCTCTTCAGAGTCTATATAGGAGCAATAGGAAACGGCCACTTTACATAATGTCATTATTTCCTTCTGTAATGTCTGATTTCTCCAACAGAATGAAAGTAGATTTTTTCCTCTAGAATAGGATCCAGTGAAATATTACCAGGCAAAGCAGTCTAGAAACTGGATTATCATCTCTGTCTGGGGCCAGGGATACAGCTCAAAGGATAATAACACTTGTGGTGCAAACTTGATGACCTGTGTTTAAACCCCAGAATCTCTATTAAAAGCCAAGGCAATGGTGTGCTTCCAACCTCCCAGAACTGCGAAGGTAAGATGGGAGGCAGGAGAACTGGCTGGAAGCTAGACTGGAGACTGGAGCACACAGCAGAAACAAGGGAGATGCTGTGTCACAAAAAGGTGGAAGAAACTGACTCCAGACACTTGTTCTCTGATCCCCATGGGTGTATCATGGCATGAGCATGCCTACAGTCACATGCCTGCATACAATGTCAGCGTAAGAGAACTGTGTATGGCCCCTGGAGATCCCAGGAACCTGTGGGAAGGGAACCAAACTTGTCTTTTGCTACATGTGTCTTCAGAGGGTGTGTGATGGTTACCTCATGGTAGTGGGAGGAGTCCCAGAGCTGGCTGGGCAGAGCACTCCATTGGGAAGGAAAGGCCCCGGCAAGTAAAAATCATGGCGGTGCCTGCCTGACTTTGTGCTGTTGTTGAAAAAGGAAACTTAAAAATGAAGGGGGTGGGGTGTGCAAAGAGGTACAAGCTCCTTGTAAAAATAGTCTGGCATTTCCTCAAACAGTAAATATGGAGTTACCATGTGATCCAGCAATCCCAGGAGAACTTGTTTTTTAAAACACTCAAACACTAATGTCAACAGAGTATCATTCTTAACAGTGAAAAAGTGAGAGCCAGTGAGATACCCCAGCAATTAATGGTGGATGTTAAGTAAAAGGTGGTATAGCCACCACACAGTGAGATACTACTTGGCCATAAAAAGGAATAAAGTGCAGATACATGTTACAACATGAATTAATGGGAAAAAACATCACATTAAAAAAAAAAGGACATTCTGTTTCAAAGAACACATATTATGTAATTCTATTTGTATGAAATGTCCAAAGTAGGCCAATATTTGGAGACAGAATATAGTTTTAGGGGTAAAAACAGCATGATTGCTAAAGGGTATGAGCACACGTGTGTGTGAGTGGATGCCTGTGTGTGTGTGTGTGTGTGTGTGTGTGTGTGTGTGTGTGTGTGTGTGTGTGGCATTATCCTGGTAAGAGTTGTGTAACTCTGAATATACTACTCAGCCACGGCAGGGGTATAGCTGCTCCATCGGGGATACCCATTCCGATTTGTCTGCACTGCTGGTCTGTGCAGGGCATACTGGCCATGGCATGGTTTGGGGCAGTCGCCAGCTGACCATGCCAGTCTGCTAGACTTGCAAGCATCAGCTGCTGGCAGGGGAGGTGGCTGCGCTGGCTACTTCATATGCTCTGATTATTAAAGCTCTGAGAAGAAAGTCAACAGAGTCAAAGTTTTAGGACAGTACTCTGGACTTGGGGAAGCAGCACGGTAGACCTTGGGCTTATCAGGACACAGACAGTTTCAAATTTGTCCCAACTGCTGCTGTCCCAGGAGGCCCAGGCGGCCCAGGCTGGAACTCTCCCTGCGCCGTATGCTTTTTCCCACTCTGTCTACTCATGTCTGACTAATAAGTGGGCAGAATACAGGACGTAGGATACACATGTTACCAGGAACTCTAGATTTTATGGCAGGCTCCAACAATATAAACAGTATGTACGGCTAACTAATAGTCAGGCTGGGACCATCTTAGCCAAAAGGTAAAGCTGCCCTTGCTCACAGATCATAGTGCCACAGTCTTTTTCTAAGATAGACACAAGATCCTGACAATAAATGAGGAAATATGCAGTAAGTGCCACTTTATACACACTGTTCATTAGCTTGATGCCCTTCCATTGTGGCCTGTAAGGTGTGTTAGCTGCTGTGACAGAGAAGAGAACCAGGTCACTGGGAAGCGATGCTGTTGCTTCAGGTCACATCAGAGCAAACGGTCAGGCTGGAACATGTTCTGTGGCCTGGCTCTAGGGTTCAGGCTCTCCTGTGCTGTGTAGGCACCTCAACTGCCCTCCACCTCTGCTGGTTTTCTGTCACGTGGGGAGAGGCAGGTCTAGGGCCAGACAGGGGTGCCCAGTCAGATTGCGGTGCCCTTTGCCCTCACCCCACATGAGGCCAAGCAAGAGCCAGAGCAAATGTCCGGCTTCTGGAAGCAGGCAGCTGCCTTTTTGGCTTGTTTTGAAGCAATCAGAACTAATTGCTCGTGACCCTGAAGGAGAACTTCACCCATGGAAAACAACTGTCCCAGAAACTTGGTGTGTGCACAGGAATCCAGATTTCCTTCTTAGGTAAATGATTATGCCAAGCTACGGCTTCACTTCTTACTATAAAGTATGCTTTTAGGGAGGAAGACGGAAAACGAACAGGATAATGGTGCACCAAGCAGGTCCTGACTGCAGGTTTAAGGGATGCCACAGTACATACTTACACCAGGATGCCAGGACAAGCTGCTGCTGTGGTGTAGGTGACTTCACGTTAGGGAGTCTGTTCTGTGTTCTCAAGGTTAAGGAGGATGGACAGGAGGCGGCTTACTGCTTACACTGCTGTCTGGGGAGTGGGCCTTGCCTGCTGAAGACGATTCAGGCCCAGATCCCAAGGGGGAAACAGGATAGAACAGGTGCCCTTAACCTCCTCTGGTGTCTCTGCCCAACTGCCACCATCTTATACTCGGGTCCCTTGTCATTGACCCTGTCTAGCCCACAAATGCTAATCACCGAGGTCAGGTACAGTCTCACACAGACTTTGAAACAACCCAGTGACTAGATGTCTATATGGGTCTACCCAATAGACCAATACTCCAGAAGTTTGATTTGGGGGAGAGATACCCATGCCCCCAGGTAGGAACTTCAGCCATCTGCTTCCCCTCCATTTCTGTGAGGTGACAGGAAACTCACCATTATCGAAGACTGTGCCTGCTGTGAACGAGAGCTCCGAGTCGTGCTCAGCTTGGCAGGCGTACAAAGCCTTTGCCTTCCGGAACGGTGTGCTGTGTGGAAAGGCAGGTTTATTTAACACTATTTTCAACCCCAGAAAGCCACAGAGAGTTCATGTTTCTTCTCTCCTTTCCCTGTAAGCCACCTAGTCCTCTCTCCTGGGAAGAGCAGGACAAGGCAGCCAGATGGCAAAACGGGAGGTGGGCAAGTCGGGAAGGCCCCAAGAGAAAACTGAGGAAGATTCAGGAAAAGGCCACACGCTCTAAGTCACAATTCTCCAAGGTCACCTTGTGCCCCACAGAAACTTTACCTGGGAATTACAACAGCTGGGCCTGGGCAGAAAGAGCTTTCTCAGACAGAGTGCTTGCAAGTAGGAAGAGACCAAGGGCTCAGCAGAGTATGACCAACACATGCTCTTGGAGGCTGGCAATGCCATGAATCCAGGAGAAACTCCAGCAGAGCCAGGTTTCAGCCCAGGCAGGGGTGGCTGTGAGTTCCCGCAAATGTTCTCCATTGCTGGCGGAGCAACATTTTAGAGATGAAACTCTCCAGCCCCGAGGGTAGCAAGGATGGAGGAGGTGTATGAGGTGGTGTGTGAGCATACATGTGCACCAGTCTTGTAGTTTACAGAGGGCAGGACAAAAAGGAAGGGATCTCTTTGTCACTGAGTATTGACAGCACTCTCTGCATGTTATCGGAATGCCCTTAAGAATTTTTACACATCCTATGGACTTGCAGATGGAAGCATACATAATAGAATTGAAACTGAACTATGTATATATATATCACTTTCCAAGTGATTCTTCCATGCAGTCCGAGTTGAGGCTGGCACATTTCTGTGGCGAAAGAGCCAATCTCTGAGCTCTGGAAGGCATGTGGTCTCTGTTGTAACTACTTCATGCTACACTGCTGTACACAGCAGCTAGAGACAACATGTAAATAAACCAGTGGGGGATACGTTCCAGTAATAAATTATCCACCAGCAAACAGGGGCAAAGTCTGACCATCACAGGACGTCATGTGATGTCATTCGTGAGAGCAGGGTAAATTTGCTCTTTTCTGTCAAGTTTGACTTTGGCACTTGACTACTCTCAGCCGTGTACAGACTTTTCACAGGTCAGAATGACATCAAACTGTCAGAAGGCCGCTCTTTATTTGCTACAAGTGACTTTCTCCAAGTCATCTGATGGAGTACACTCTGGAATTCAGAAGCACATNAAAAAAAAAAAAAAAAAAAAAAAAAAAAAAAAAAGCCAGAAAGAGCACTAGCTTAAGAAACGAGTCAAAATATGTATGTCATTTAACTTATCTTCACTTGACAATCTGAGAGGCTCGCTCCCAGTGTGCACTGGTCTCTAGTGGCTGAGGAGAAGCCTTGTCTCAGATGAGGCTGAGTACCCTGGACCTCTGTTCGGAACTGCTATTGCTCAGGGTACCAAGTGCAGGCTCTCGGGGGCAAGGATGAGGGTGGGGGATGGAAACCTAAAGTGGGGCCGTTCCTTCTAGTCTTAGGTCCTTGAAAATGGAAAGATGGACAATTGAGAGAGTCTGTTGTGCAGCAGGGCAAGCAGAATTGGGGGTTATCCAGAGTGTGTTGCCAGGGAAGAATCAGTTCCCTGCTGTTCTCTCTGGTTTCCTTATAGCCAAGGGTTGATGGCAGGAAGGGCAGACCTGGGGAAGGGGGAGAGAATAATGCAGGGACACTGGGAATAAGGAGGGAAGCCCTTGGTTCTCATTGGTTCCAGCTGGATACAGCTCTTCTGGTCTCATCCCATTAAACAATGAGCCTGCATGTTGGCTAGCAAGGGCCCAGCCGTCAGTACGTAGCCTCTCAGGTTGGACAAAAGTGTACTTGTCTCCTGCCTCCTGCCCTGTCTACAGGTGAAAACAGTCAGGAGGCTGTGAAAGGCACTAACACAGCCACGCCTTACACTGACAAGCATGTGGAGCCTTTTATGGCATGCAGGGTACAAGGGGAATGCGGGCCATAGGAGCCAAGGTCGAGACCATGCTGAGGCAGGGCTGCCTCTGAGGACAGGGTGGCATAGGTGGACACAGGCTGAAGAGACCAGGGAAGGCAAGGTTTCTCTGGATAGGGTTCTCCTAGAGGTTACTTATTAAACTCATTAAGTAAAAGTAAAAGAACAGAATAGGAGCCACCCAGGAAAGTATTAGGACTGTGTGGTAATTGGAGAACAGAGGCCGTGGTCTCTAGCATCCACGATTATTACTTGAAGGGATTCACAGTCCACCAATATTAAAAATTTGCAATTTAGTAATGAAATACTAAGAAAACTGTGTTAAGACTAAAGATGAGGGTCAGGAGAGAATCTGTTGTTCTGTAACAGCTGACAATCAATCTGTAACAGTTGATCCTCTCTAACTACCTAAAGATGTACAGAAAACAGAGGCACTCAGAGAGGGACGCAGAGGGGTGTGCTTATGTGTGCATGCGTGTGTGTGTGTGTGTGTGTGCGTGCGCGCGCACACACACACACACACACACACACACACACACATTTGGAGTGCTGGGGATGAAGCCCCGGGCAATGTGGATAGCCTAGGCAAGCACTAATCTGCATGTCTAGCCCTAGAGGTCATGCTTTTAAAGGGAGTTGTCTCCTTTCCCCAGAATGGTCACCAGAGAAAGGACACCTCGTCAGATATGAATTTCATGTAAATAATACTTTTAAGTACATTTCCATATGATATCCATATACTAAGAAGTGCATTTTATTTATGTCCAATTCAAACCTGAGTAGGCTGTATGCTTATTTGTTTTGCATATCTGGCAACTCTAAGTGGGGACCGTTATGCCTTGATAAAAGTCGGCCATTGCTGTCAATCTTGTACCTGATGGTGTTGGCTAGAGGTTTGGGTTTGGACGCTCTGGCTCTGACCGAAGGCAGCGCTGTGGGTTGCTTGGTTCCTGCCCTCCTCTGTAGCTGGATACAGTTCCCGTCAGAGCATTCTTCAGCTCTGGGCTGGGCCTTCAAGGGCATGAACAACTTTGGAGCCTTCTGCTGGTTCACTTTTAATTTTTGCCTCTGAGCATGGAATGAGGCCAGGAAAACACTCAGAGGAATTTCCCTCAAATGCCCTTGCAAGCTTGCAGAATGACAACCCACTCTACTCTGTGTGCTGCTGCG
Organism: Mus pahari; assembly: GCF_900095145.1. Classification (NCBI taxonomy): domain Eukaryota; kingdom Metazoa; phylum Chordata; class Mammalia; order Rodentia; family Muridae; genus Mus; species Mus pahari. The sequence goes on along the minus strand of NC_034604.1, from coordinate 34,423,774 downwards.
GGAGGAGGGGCCAGCTCACAGTGGCTTGATCATTAAGGCTGTTCCCTGGGGCCCAGGTACAAATTAGGGGGTCTGATGTGGGGGTTTTCTTGGGAAGTGGACAGGCAGGTAGAGAAAGAGGGCAAATGTTAAAAGGGGCCTCCTCCAGGGCCCGTGTTCTTCTGTGCTGAAAAGGTACCTCTACTTCAGAGCTTGAAACAAGAAGCTCCAAAGTGGCTTGAATGGAGAGAGGAAGCCATTCCCACAGGTTTCCAGGACCCCTAATTAGGCCTCATTCAGAGTTTGTTGTTAAAAGCCTTGTCAAAGGAATGTCATTTGAACTTTTGTGTTCTTTTAGTCAATTTGGGGGAAAGGCGACACTAGACCTGAACAATGGGTGTACGCCCCCACCTCTTGGCTAGAGGCTGTAACAGCAATTAAGGACTGGAACCAGTCTCTGGTCTCCTTGTGGGCTGCCTTTTCCAGCAGGGTCCTGATCTGTGCTTATTTTAGCATAAGCAGTAACTCAGTGACACCCAATTTCAAGCCCTATTGTGGCTTGGCTATTTCAAAATGACAGATTCCTAAAGGACTGTGTATTCCTAAAGGATAGCATCATATTGGTGCTATTCTAACAGAGGCCAGAGGAAGCACTACTGAGGAGCCATTTACTTGCCTCTAGGCCAGCCCCAGTCTCCTAATACCCAAGGCTATTTAATAATTGAGTGAGCCATTGTAGGTGTTCTGTTCCAGGTCCTCACGGGTCAGTGACTGACCTAACTGGAATCATGTACATGGTTTCTGGTGGCTAGAAAGGAAATGTCTCCTAAGTGCCTAGGAGTTATCTAAGAAATAATTCACAAATAGCTTAAGTGTTAGGAAAACAGTACCTGATTTTTACTTTATCTATGGGGTGAGGAGAAAAAGAACATACTGCAGAGCCATCTCTCCCATCGTCCAGGACCAAGCTGGGTGGAAAGTCACATCTCACCCAGCAGCAGAGCTGAGGGCTTGGATGGGACAGAACCGTCGCTGGTGCTGCCCAGGTCTTCAGAGTAAAAATGCTGGACAGATGGCAAGGACTCCTAACTCTGCCTTGGCTCTCATTTGATGAAGCTACCATTTTCTTTTTCTACAATATGGTTCAGACCATTTGTCTTCTGGTTCTCACAAGAGACAGAATGACACAATAGATGTGAAGATGCCCACAGGGGAGTAAGTCATGTGCTTGCATACATAGACAGCGTGGCTTTTCCAAACGGTGAGTATCAGCTTTACAAATTAGGTGAGCCTGTGTGATGGACTCACTCCGAAGGAGAATAGGTGGGATGCAGAATTCTAACCAAGGCCGAGGATGCCCATGGTGCTTCAACCTGGTCTCTGCACTTGGCTTGTCTATGAGATGCTGCCCAGTGAGGGCCCCAAACAGCAGAGGAAGTCTGCAGGGCCCTTGTTCCCCTCTTTCCTTCAATTTCAAGAGCTTCTTTTCTACAAACAGCTCAAGAGCAAACCTGTGCCCCTTGGCTGTGGAGCTCTGCAAGGCAGGACTGCAGCATGGCCCTCTGGGAGAACAACTAGGTCAAGTCACTCAAGAAAGAGGTGGTGCCTATTCCCATGAGGACTCAGGGTTCACAACCTATAGAGACACGAGTGGGCTGGGAGGCCAGAAGATCCCTGGAGTACATGGGGCTAGGGAGGTGGGAGCCCTGAGGAATTCGAAGAGAAAGTGCTTCATGTCTCAGACTTTTATTCTGTGTCATATTCCTCTCTCACTCAGTGGATCTGGTCTCAGTGGTGAGCTGTCCGTGCTCAGGGTTATTGGCCCAATCCATAAGCAAATGGTGCCAGATACTACCTGATAAAAATGTGACAAGGAAGGGCCAGTTTATGCCTCTACATTGACCCCTAGAATATTATCTTCCATCAAAACTTGGAGAGCCTATATGATTCAGAAAACCATTCAAAACAGGTGCTATTTTTGGAGACCCCTGTTCCGGGCAGCAGAGATTAATTCAGAAATGTGGGTAAAGATTGAAAAGGGTATTTTAAAATGCCATGCAAGGCCATGCGTATTGTGCCTCTTGGTTTCATTTCTTAGGCTGGGATCGCAGGAGAGCAGAGGAGACCCCCAATGTCCCTAACCAGCTCCACATACACAGGAACAGGTCAGTCATCATCCGCAGTTTTACCTGGAGTCTTCACGGACCGCTTCTTCTGGCCTGTCAAAAAGCAAGTGCAGGTTTGGATGGCAGGGAACAAAGTTGACGAGGAGGCTGAACACTGCATGAAGAGAGGACCAAGCCAATGAGAGAACAACGGCAGCAACAGAAAACCAAACAAACCCTGCCACAGACCTGATGGGGGATGAGTCGCTGGACGTGGATGAGGTGGGCATAGGGCTGGATGGCGCCGAGAACATGGGCCATGATGGCGAGAGGGGTGAAGTTGGGCTTGGATTCGGGGGGCTGCAAGACATAACAACCAGAAAACTCATCAGCACATAGGGAAGCCATGATGGGAGCACAGGCGGTTCATGGGAGGCCAAATGACAGGGTGCTAGAGCAGAACACAGGAGCATCAAAGTCCAGAGGCATGCTGTCAAATCTTTGTGCTCCATGTCAGTCCTCTGCATCTGAGGTACTGATGCACAGACAAGCCTCTTTGGCCTGTCTCGCAAATGCTTTCTATGTAACCTGAGGTCCTCCACTATCTATTTACCACTGGCCACTGGTGGACATGCAGTGGACCTACCTACATGAATCCATGTGTTTTGCTGCCTGCTTTGGAATACACTGACCTTGCTCTCGTCCACCCTTTAGCTTTTCACTGTTGTGTGCTTTTAAAGTTATGTCTCAGCAGAAAAGAATATTTTTTTCTGGGCCACAAAGGCCATTCAGCCAGGAAACAATTTCCTGTTTACATTTTTAACTACATGGGCTGTGTGCCATCGAGATCCGAGTATGCATTAGGAACACACTAGGGGCCAGGCAGGATGGACACACACCTTTCTGAGACAGCGCTTATGGCTGTGAGCTGTGAGCTCCCTGGAGATGTGCAACCCAGGTCTGTGCTTCCTCTTGTTCACAGATGCTCAAAGAGTAACCCACAACCAACAGGCAATTTTTAAAATGGAACCAAAACCTCAAATTTGTCCACTTTATAATGTGATGGGCAGCTGACCAAAGGGTTGGAGAGGAGGGGTTGAAGTTACCATAATCTGCCTCATACATTTTAGTTAGCCATGTCGACCATCTGACTTATTTCTGCAAATTATACCATCACCTTAGCACCTAGGTGGAAATCATAGTATGTGACCGAAAGTGCAAACACAGAGGCTGAGAAGATGAGGAGTGTAGCTAGTCACAGAACTGGCCACAGTCCCTAGAGATCTTCAGCTGGCTGCTAGACTGTTCAAAGCTCTTTATGGAGGTACAATGGACAGGAGTCAGTCCTAAAGGACAGTTGCAGACAGGAATTTAGCAAGAATATGTGTGTGTGTGTGTGTGTGTGTGTGTGTGTGTGTGTGTGTGTGTGTGTGTAAAATGCTGTAACATAAAGACCTGTGTCAGCATTCAGAAAAAAAAAAACTCTGTGTGATGTTCATATCCTTGAAACTGATGAAACATTTAATTAAATGTCAGCATGAGTATTGTACCTATAGACTATAAATCTCGTGAGCAAGGAAGTATTGTTCTTTTGCTGTAGCAGGACTGTCTATGTAATCCCTGCAGGTATTAAGAGATAACTAGTGCCAGGCAGTGGTGGTGCACGCCTTTAATCCCAGCACTTGGAAGGCAGAGACAGGTGGATTTCTGAGTTCGAGGCCAGCCTGGACTACAGAGTGAGTTCCAGGACAGCCAGGACTATACAGAGAAACCCTATCTCGAAAAAGATATATATATATATATATATATATATATATATATATATATATATATATA
>NC_034604.1:34415413-34419729 GCF_900095145.1 Mus pahari | reverse complement strand
AGAGAGAGAGAGAGAGAGAGAGAGAGAGAGAGAGAGAGAGAGAACGAACTAGTAACTACACTAGTGGCACTCGCTAAAATACTCAACAATCCCATAGACAGGCACTACTGGAATTTCCACTTCCCAGATGTGAAGCCCTGGGCTATGGTAGCTGGGCTTGACAGTCTTTAAGTGACAGGGCCAAGATTTACCCAATGCTCTGACCCAAAGCCTGGGTTCTCGTTGCCTGCGTTCTGTCTCTGGGAATGCTGTTCTGCTAGGCCCCCAAAAAGCTGCTTAACAGACCCCCAGCATTAGTGGTTCCCTGAACCGCTGATTTATGAGTTTCCTTCAGATGTCTACCACATTTGTAAGGGAGAATGGAAATATAGTAGTTGATTCAGTAAGACACAACACATAGTAAATTCCAACAGGCTCCATGGTCCTGTCTCCAGGGTCCTGTCTGGTAGACTCATCTAGCAGATGGGATTCATACAAAGGAAGAAGTAAAATTCAAGAGTAGATCCTTTTATCAATTTCTTCAATCTGTCAATTATTCATTGATGAGCACCCATAATGAACAAGACGATAACTACAATTTGCTAAAGCTCCTGGCTCAAAGAGCTTAAAGCATATTTGATGAGTTGCAACAGGTGAAGAAGAAAAGCAGCAACCAAGACAGTGAGAATCACTGTGGGAGGTCGGTGACTCTTGCTATGAGTTGAGCATCTACTCCTGGGGACCCTCACTTCTGGAACAGCCATCCCTTACCTGTGCTGTGCAGCCTCCCTTTGTACTGTGTTGGTAGCTGAGGTCACGCTTTCTTAGGTCTCTCTCTGTCCCACTTCATAATGTGCCAGTCAGGAAGGCCTGAAAAGGACTCCTGGATCATGGCCAAAACCAGAAAACTAAGTGGTACCAGGGGAGGGTCAAAGGAACAACTTGGGCTCAGAGGCCTGGTCTAATCTGTTCCTGTGGTAATACCACCCAAACAATTCAAAAGGATTTGCAAAATAGTTTAAAATTACTTCTTTATTGAGGAAATGCCTGTAGCTTCCTATCTTGCCGTACGGGAAGTACAGTCTGGGAATACACTATGGGGTTCTGAGTGTTGTTCTACATCCTCAGACATCTCAACAGTTCCTGGCCAGGAAAACATGGCTGAAATTATCTGGAGGGGGAGGAGGGGGAGGGCCACTGTAACTTCTGTAAGAAGTGACTATTCACATCTCTTGTCAACTGCTATAATATTAACTACTCTTTTAAATGTCTAACAGTATTTTATTTGTTTGCTTTAGTCATAGCAATAACATTTACTAGCTATGAAGTGACCAGAATTTGAAATCTATTACCACCGTGCTGGCATTCATTTAATAATCACATGCACACTCTTCGGTACCTTTTATGATGTGTTCAACTACTAAGGCAATTATGTCTTTCAGTTTATACTTCAGAGACGTGTCATAAATGTCCCTATCAATAGCGCCAGCACTCCTTTTGATATGCCAAAGAGAGCTTATAACAACAGAAGGGTTGTACGCATAGAAGTGATCCCCTTAGAGACACGGAGACATTCTCCTTTAGTTTTGATGGAATTCATACAGCATATAGGAGGGACAGAGAGCATGAGCAGAGATAATGATGGTGGTAGTGGTGGTGGTGATGATGATGGCGGCCTATATGTGTACAACTAACACTTTTCTCTTTACTACAGCAACAGCTGGTTATAGGTTCTGTATTTAAATGACAAGAATTAACAACCAACCAGCCAACCAACAAAAACCTCTCACACCATTGCAATCCCAAACAAATCAGACCAACAGAAAATGGTCAATTTCACCTTCGGCCCTAAAACCTCCAATAGGAAATTCTGGATTCTTTTCCCACTAACAAAGCCAAACATAACAAACAATAGAGGTTAGAATGGGAGGAAATAACTTTCTAACTGGAGTTTGAGCAGATGACCCCTATAAAGGCTTCTTAGAAGCCTCAGCCCAGCTGGGTAGTTCCCAGTTGAATACCCCAGCACATTTTTCACCCTAAATATTCTTGGAGGCCTGCCAAGCCTTCATCAAGGCCCAACTGCAGCAATGATGGCTTCAACTTTAGCATGGAAGGAACATTCACTGAGCTGCTTTGCATAGAATTGGAAGGCTTGCATCAGCTGTAGTGTGCTGGCCCATGATGCCCTCAAAGGGAGTTGTCTGCCTAGCCGGGTTCCTTTGACATCCCACACAGTGAGAGAGTTATAGTTTAGGAAGAAGATAAGTGGGAGGCTTGGCAGCCTGTGAGGTTGTGGCTGATAGTTCAAGTACAGTGTGTAGCAATGTCATCAGCTCGACACCCTCTGTGGTGAGTCACTTGAATGATAGGATATGTGCTGTCCCAGACAGGGCACGGTTGCCATGCTGCAAACAGCGCCACCTGGGCAGGTTCCCAGTCCCAACAGGGAGGGAGTAGACCCTTTTGGGTCTTTACGCCATCATTATAGGGCTTTATAAGAGGAAGGGTGCTCTTACTGAAGACATAAGCTCACCAATAAACATGAAGTTTATCTTGGGCGAGGGATGTACGACATAGTGTGTTTATCTACAAGACGCTAGGCCTTGGGTTCACTCCACAGCACAGGAGACAGAAAAGGAAGAAAGCTGATCTTTCCAAATTCTTATAACCAAGTTATGATTTTGTATAAAAATGGAAAAATACTTTAAAAAAGAAAAGCAGTGAAGTTGTGTATAATTTACAGAACTGATAATCACTTTACATCTTAGCCAATGCCTTCTGACTTTTGGGATCAGCATAATATTATACACATGACTATCAGGTTGTTTTGTTTTTGATGATGTTACTCAATATAAGGATTTCCAATGTCATTTAATAGGCTCTAGTACATTTTCAGTGGCTTCAGGGCATTCTATTGTATGGTATAGTGTATGTAGTCATTCTGTGTGTAATCTAGATTGTTCTCCCCTTTTAGCTAGTATAAATAGCACTGCCATCACATCCTTACAGAGGATCACTCCCTGTGTGTCACCAATTGTTTCCTTAGCATAAATTCCTGGAAGTAACATTAGTGGGTAAAAGGTTAGGGATCTTCTTTTAAGGGTCACGATATATCCTGCCGAATAGCTTTTCAAAAGAGATTTAGTGAATGCATTCCAACAACATAGAGCATTATCATGTTCAAAAGACCAGACAGGTTGCTTTGGTTTTAAGATTAGCTTAGATTACCCCCATCCCTTTCCTGATGTTTCCAATGATGTAAAAATGAGTGTAATATAGCCTCTCGGTGCTGTTTCTACAAGGGAGCAATATTTATGTCTCTAAATGCTATCAGCCTAATGTTAAGAAGTGAGGAAAGCACACAGACAGATGAACAACCACACAGAGGGAGGGACGGTGAATACCTAGTTGAGGGTGGAGCGGAGTCAAGAGAATACCAGGTAGTCCAGAACTCTGGAAGACGGAATAGAAGCAATGAGGAGAGGATGAAGGCTCCTGAGCCAGGATCCCAATATGGAGGAGACTTAAGCCTTGCAGTTATTCCTCTGTTAGAAGTGACCCATGATCTGTAGCCCACGTGCTCATAGTTCAGACCTGGGCCAGGGCTGGCCTTCAGACCTGGAATTAATACTGAAGCTATTAAAGCCAGTCTCGTCTGGCCTTATCTCTGTCTTTATCCTCTCCCCAATAAGGAGATGGAAAAGCCAAAAGCATCCTGGGTAATATAATTCCAAATCAGCGAGGGCCAGTTTCCTGGAAAACATCCCTTTATGATTTGCCTTAGGATATCGTGCAAAGAGCAAGGAAGTCAAGCCAGTTGGGCGAGCAGGGCTGAAAGGAGCGCTGGTCATCAGGATGGCAAGAGTGGGTTTGAACAAACGATACAGAAATAAACAACTGAAAATCACAGACTCCATTGTGGTGTGTACTCAGCGCTTTACAGCAGACACTGTGTATATGCCAACCTTTAGGAACTTGNACAATGTGATGTCAACTTAACAAGTAGAAAAAAAAGATGCTCATATGCCCCTGAACTTCTTTCTGTGTTCTTTCATGACTTACAAGTATGTTTCTGTATTCATACAGATTCTTTCTCTTTATCCATTATATTTTATATACATTTAAATTCTGATAATTACAGAAGGATTCCTTGTTTTAATGATGCTGGCTGACAAAATTCCCTTCCGGTCTTAATAGGGGCAGTTGCTTTCAAAACCACTTTTTTTTTCTTTTTAATTAATTACTTAATTTATTTATTATTTTCTTTATTTACATTTCAATTGCTATCCCGAAAGTTCCCTATACCCCCACCCCCACCCCTGCTCCCCTACCCA
>NC_034604.1:34404575-34414033 GCF_900095145.1 Mus pahari | reverse complement strand
GCTTTGTAATTTTATGAGGTCCCATTTGTCAATTCTTGATTTTACAGCACAAGCCATTGGTGTTCTGTTGAGAAATTTTTTCCCTGTGCCCATATCTTTGAGGCTTTTCCCCACTTTCTCCTCTATTAATTTCAGTGTCTCTGGCAAAAACACTTTTCTAATAATTCGCATTAAAATATTCAACTAATCCACAACAGCTTTTCTGTTTTCCAGCTTAAAAATGTTTGGAGGGTAAGTTTCAAATCAACTTTAAACTCAGATGCTGTGGGTGGAGAGGAGGGGTAAACCCTGGCTTTATAGCAAACTAACAATCTTAGCAGAGGTGTCTCTTGTCTGCATCTCACTCAGTGAGCAGGGTGAATCTCCTCCAGAGATGAGTCAGAGAGGGGAACTCTCGATTTTGAATGAGATGCCTGGACAAGAGTCCTAGTTCAACCACTCACTGCAAAGAAAGCCCTCAATGGAAGGAGTCAGGTACTGGGCCCAACACTTCAGTTGTGCATGCAGTACACAGCCCATGGGGAGCTCAGTCACTCCTGGGTTTTAATCATACACTCAGGTATACCAAAACTGGTTCCTAAAATTAAATGTATTTGTTCTCTTTCAACCAAAGAAAATTCACAAGTTATAATGCTATTTGTAGAATGCCTCGTGCATTTCTTTTTTGGAGGAAACACTGTGAGAGTTTAGCATTATTATTATTATAAACTATCTGAATGTTTACTAAGACGTCCCAATGCCTCCTTAATAGGCATATTGCTATCTTGTGCTGAATATAGGAAAACTGGCACTATCTAATGAATATTCTTACCTACAAAATGAAATTCATGAAATGAAAAGAAAAGAAAAGACGGTGTCATTGGACTGACACTTCTGTTCTACAGTAAGTCACAGCAAGTGTTCTGATGTTAGGGAGGCATAAACATGGTTCTTAAAAATGAAATTTGCAAGCACAGATTAAGAATGATGTAAATAGAGCACTTATAGATTTGATTTTCTAAGATAAAAATGCAAGGTGTCCTTCTATAAATAGTACTAGAATAACTAGATACCTCATAGTACTGGATCTCCTATCTCACACCATACAAATCCAATGATTTCCAGGTAGACTACAGATCTTAATGCCAAAGGCAAACAATAAAGGCCATAGAAGACAAATCCAGGGTTGGATATATCCAATGGTGTACTGTGAGGGAAGATACAGGTAGACCTGATTATATTAAAACATTAACTTTGGGCCAGGTATGGCACCATGTCCCAGCAATCCCAGTGCCTGGGGGACTCCCAGGAGGATTGTGAGCAGAGGCTAGCCTGTGCTATGTAATGAGGTCACGGTTAGTATGATCCTCTCTCAAAATAAGAATCAACACAATTGAATTCCCCAATAAAACCCAAACAAGTGTGTTCATTAAAAGATAACATTCAAGGAAAGGAGAAAGTTCTCTGACACATACACATGGAACCCATCGCTGCTTTCTTGAACTACTACTAACAAATAAGAGGCACCCAGTAGACAGAGGGAAAGAACCCAGGTAGGGACTTTAAAAAGGAAAGCCAAAGAAAACAGAGAACGTGCTGTGCTTTTGTGTAAGCCAGGAAGAATCTACGAGAGCCATGGCAAGGCAATCCTACATGCCTATAAAATGACTAGAAGGTGGGCTTCCGATACAGAGAGGAAGGCTCGTGCTTCTGTGGGACACTGGAAACACTGAACTCTACTGAAGGGGAGGTGGACACACAGCCATTCTGAGCAACGTGAAGTGGCATCTAGAGCCCAGCAGCTGCATTTCCAGGGTGTCCCCTAGAGCACCGTGTGTGCGCGTCCAGATAGACGGACATGAGTTCTATGCAGAGCAGGGCTGAGGAGATGGCTCAGGTGTGAAGTGCTTGTCTGCCAGCACAGGGACCTCACAAGTCCCCTGCCCAGGAAACGCCAGATGAGGTGTTCACTAGAACTGATGGTGCTGGTGAGGCAGAGACAGGTGGATCTCTGGGGCTCAGTGGCCAGCCAGCCTAACCTATCTGGAGCACTTCAGGCCAATGAGGACCATTGTCTAATAATAAAGTCTGGCTCCCTCCCAAGGAACCACACCTGAGGCTGTCCCCTGAACCACCTCTGCCCAGAGTGTGCAGCACTATTATTAGTTTGGAGGAGTAAAACGTGGAACCCTCAAAGTTCAGGAAAAGAAAAGTGGAAAATACTTTTAGTGTCTTGACACAACAGCACATTTAATCACAACAAGGGTGAATGAGTCCTGTGTGCATGGATGGCCTTTCAACCTGTAGGGCACAAGAGACTCGACCTGAAAACATTTTAATAAAATACTGCTTTTATAGAAACATGCTATCTTCATCATTCCCAGATTCCCAATTACAAAATTTACCTATTCTCTACACTTTACTTCCGACCCTGAAAAAACAAACAAACAATTGGGTACTTTAAGGTCAGTCGAGTCTCTGCCTAAGAGGAGTGAAAACTCTGAGTGGCAGGTGACTGTGCTCCGGCAAGGCATGGCTCAGCCTTTTTGCTACAGCTTACACACTGTAAGTGACCTTTCCAGGTCTGTGTGTGTACATCTTTATAGTTCTTAAACATCTTATGTATCCTTATTTTTACATGTATGAGTGTTTTGACTGCATATATGTATGTATGTATGTATGTATGAATGTATGTATGTATGTATGTGTACCACATGTGTGTCTAGTATCGAGGGAGGTTAGAAGAGGGGTTGGAGCCCCTGGAACTGGAATGATGGATGGTTTTGAGCCACCACATGGGAGCTGGGAACTGAACCTGGGTTCTCTGCAAGAGCAGCAAGTGCTCTCAACCACTGAGCCATTGCCTCAACAGTCTCTCTCCTCCTCTCTCTCTCTCTTCTCCTGTCTCTCTCTTCTCCTCTCTCCCTCTTCTCTTCTCTCTCTTCTCTTCTCTTCTCTTCTCTTCTCTTCTCTTCTCTTCTCTTCTCTTCTCTTCTCTCTTCTCTTCTCTTCTCTTCTCTTCTCTTCTCTCTCTCTCTCTCTCTCTCTCTCTCTCTCTCTCTCTCTCTCTCTGGTGTGGATGTTAAGCTTTATGGTTTAGGTTTATAATAGATTTGAACAGAAAGTCCTATGTTCCCTTGTCCACAGACAAACACTGTCTCTGTACTTTTAAATAGTTTCCTGTACCGTCTTCCACCCAAACATCTCGCTGTACTTGTTAGGAGGTTTGAGAAGGCCAATGGATAGCTTAGATTTTGTGTCACCAATCTGTGTCATGGGTACATTTCCACTTGGCAGCTCCCAACTGAGGCTGTTCCCCCCTTTTCAGTCGGGTGCCATGAAGACTCCTACTGCACACCTTCTATGCACCCAAACTAACCCCCTACCCTGCCCGCCTCTCTGAGAGTTTATGCAGACTATTTTAGGGACTTCTTTTTTTCTTTCTTTAATGAAGTTAATACAACCTTCCACAGCCTCTTTTCTTTACTGGAGCACAGGGCAGTCAGGGAGGATGTCTCTGATGTCACATTCTGAGTAGGATGGACAATATGTTATGGCCACAGCAAGGGGCCAGGCCATCTGGCACACTTTTCTATACAGTCTCCTCTCTGGGAAGGTTTCCTGTCTGCACTACTCAGAGGTGAGCAGGGTGAATAATAATAAATGTTGACTAGCAAAAACAAAAGAGTATCTAAAATTAACAGTGGTGGGCTCAGATTTTTTAGCTTTTCAGTAATCCTGTAAAGATAAAATAAGGAGTCTAAAATAATACACTGTTCAGAGCTTCTAGCAATAGAAAAAGGGTTTCTATTAATGACATCAGCTAGAAGGGTTAAATACTTATAACCGTACTGTGGTCCGGATACCACAGAAGGCTATGAGGCAGAGCGATAAGGAGAGGCGAGCGCTGATGCAAAGGCCAACACTCTCCAACTCTCCTTCCTTCCTTCCAAGTGAATAGCTGACTCCTCTTGAATTCCGCTGTTTACTCCGTAGTGTAAGCATGTGGAAAATTGTTGTGCTCTGATTCCAGGCTACTCAAATGTCTTCCCTATTCTAGCTTCAATGTCAGCCCTGCTCCTTCAGTGTGCATAGCAGCAAAACTCCTGTCTCCTCACTTTCCATGAGTTCTCCTCATACCAGGGGTGCAGGGGCAGGGGACTTTACTGTGATCTCTCAGCTCCCTGTGTTTTTAGTTCTAAGGACTTCCTGACTTGACTGTAAAAAATTTTGAGTGATTTTCCAGCAAGGTCACCTTTTGCTAGGGAAATTAAAAAGAATTTTAACATCTGTGAATAAAAACAAATGGGAGGAATAGAATTTTCATATTCTCTTCTAGTTCTTATGCTTCAAACACAGTGTTGTCAATAGAATTAGATGCACAAGACAGTATTAATTATTATGTCACAAATTAGCATTTCTGATTCTGCTAAATTTGAGGGGGATCCAAATCGACTCTGGAGAACCTATGTGTTACTAAGCAAAAATTAACACAGAACAAGACAAAATTTTTATTTTATTTTTAACTGGTTCTTTCAGAAATTTGTGCAGTGTTTTGGTAATATTTATTTCCTCTCCAGACACTTCTCTCCAACTCTGTGCAGCCCCCGACCCATGAAGTGTCCTTGGTTGGTTAAATCATTTTAGTGATGATTTTAAAATATTAATTTTGCCATGTAATTTCTCTGCTTGAAGCATTTCCATGCTTCCTTACTGATCACAGGATAATGACTAAGACCTTCTCAAAGGAATAGTTAGTCTTGTTTCTGACCCACCCAGCAGCATACTATCGGGACACAGACCTCCTAAACACACTGCTTAATAAAGGTTGGAATGTCCCACGGTTTACTAAATGTAGAATACATCCCTTCCCCTGGCAGAGCTGTGTGTGGAAGTTCAGCTTATTACTGTACAGCAGCTTCCCCAGCTCCTTCACCTGGAGAAGTTGTTACCCACCCCAGTGTCACTCGCATCACTGCAGGGAGACGTGCACAGTGGCTGCTCCACAGACGAGCAGTATCTGGTAACCATGGACGCACATGGGAAAAGTCAACACCCACCCTTCTGGATCTAACACCTTAAGTGGATTGGAATAGGGGGAACAGAGGCCTTGTTCCATAATCGCATAGCAAATATTTGCCAGAAAATGAAGTTCTAAAAAGAGAGGGATGAGAAGCAATCATAAGATGTGATTCCCTGGATTCGATTGTACTTAAGGTCGGAGATGTCCTGAGACTTCCTCAAATGCACACTTAGAACCTTCACCCCAACTCTCCAACCTACCCAGGTTTCCATCATTTGAAGGGCTCTCATAGTAAGGACCCAAAACTCCTTTCATTACTCCCCTCTTTCGAGCTTTTACCCCATCATCCATGCTACTGGGGATTGAACGTAGGGCCTCAGCATGCTGGATGAGCACTCTTCAACTATACCCCCAACCCCTTCAAGTGCATGCGTGTGTGTGTGTGTGTGTGTGTGTGTGTGTGTGTGTGTGTGTGTGTGTGTGNGTCTTGTTATATCTAGTTCAAGCTGGCCTTATGGTTTTGAACTTAAGATAGTCTTGTCCTCCTAAATGCTAGTATTACAGCTACCCATCCCCCACTCTTCCTCCATCCCTTCTTACCTTCTCCCTCCCCCTTCTTTTGAGACATATCTCATGCAGCTTGGAACTTGATATATAGCTAAGAATATGCACAAATTCCTGACTCTCCTAACTGACACACACACACACACACACACACATACACACACACACACTCACACACACTCAAGCACTGAGACTTCCAGGTATGAACCACCATGCCAGCCTTCCCAAATCACGGCCACTGAATGACTATAAAGTAAATAGTTTAGATCACAGGCCAAGAAGCAAATTTGAGGATGCCATGTAGATATCCTGTATAGCCCTTTAAAATGTCAACTGCTTTTTTTTTCTTCATCTTACAAGCCACAAATAAAGTAAACAGGCAGGCATGGTAGCTCTAACCCTGTCTGGAGCCGGCCCAGGAACCTCAGATTGCTACCCTGTTGTCACAGCAGCTGTAGCTGACGTGTGCCTTGGGCATGCTTTAAGTTCCCCGCTTCTTGTTCCTGCTGGTGCACATGCCTCTGCCTCTAATGTTCCTGTGCCTGTGCTAGCCATGGTCTATCCAGTTATTCAAAGCATGCTTCAAATGCCGCCTCCTTCCTGATGCGTCTTTGATATTACGAGGAGTCACAGAGTTGGATCTTTCTCCTCTTAAGCCTTGAGGACTCTATTTCTCTCCTGGTCTTGACTCTATCTTGTACTGTCATTATTATATCCTCTTTGAACTTCTCCTTATGCACTATAATAAGTTTCTTTGAACTATAATAAGTTTTTTTCATATTCAAAAGCTCTGTTACAATGAAAACCTCCACAGCCTTAAAGCAAAACATCTTAGGAAAGCAAATATTGTGTCCACCAGAGACCAAGGGCCAGACTACTGGCAGCCAGGGACATGTGACATTCTGAAATCAGAATGATGTGAGGTCAAAGGGAACTGCTCTTTCTGGTTGGTGAAAACAGCTCTGCAGCCAGAGAAAAAAGAGATATGCTGTCAAGGGAGTTTCCCACAGGCCTTTTTTTTTCCTGGTAGGAAAGAGGGGAGAGAGAAATGCTGGGTGAATTCCTAGGCTTCGGTATTCAGTCTCAGTCACCAGTGGCTTCCTTTTTCCAATTGGATAACATGTAGGGCTGTCCTGAGCCATACACGTGTACCCAGTTCCATGACTCGGACTTGGCTGGTGTCACATGTATGTTTTAAATCCATAACTTTTTTTAAGTTCTTTAACTTGATCTCTCCAATAAAACATGCACCTATACTCTAGTCCCTTCTAACTAATAAAATCTCATTATTATTAAGGCAAAAAAATGTTCATCCATGTTCCATTTAAAATTAGCTGGGCTCTCTCAGTGACATCCTGCTTACACCTGAGAAATTTCTTAGCCACCAAACCCACTTTTTAAAAAAAACTTTTGTAAAAGTGTAATCTACATTTTTAGAAAGTCTAATGTCCCAGAGAACTAAATAATTAATGTATTAAAACACATTCTTACATTCGGGTGCTCACAGTCCTGTTTTTCTAAATTCTTCCCTTTGTTATCATTTGTTTGTACTGTATATAGGAAAACAACTATCAACAGTTACAGACTAGATAGTGCACTCCCAGGAGAGCTCTAAACAGGACTTTTGCTTGCGACTTAGATGCTATGAAATCCTTCAGTCTTCGGTGCACATGCATTCGGAGCACAGAGGGGGTGTGCACATCTCTTCCCAGAAAGGTCCTGTCTGTCATTACCTGCCAGGCTCCTCCCAGCCATCCGCAAACACTGGGCAACATTTTGGCCCCACAGATCTGCCTTGCCTGGACATTTCACAAAGCAAGCATATCTTGCATGATCTTTTGCAAGCTGTTAACTTCATAGCATATTTATGAATTTTGTTCATGTTGGAGCATGTATGCTAGTCAATTCATCTTTATTGCTGAATCATATTGCCTTGTATGGACACCTACTGTTTCCTTATGAATTTGTAAGATTTCTGTACAGTCTGTGGACACAAGTTATTTGTCAGTGATGATATCTGCAAATATTATTTTCTATTTGCATCTTGTCTTTTAATTTTTCTCAAGTGTCTTTTGAATGGTCAAACTTCTTTAAAAAAAAATGACTTTTTATTGATTCTTTGTTTGACATCATGTACCCAAACCCACTCATCTCCCTGCCCCTTCCCATCCTATTCTGCCCTTGCAACCAAGCCCCCCAAAAGAAAATAAACAAAAATTACAAAGTAAAAGAATAAACAAAACTGAAAACAAACGAACAAAAATTTCTACAAAGCACAGAAAATATCTTGTCCTGGAAGCTGTAGTATGTCACACTGTGTCGTACAGTATAATCTTTTGTCCACACATCTGTACTTGCAAATGTTGGTTGAAATGAGTTATTGTCTGGTTCAAGTCTTCCAGCTTCTGCTTCACTATCCATTCTGGATCCTCACCAGGACTCCTCCTGGTTATCCTGTTGTTGAAAAAGTCAAACTCTGATGTCTCACTTACTAGGTTTTCTTCCTGTAGATGGTGCTTTAATTATCATATCTAAGAAATCTTTGCCTAAAGTATGCTTTTCCTCTCATATTTTCTTCTAGAAGTTTCCTGGAAGTGTCTTAATTTTCCTCCATGTTGGAAGATCAGGGGGCACAGGGCCTCATCCAGTGTTCCTGACACCAGGCACTGGATGCGTGGGCAAACTGGCAGCACCTTCCCCTACAGCATTTTTCTACTGTGTATTTCACCCGCAATTTACTGAATGCTTCTTGTTTTATTTAGGAAGCATGTGTTGGAAGACTTAAAAATATATTTTGGGTTGTTTTAGAAGATATTTCCTCAAAAAACCTCGGCAGCAGGTCCAGTGGGACCATCCGTTAGAAAAAAACTGGAACTGCACTCACACTGTGAGGGTGCAACCACCTTCCTGGGTAAGAGTTTGATCTTTAAAGCAAATCCCTTATTCAGCACGGCTTGTATTAGACTTTCTGGTCCTAAACCCAGGGTTTTCCTCCTGTACCCCAAAGGTGCAGTAAAACCTCAGCCGCTGACAGCACATTGAGTGAACTGTTCCTTAGCCCTAGTTACTTCCTATTACTTGATATTTACCCAGAATTCCTAGGTAATTTTTATAAGACAGGAACTCTGGCAGGTCTCAGGAACCCAGTAGAGAAGATGCCTGGGAGCCCTCTATCCTCAGCCCACTCATGTTCAAGCATGGTAAACATAAAAAGTAGGAGAGAGGAAGAACAAAATTGCCAGTTTGTGCATTTTTTGCAACTATCCTTGTAGAATTTCTGTTTCATGTGTTTTCTGATGTGCTGAATATAAAATGACAACAGTAGAAATAAACTTTATAAATAAGTTAACAGAAACAGCACATGCATTATTAGAGATACTTGCTCCAAATAGTTTTGCCTGAGAATATTTTGATTATTATGATTTTAAAAGTTTAGCCATGATCACATGCGATATGAATATTAAAATAATGGAATTTAAGCAAACAAAAGTAAAAAGAATTAATTTTAGAGGGTACTAAGAGCTAAGAAAAGAAATTACAGTCAGGGCAGTGTAGAAGCAGGTGCCTGGGTGGGAAGGTAGATGGAGTGGTGTGAAGTCTGTGGATGGGGCGGCTTCTTTGGTGGCAACACCTGAGCTGAAGTCTTAATAAACCCAGCCGTGGAACACTCTTCAATATCTGCTATCTGGGGTTAAAACTAACCCAACCCCCACTTTCTCCCTTCAGAATCTTTTTAAGAATAGTCTTGCCGGGCATGGTGGCACACGCCTTTAATCCCAACACTCAGGAGGCAGAGGCAGAGGCAGGCGGATTTCTGAGTTCGAGGCCAGCCTGGTCTACAAAGTGAGTTCCAGGACAGCCAGGGCTATACAGAGAAACCCTGTCTTGAAAA
>NC_034604.1:34398169-34404540 GCF_900095145.1 Mus pahari | reverse complement strand
AGAGAGAGAGAGAGAGAGAGAGAGAGAAAGAAAGAAAGAAAGAAAGAAAGAAAGAAAGAAAGAAAGAAAGAAAGAAAGAAAGAAAGTCTTCTTGCTCCATGACACTGCATAGATTTAATGGGCAAGGTAAGTGGAGATCAGTAGGAAAGGGCCTGGCTCCAGCAGAGTTCTCAGCAGCAGCCGCTGGTAACAGCGTAGCAGACTTGTTCTTCAAGCACCTGCTCCTTGGCAAAGCTAAAATGCCGTTCTGTCTGGAGGACAAATGCTTGCCCCTTCAGGGATGTTTCTATATGTCCTTTAAGGGGGCTGCAATTCTTTCTTCTTGGGAAAAACAATTAGCTAAGACCCAAGCCAAACAGCCTGGGGAGTTCTTCCTTTGCGCAGACTGCTGCATCTCCAGTTCACGAGGGGATCCGGGATCTGATGCATGGTCAGACTAAATTTACTGTGACAAAACGACACTCTGCTTGTACTAGGGCTCCCTGTCATCCCTCTGGGCAGCTATGGAAATGGAAGGGGAATCGCTTAGGAGAATCCTTCCAAGGGAAGAATATTAGAAACTATAACGTCAGCAAATTATACAAATGAAAGACAAGAAAATGTCCCTATCTCTCAAGCTACCAAGCGGCTGAATGGGGCCAGCGGGGTGTGGCCCACAGATCTGTACTGCCCATGCTCTCCTTTCCTTGTACCGTGGGTTCGGATGAGCAGCCAGAGACTGCTAGGTTTCTACTGTGTCCAAGTCAGCTTGAACGAGAGGATGCTCAGTACAGTTTTACTCCTTTAAAAATTAATGTTTTTATTTTCAGTCTAACATCTCAATAAGGCTACCATGGTTGTTACTCCTCTTTAAGCATCACTGTTACTCAAGGATGCCCAGAAGAACAAGGACAGGAAGTCAGCCAACGAAAGACAAAAGACCCAGTAAACAAGACTCAGGGCAAGGCCAAGAAATGGTCCCCAGGTAGCTATCTGAACAGGTTCCTCAACCTAGCTTTGTTTAACAAAGCTAAACCTTGACAAGCTCTGTACAGGAACTCCCAACCATAGCTCATTACTCCAGCCATCACTGGCCCCCCTCTACACACCCCTCCTCCCAGGAACTAAAGATTTGAGGTTCCTTGACCAGGGCAGCCTTTCTGGAGCTACTGAGTAGGGGACATATCAGGCTGGTTTCAGATCACAAAGCCCTGCCAATTTACATGAGAAACACAAAGGGCAGAGATGCCACAGCTGCTGGCAAAGATGCACCAACAGGCTCAATCACGGCACATTTGGAAAACAGAACTACATTTAAAAAAAAAAATTCTTCAAATAAACTTATACTGCTTTTGGCTCTAAAACCACATGTTAAGCTGCTTCTCCACCGAATTAATCAACTTTCAGTGCCAATCTGCCATTTAGTGAAAAGATTAAAGGAGTCTGGGTTGGGGCAGGTTGAGCCCCTGTCCTGTGAAATGTGGTATACTTCTACATTCCCTTCCAGGGTTTAAGGTTACTGAGGCTGTAGTCTCATGCAGTTGTTAAAGGACAATCAGGGCCAAGAGCAAAGTGGGCCTCTGTTGAGACAAGACACAACAGGGACACAAAGCCCCACTTCTAAAACACCAGCTAGCTATCGCCAGCAAGAGCGCGCACTGCTCACATGCTAGGATTGGGCTGGGCACAACTCCTTGCTGCTGCCTTGGCCCAATCACTCTGTGAAGGCTGCTTTGGTTCTCAGGTAGGGGAAGATGAGGGTTAGGGAGGCTGAACCCCTTCCTAAGGAGCAGACAGTGGCAATGCCAGGTCTCCCCCTCCCTGCTGCTCTGGGAGGCACTTACAGGGTATGCTAAGTTAACAAGTCCGGTGGACAAGAGGAACCTGCCTGCTTCCTGACACAGGTACAGCGGACTTGGAGGGAATCTACTGAAGCGGTCACAACACCAGTTTCCTGAGCTCCTAAACACACATTACACAGAAAACCTTTCAGCAGTTCGCTGCGTTGTCTGTTTCCAGAGAATATCTGTCATGCATGATAAACAGACTGCTAAATGAAAAGGAGTACTTTAAGGCTGGTGAATCAACAGTCGGTGTGCGGGTTTTGCATCAGGAGGCCCTCAGAGTAGCTCGGAACACTGGTTCTACCACTTTGCTCCCTTATCACCCAGGGAGATTTACTTAACTTCTGTGTGCCTCATTTTCTTCTCTTGCAAAACTGGGATCATTAATAATGCCCACACCCTGGGGACTGCTGAGAAATAAGTAGACTGTACACACAAATGTGCTTAATCCGTTAAGGCTTGGCGCATACTAAGTGTTTACTAGTCGGCAGCTGTTGTGAGTAGGATATGCTTGGCTAATGCTATAAGAAGATGCTTCTCGGTTTTGGAATAAAAATTAGGCTAAAGGACGCAGTGCTTGGTAGCTGTAGCAGCTATGACGCCTAAGGCATTGATATAAACAGAACACAGATGTATATCATGCCTTTAACTACATGGAGAGGGAGATCAGGTTGTGTGTATTTATAAATAGCTCCCTGATAGAGGACATTGAAAGTCCTGGATTCCATGGTGAGAGGGAGGTTCATCTGAAGGAAGCCCAGCCTCTTTTCCCACAGGCCAGGAGGTAGTACCTGCTTTCTTTAGTCCTGCCTCCTTCACTTCCTTTCAGTGGTGTCACCAGAAGCCTTGATGAGTGCCCTGAGAAACACTAGACCCTATTCCTATTGAGGAGGATGGGGACCAGGACCCCCACAGATACCAAAATTCACTGATGCTCAAGCCCCTTGCGTTAAATAGTGAAGTGTGTGCAAATTATTTGCGATCCCTAAAGTAATATGAATGCTATCCAAAAAGCCATTTTTCTTTCCTAAACAAAATAGCAAGAAAAGTCTGCATGTGTTCAGGACAGATGCAATTTTATTTTTGGGATACATTTAGTTTTCAACTTGCCATGGGTTAAGTAGATCCTACAAGTGTTCACCTGTTGAAACTTAATCCCTGCTGTTAGGGATTGAGAGGGTGGAAACATAGTCTGACTGAGGTGTGTAAAGGTAAGGTCTTCGGGAAAAGACAGGATTGGGTAAGGTCATCAGGTAGGACTCCCATGAATACCTAGAACCTTAAGGGAAAAGGGTGAAAGACTATGGGGCACACTCTCGGTCCCTTACTATACCACTTCAGGACCATCCAGCAAGAAAAATTACCACCAAGTATGGCCTTTTACCAAATATACCATCTGAACTTCTTTTCTTTCTTTCATCCATTTTCCTTCCAACAATCCATCCATCCACCCACCTGCCTACACTGCCATCATCCATCCATCCATCCATCCATCCATCCATCTATATGTCCATGCAGCCCATCCGTCCATCCATTGTTGTGTATCTGTGTTCATGAAAGCCTGAGTGCCAAGTGTGGAGGTCAAAGGACAGCTCTCTGGAGTTCTCTCCTCTCTTTACCTGGGTCTTGGGGATTGAACTTGGGTCACCAGGCTTTCACATTATGCTCCTCCTTGGTTTTGCCTCATGGCTGTCAATAGGCCAAATGCTGGTTCTCTAGTAGGGTCGCTCCTTTGAGGAAGACAACCTTAGAGAGCATTCAGGGTTCAAAGTGGAAGGGGCAGGGCATGCTCGTTGAGTCATGCAGTATGGCTTTATCTCTTTGAATGCAGCTTATAACTCTGCTACACTCCCTTCCCTTGCCTTGAAAACAATGTTGTGAACAAAAGAGCTGGGGACACTGCTTGGCCTACAGAAAGCATCTCTGACAGAAAGGCAGGAATTGTTAATGAATTTGATGACAGAAGGCATTTCAGGATAGGAATCAATAACCTTAGTATCTATATAGTCCCACGTAGTTTTCCAAAAGCACAGATAAGTAGGGAGGTTTTTTCAATTCAAACAGCCAAAGCCAGGTGGCTTTATATACTTTTCTGTCATTTTGGTTTTTAAAAAAGTGATGTTCATTATACCTTCTAAATACAGAAATGTGTGTGTGTGTATGTGTGTGTGTGTGCACGTGCACACACATTTATCTGATATATAGAGAAAAAGTTCGTTGTTGCTAATTCTAGCTACAAACAACATCCAAACTTAATGTACAAAACAAAGAAATAATAAGCACAATAAAATAATGTATATTAAAAAAAAGAAATAATAAGCACAATCCAAATCAAACTACTCATCAAAATGTCCACCTGCCAACCCACTGGGGACTATTTTAGATTATTTTTATATACATATTCATCCGTGTATGTTTTGCATGTTATTATATTTTCCCTATCGTATTAGGTTTACTATAAAATACCTCATGCCAGTAAGCAGCCATCAGCACTGTACTGTTTCATAGCTGTGTTGTAATTCCTAACCATGTGAAAACAACCCATCTATCACCACTGAGCGACACATACTATTGCCCCCTGCTATAACAAATAATGAAAACTATTTACCTTTGTGGAGATCTCTGATTATCTCCACATGACAGAAAGCAGAAGACCCAGCGCTAAGTCAAAGCACAGCCTGGGACTTTCACTAGTGCTGCCCTCACACAATGCTCCCAACAAAGGTTTCGCTGATCTACAATCTTGCCCACAGTGGGGCAACTCGGACCCATGCCTGCTGGCTCCTCCTCCCTCCTTTCTACTTCTTGGGCGTATGGATTCTGATGCTCTTATCAAAGAAACCCATCAAGACAGCTACGATAAAAATTAGCAGCTCTAATCCAGGGCTGCAGCAGTCCTCCAAAGCGAATCTGAGTTCTCAGATGGAGCTCCTTTGGATTTCTGTAGGGTTGGATACAAGGCAACTACTGAGTGGTAGTGGTACCAGCTCTCAGCTGAGAGCGATGGGCTTCCTCCAGTGCCTAAGTCAGTGGCCTGCTCTTGAACGCTGGACCTCTAAGGCGAGAGACTGAATAAGCTTAGATACTGTCCAGTCACATGCTGAGCCTGCACGCCCACGCTTCCTCTGCCTCTCCAGCAGCATGGCTGACAGCAGCATGGCTGGGTTCCCATGAGAAGTAAAACATTCTCCACAGCACCACAGCACCAGTGAAGGAGTACCTTACTTGAACATTTTCTTTTAAAGGGGACACAAAGGAGAGAACAAGGATTTGGGTTGGAGGCCTAGATGGTTGCAACGGCTACCTCAGCTGGTTATGAAGAGGCAGTCTCTCCCTGAAGCAGACAGGAAAGGACAGCTGGCATCTTAGACTTGGCAAGTCTCTCCTGAATGGTCAATGTTATCTCTGTATGTGACAGATGGATCTGGTCCAAGGTCTTTGCTGAAACGGATAATGTAATACTCACATTGCCAGCATGGACCCATGTACACTGCTTCTCTTTAACCCCTTCCCCTCTGGGAAACTTCCAGAATCTCAACACCTTACCATCTTACTAGAGAGTGTTTCTCTAGCCATAGACGAGGAGAGTTTCAAACCATGTGGCAACCATGAACAAATAAGGGGAAACAGAAGGATCTATCTTAAAAATGTCACTGAGAGACCTGTGAGGTGGCTCAGAGAGTAAGGGGCTGGCTATCAAGCCTGAACACCTGAGTTGTATCCCAAGGACACACATGGTGAAAGATAATAAAAAATTCATGAAAGTTGTCCTCTGACCTCCACTTACACGTCATGGCCACATGTGTGCCCCGCCCCACACAAACATGCACATAATAATAAAAGTAAAAACATTTTTAAAATGTAGTAGTCCTTCTATCTACTATCTGCCTCCTTTCCATTCTACCTGCAACAATTGAGGGGCTACTGGAACATTGTGAGGAGCAGGAATACTGCCATAGAGCCTCAAAACTCTCATTAGTATTTGCAGACCTACCACGGACAATGAAGATTTAGTACAGGAAGCCATTTCCTTCACCCAAACTAGAGACAGGGAGGAGTGGCCTCCGACAGGAGCCTGAGGGAATTTCCACTGGGGAGAACAGCAGCTGCCTTAGGGGTAACTCATGGTACATGTGGGCAGGGACAAGCTTGAGAAATGAGTTTCCTAGAGTTAACTCAGTCAACAAGCTGCTCCCAGCAGACTAGGAATTGTGAGAGTTTTGCTACTTCTCAAGACAGGGTAAAATCCTATTGAAAAGCTTGAAAACACGGGGCTTTGTATACTTCCAGAACAGTCAATGAGATGCCTTAACAATGTAGCTATCATTAGTAGTTAGCATTCTCTGAGGATCCTTATCAGGTGGGCCACTCCGTCCATTCTGTCATCATTCACACCCCCACAGCAGGCCCAGCAAGCAGGTGACTTCATAGTGAAGTGAGTCCATCATTTATGAACTTGGTGTTATGTAGTCACAGAAAACCTTCTAGTATACTTTACACTGAGACTGTGCCAATCCTCCTCCTCCTCCTCCTCCTCCTCCTCCTCCT
>NC_034604.1:34378449-34398156 GCF_900095145.1 Mus pahari | reverse complement strand
CCTCCTCCTCCTCCTCTTCCTCCTCCTCCTTCCCTTCCTTCTCCTTGCCTCTGTGAGTAAAACAACCATGCATTTATGTGTCTTTTGAAAGGCTATATTGCCTATTGCCACCAAGAAAAATCTTAAAATTCCCCTAGAGGCCTTACCTAGGGAAGGCTTTTGGGGGGGTTACTTTAAATTGCACAAGTCATAAGAAGACAGCCAGTCGGTTGCCAGACTGCTGGGTCCAAACAGTGAACAAAAACAGCTAATCATGGTGCTAGCAAGACTCTGACCAATAGGCACCATTGCCTTACAAAGAGCCTATGTTATACAGCCTTTAGAGACATGAACTATAAAAGACCATTTATTTTGAAAGAAACAATCTAACCACGACTTATTTTAAGAACAGAATGGATAACACGGTGACTACACAGGAGTACCACAGCCAAGCTACCCTGGACAGAACCAAATATTTGTCTGTTTATATAGGAAAGGGCAGGAATTTTGCTATGAGTATATAAAAAAACTCAACTGCTATGCGAATCATTTCCTAGGCCATTTGCATAAGATGAGTAAGACATGATCTTGAACATTCTCTGCGTATGACAGGCTTTGGAATTCTTGGCTTATCAACAGATCCAATTTTATTATTTTTTTTAATGGTTTTGCTTAACAATCTTCTGAAGTTCTCAGAGCCAGGCCTCATCCCAGATGCCAGGACTCCTGTAATACCCAAGGCATGGCAGTTCTTTCTCTGATATGCTCTCAGTATGGCAAGGCGAAACTGCTGGGCAGGAAGGTGCTCTGAAGAAACCATGTGTCAGATGGTGATAGGTTGGGGTCAGAAGGTGCAGGATGGGCTGAATAACATAAACCGGGAAGACCCTTTTGTAGCAACCACTGCATAGAGGCAAGAATGGGCTCGGTGTGTAGATAGACACGTACCACAGGAGCCTGGCAAGCAAAGGAGGTAGCCATGGGAGGTCAAGCAAGGTAAGCTGGACTGATGGGACAGGCAGGCCTTGAGGAAGAATTAGATTTCAATCTACGTGCAAGCAGATGACAGTAGGGCCTGCTACACAATTTCCTGAATCTAGGACATTGCTAGAAATGCTAAATGTTTAAGAACTTAAAAATAAAATTTAAAAAAAATTACCTTATAGGTCCAAACAGAGCCATCTCCTAAGTAGAGACTCAGAAACCCCTCTTCACAGAATAGTCTAGAAATTGCTTCAGTGTGTCTTTTATGTTTAGTGATTCATGCCACAAACAAATATTTTTATCGTTATTTCCAGGCACTGTGATTAGCACTGAGAAAATACAAAATAGAAAATGTAATGCTTGCAGAGGCTTGGAGACAAACAGCTAGGCATCCCATTGTCAAACATGCTCTGCCGGGTAGATGAGCACTCCCCATGTAGGAGAGAGCATCAGAGGAGGTGAGAATGAGAGAGAGCTCATGAATGGCTTTCTGACAGAAGTGATGGTTCAGGACATTGTGTTCCCGGGTGATGAGAGGAAACAGGGCAAGGTCGAGGAAGTGAAACAAGGTAGTGGGGCCAAAGGAGAGTTTGAACAAAAGCAGCAGTGTCAACCAGGAGCAGATCCCTGAGGCATCTTCAAGAATATAAGGTTCACTGAGTTTATAGGATCGCTGGAGGCCACTGGAGATGCCAATGCTGGAGAGTAATGTGTTCAAATGCAATGTTAGAACAACGTCAGAGTGGCCATACAGGATGAGCAGGTCAGGAAGACCACTCCAACGAGCTTGGGAAAGACTGGCTGCAGCAGAGATGGTGTTGAGCTGACTGGTAAGACACAGGCAGAGTTGAAAGTTCTTGAATACTAACACTTAGTGAGGAGTACAGGAAGTTGGGCAGGTTTCTAGGCATTGGGTAGAGAGACTCAGAATTCATGGAAACAGGGTGAAGAACGTATGTGGGTGCAGAGGAGGAAGGGGATGATGATAGTGGATGGGAGGAGCTCAAAGGCCATTGGATATGGGTCTAGAGGGCAAGCAGAAGGTCTGGGTACAAACTGTAGGCTTACTGCTGGCAAGTGGAACCACAGGAAATGATGAAATCGGTCCAGAGAAAAATTTAAAGCAGACCCCTAAACTGGGTGTAGTTGCACACACTTGCAAGGCCAGCACTAGTGAGGTGTGGAGGCAGGAGAATCTTGAGCCTGGGCTACATAGAGAGAGCCTGACTGGAACACATAGAAGAATAAACTACTACACTACAAGAAATAACATTTAAGGGCAACAGAACCCTCAAAGGAGACAGAGAGGCAGCAAAATAATAATAATAATAATAATAATAATAGTAGTAGTAGTAGTGGTGGTAGTAGTAGGTGGGCCAACAAGCAAGCAATGAGAGCATCAGGGAGTGGATGGTGCCCAGTGTTGGCAGAAATCAAGAAAAGGACTGAGGTGGTCTTTGAGTTTTAACAGCGGGGTCATGGTGATCTCAGTGAGAGAATGGCCATTGAATGAGTATGTAGAGACAAGGAGATTAAGCTGGAAGATAGAGAGATAGGGGAGATACCTGTATTTAGTCTCAAGAAAGGGATGAAAAGTATTTAACCGAGGATGATACATTAAGGCTAGATTTACCAAACACTGGAAATAGGTCCAGATTTTTAAAAAATGGGAACTAAAAAGGCTATTTTGAAGCAAATTTTCTCAAGTAAGAAAAAAATTTAATGTCCAGGAAACTTCCTGTACTGGCTGAAATGGTCATTCAACAGCTCTGAGTTGAAAACTCCAACTCCTTCCTGTGAGCTGAGCCGCAGGTCTTAGAAGGTGATTCAGGGGTCCTAGGACAGCATTCGGGAGTGGCTGCCATGCTAACTGACTAGAAGGCCACAGGCATGGAAAGCATATGGCCCAGGTGGCCCAGGGCAGCTCCTGAGAGCTGGCATGGCTACTGTTTTCACACAGACTTATAACCTCTCTTCTTCCACCTAGTCATTCATCTGTATACTCCTAACGCCAGGAAGACACCACAGGCAGAGAGAAGTAAGGTCCTAGTCCCGGGGCAGCTTATAAGACAAGTGAGGATATGAGCTAACTAAATGGCTAACACTCATCCCAGCCACTCAGTCTTACAAGGATTTCCAGCTCTGCCACTTACAAGCTGAGTGACATTTGCCAGATAGATGACCCTCCTAAGCCTTTCCACCTAAGAGAAGTCACCAACAGCGTCCCTCCCATAGATAATTCTGAGTGCACACGAAGCCTCCTGCTCAGGATCTGAAACAGAGGGAACATTTGGAACACAGGAGTAGCTTTTGTAGTGACCAAAAAAAAAAAAACAAAAAACCAGCCTATCCATTGGGATGGAGCTGAAGAGCACATCAAATTCAACCCAGGGAAAGGAAATGGATGATTGACTCCCCCAGGCGCACTCCAAGGGTCTTTGAGGAATGAAGTAAGGCTAGGCTAGTACAGAGAGAAGAACCTCAGATGGGCCCATAGTTTCCTACATTTCCATCCTCACACAACAAAGACAATGCTGCTTTTCTTGGTGCCAATTCAGCAGAAAGAATATTGACCTTATATTATAATTATAATCCAGGCTCAAGCAGAGAATTCCAGGCTATGACTGTGCACAAGATGTAACTGGCCATCCAAGGCCTCTCCACCATAGTGCTTGCACTGGCTCAGTGTTCCTTGCTCAATCAGTCCATTCCCATGATGCACTGCAAACAGTAATGTCAAACGCTGGGGAAACAACAGTGGACACGAAATGTTCGCGTGCTGCTCCAGTAATCACAAGGGGACCTGGCGCATGGAATACAGCACAGCCAGTGTTATGACTGAGGTTAATGGAAACATTAGGTGGAACACTCTCTACGAAGGAGTTACGGAAACCAGAAAAGCACCTTAATAGGTTTTTGTAGCATTACTACTGTTCTTGACAACAGAGTCAGTCAGATCCCAACTCTTCTAGCAGCTTCCCCAAGTTTTGACCTGCTTCTTAATGGACTCTAACCTCCCAGGGAACTGTGGGTCAGTTGCATACATTCTTAGAGGCATAGCCATGCTGCAACTAGGCCATCCCATCCTCACCAGACCCTCTGTGGTCTGTAAACAAGCATATCATGACCTGCTAGCATTGGGGAGGGGATCCTATATACGCTTTATGGATCTAAACCCTAAAGGTAGATGATGCAGTCATGAACTCATTCTCCATTCAACAAATAG
Organism: Mus pahari; assembly: GCF_900095145.1. NCBI lineage: Eukaryota > Metazoa > Chordata > Mammalia > Rodentia > Muridae > Mus > Mus pahari. Next base: position 34,393,967 of record NC_034604.1, on the reverse strand, counting down.
TATAGAAAATGGGAGGCCTATGGTACAGAGACAGACAAGAATGGTCCCTGGTCGGAAGAAAATCAATTTAGGAAAAAAGATATCAGAGAGATTAATATGACAAGGGACGACGATTAATGCACAGCTGTGCATATTGAGTGATCATATGTTTTATCACCAAAAAATGAGCAGTCAAATGGTGAACAAGGAAACTTACACTGGGTCAACAGAACTAACAGGCAACCCAAATTATATGCCCCCTAGATGGCATGCAAATGGCAAATGATTTCTCAAATAACGACAGAGAAGTAATGGTACAACCAACATTGTGCCCACCTTAGAGGTCACTCGCTTCTTTGCTTCCCATGAAATTAGTTAATAGTTTCTTTTAATATGTAATTTTCTCTGCATACTGGATCCTATAAGCATCTGTAGACTCTAAGTTTATGAGCTGGAAATTGCATAAGGATGATAACCAGCTGAGTCTTTTTATGGTGGTAGCTTGCACTACAGTATTGGCGCTTGAGCTCCATGCCAACTCCAGACCTCTGCCTAATACCGTGCTACTTAGCTTATGTTGAACTCTAATACAAAGGATCCCTTCCCCAGGCTCCAAAATGAATTGTCTCTCCAAGCGCCTTTTAACATTAACATTCACAGGCTTTCTCTGAGTTACATGATGGTTAAGCTAAGCAACTTCTCATTTTCAGCCCAGCTCTTTATACCCAGTGGTGAAAGGACTTCTTAAAGACTCTGAATATGGGTGTGTTATTTCCAGAAGACAAACTGGAGGAGGGCACAAAATCCTTTCAGAGTCATTCATATCACTCCTGGGCCTCGGGTGCTTGTCTGCTAGGAGGGGAGGAACCTCCCAGGTGAAGGCTAAGCACTGCTGGCAGGAGTCCTCCTGTCTCCAAGATGAGTCTCTGGTCACAAAGGTGAAGGCAGTGTGGCCGGGGAGACTGCACAGTCTCCTGAGCAGAGCAGCAGTCTGTCCAGCTTAAATGATGGGACTTCCCCTGTTCTTCAGGAGCAAGTGCTCTGCCTAACCTATAGCTTAGAGGAAGTGACAAATATCATAGAAAGGTCACTTTGTCTCCTTGGCACATACTGCATTACAAATAAGGGGATCTAAAAATGCAGAAAAATAGTCAAAACTGGTCAACAGTGTCCTTAGGTGCTCTCGAACCTAGAACAAGAATTACAGTGACACTCAGTATTGATTTTGCAAACAAACCAAACAGGCAATTCTCCCATAGATTCAGCAATAGCCAACAGTGCATCACTCCAGCCGGATGCAGTACGTTACTAGGCAGAGACGGGTACTTGTCAGCAGATCTTTTACATTTTGGTGTTTGTTACTCTTCAAGAGAAGAAATGTCTCGTATTTTTCCAGCACTTTCTAGTAAACATTCAAAATCTGACATGAAAGAAAACTTTTTAATAGAACAATTCTGGAAGTATTAATTACCTGTAAAAGAAAAATGGAAGTGCTACACTGAGGTACAGGAGCACCCTCTCACCAAGTCTCTCAGCACACAGTCAGTCTACCACCATCCTCAGATGCCACATTCTGTAGTTGAAGGCACCCCTGCATTTGACTTAGGCTTCCTAATCCTACCTGCTGAGAAATTCTGCCAACTGCAAGCATGATCTTGGATTAATATCTATTTCTTGTTGTTGTTGTTGTTGTTGTTGTTGTTGTTGTTGCTGTTTCCAGACAAGGTTTCTCTGTGTAGCCCTGGCTGTCCCGGAACTCACTTTGTAGACCAGGCTGGCTTCAAACTCAGAAATCTGCCTGCCTCTGCATCCTGAGTGCTGGGATTAAAGGTGTGTGCCACCATGCCCGGCTTAATATCTATTTTTTTAGTGGTAAACACAGTGCTACAATTAGCCATTTGTAAGCCACCAAAAAATAAAACTGGGCCCTGAGGTCATCTCGGCTGTCTTGAAGAGAAGACAGAAAAGAACTTCTAGGCTCTTTTCCTACACGGGGAAGGGGGCCTTTGGGGAGCTGGAGCAACCGATGCATTCTGAGCACATTGGGGTTCTGTCTGGGATCCTTCCTGCCGCTCCCTACCAAATCTGAAATGTAGTTAAATCACGGGGTTGTACTTAAGCTTGGTTATCTCTGATAATGGATTTGGACACATATCAAAGAAGCTGCCCGTGTGTACTTATCAGTCCCTGACAGGTACGAGGCAGAGGAATGCAATGCCGGACTTTAGTGCTCACTTGTTCAGGAACTCAGAGGTTGTCTATCAGCAAATATTTGGATGAGAGCTCCAATTACTTCTGATCCTAGGTAATCCTATATTGCTACAGGGCTGCCTGGTGATAAACCACGGATTCAAGATACTCTTATGAAGGATAACCGACAACCATGAGACAGCAGTATATGCCTGTAAATACAAAATAATACATTTCAACTTTTTAAAGGTGGTATGTAGTCTCATATTTAATTTTTATATTAATCTATTACTCTTCATGGCTTTGACATCAGTCCATGAAATTTCCAAACAATATAAAAGTCTAGGTAGGAAAGACAACTCTCCCTTCCTATGATTCCACAGAAGTAATGGTTCCTGTCAATTTCTTCTATTCCTTCTAGGGATACTGTGTGGACATGCAAGCTTGTGTTGTCAGGTGACCTCACATTCTACCCTCTTTAGAACAAATGGCTGTGAGCTGGGCACACAGTTCTTTACCTTGAGGGTCTCACCTTAGCAGCAGCACCTCGAGACTGATTTGCTTTCCTGACTCTGCTCTTTGTCAACAAAAGTCATGCCTTTGTGCTCTGTGACTGTGTACTCAGAATGCTATTGTAGAGATTAGTAATGAATTTGTACTCAGATTGCAGAGGCACAGACATGTAGCTGCCACCACACATGAATATGCACTCAGAATGCAGTGGTAGAAAGTGTCACCATCAATTCAATGAGCCTCTTATCAATGGATATGCTAAGTTGTATATGCTAAGTTTACTGCTGTTAGACTTCCTGCCATTCTGCCTGCCCAGGGGAGTGGAATTCCAGCACTGCCCTAATTCCTCAGCTTTGCCATGACCAGATTCTTCATGCTGAGCAGACTGGCAGCCACCCTCTGACCTCTGCACCCAGATTCTCTGCAAAGAGCTAATCTCTGAGGTTACAGACCCTCACATGGCACCCAAGACTACATGACATGACTCAGAACTCAAAATCCATTGGGATGCTGACTTAGGACCCACACAGGCTTTGGGTAGAGTATCCCCAACAGTGAGACGGTGAAAGTTCTCTGCAGATAGGCTGTCTGGGTTCTAGGCACCACGCCCACCTTCACAGGATTTAGGTTCCGGCCTGTCTGTGAAGTATTTTCTCTGTCTGATCATTTGAAGTATTAATACAACAAGAAGCCTGTGATTGGACAGGGAAAGGGGAGATGGAGCGAAGGGTTTCAGACATGGGGACAGAGGGCAGGACAGGAGAAGAAAGGAAGATAGAAGGAGAGGAAGATGATCCAGATTCCACGTGGCTTTAAAAGCCACAAGTAGATATGTATATCATAAGAGGATAGAATATTGGGATAACTTGTCTAATCTAGGTGGGAAGCCTGTATCTGTATCAACTGGCTCTGAAATTATTGTGTGGGCATCTTGTGAATTGAGAATTTATTGATATATAAATCTGACTGATTACTTATAAGCTTCTAGAGTTTTGATTTCCTGGGTTACTGGCATTTGGGACTGTCGCCCACAGGGGGTTTATGGTTGAGAAGGTACAGACGGCACTGAGGCAGATGAACTGGAGAAGGGAAGACTGCTGACAGGCTAGATAGAGGCTGCGAGACCACTGGGCAGAGAGTAGCTGAGCATAGCATGGGAGCTAGCTGTTCTTTTTAATATTTCCCACAACAACCTCAGAGGAAGACCAGCAGTATTTTGGTCATGTAGACACCAACTGTGACTTTAGTTACTAAAGCAGTGACTTTAGTAATGGCTCAGGGCAACAGTAACCATTATTAGTCCAGTCTGGTGGTGCACGCTTGTATCTTAATTGATTTTCTATCACTGTGATAAGACACCATGACCAAGTTATATAGAAGTTAGAGAACTTACAGAAGAACTTCCATAGGGCATACAGTTTGGGAGCGTGCATCCATGACCATCATGGTGGAGACACAGCTTCAGGCAAGCAGGCATGATGCTTGCAAAGTAGCTCTGAACTTATATCCTGAACCATAAGCAAGAGGACAATAGCTAACTGGGTGTGGTGTGGGCTATTGAGACTTCAAATCCTGCCCCCAGTGACACATCTCCTTCAGCAAGGCTACAGTCACTAATTCTTCTCAAACAGTTCTAGCAAGGTAACCAAACATAAGCATATGGACCCATTCTCATTAAGACCACTACAGGAAGCTCAGAGCAACGGATTAAAACATCCTTTAAGTTCAAAGTCCATCCTAGGTACATATCAAATCCAACTTAGTGAAAATTTGTTGCAAAATTAAAATAGCAAAACAGGTTGGAAGATGTAACTCATTAGTAAAGCGCCTGCCTAGTAATTCCAAGGTTCATTCTCTAGTGCTGAAAAAAAAAAGTTAATCATTATCAATAAAGCCAGCGTGGTGATGGGAGAAACTTGGTCTACCTACAGATACAACTGCTGTGAATTCTAGTCTGAGGCGACTGTCTAGTTTTCTGACTCTGCTTCCTGTACTCCGTGTTTTGGGAACACCTATTGGATGAAGAACTCCCTGGTGCCCAATAATTCTGCCTCCTTATCAATGTCTCTGCATTTCTGTTCTGCTACAGCATCCCCCTTCATACCGGCACTACATCTCTAAGATACAGCCATGGAGAAACCTAACACCCTTCCTCTGGTGAAGTGCTTCCCATAGAAACAAGGATTCTGGTTAGGCAAATTTCCTTGGTAATAGATTTATGCCTCTGGCATCCTATATCAGCCAATAACATGATGTCTGTACTTTATCACTTCTTTGATACTCAGCTTAGGACCAGTGATTGTATAGCTCCTCTCAAAAGCAAGGCTGGGCAAGGGATGACACTTGCAAGAGGAATCTGCCCTCCACCTAGTACACACAACCAGGAAACAACATGCTTTCTCTAGACACTATTTAACATCACACCCCACTTATAATCAGGATCTATAGGAGAAACAACTATCTATCTATCTATCTATCTATCTATCTATCTATCTATCTATCTATCTATCTATCCATCTATCCATCTATCTATCTATCAATCTATCTATCTATTTATCTATCTATCTATCCATCCATCCATCTATCTATCACCTCATTTTATTGTTTGTACAAACTGCTATCAACTTTGACTGCTTTGTCATTCACAAGCATTCAGTGCTTGTAGACTTGCACCCCTACTTCTTTGGGGAAACAAGAAAATTCTGCAGGGATATGGACTCAGGATGCAAAAGGGTCCAGAGGAAGGGTGTTCGGTTCCCCCGTAGCTGCATCTTACATAGTTCTGTGTAAGGGGGATGCTGATGCTTTGATAACAAACTGATAAGTGAGTAGACTGCTCTGTTACCTTTGAACAGATAATTGAATGGTACATCCCAACATATTCCTGCCCCCCTTCTCTTCGTGGCAGCTAAGTGGCTCAGACAGATTTACACTGAATTTCTCTTCTCTTTCAGCCTGTTCATCTTTACTTAAAAAAAAAAAAATCTAAACTTACTGAGTTGTGTATATCTTTAAAAAGAGTAACAGACCCCATGCTCCTGAACTTTGCTGTTGTTGTTGTTGTTGTTGTTGTTGTTGTTGTTAACAATGCTCAGAAAGTAGTTGTTACCAGATACCCAGCACATGTTACCCAACTGTGCTGCAGTGACATGCACACATATAGAACTTGTTAGCACACAAAGACTTGAAATAGCAAACAAATGCCCATACTTAGACTAGGTTTGCAAATCTTCAAAGTGCTGCCCCAGATTTTGCTGGCAAGAGACAAGTGTGAATGTGATGGGCAGAGTTTGAAATATATATGATGCCCATACAGTAAGCCATCCCTTCTCAAGCATGCTGAACTCAGTTCTGCCCCGAGGGTGCAGGGACATATGAATTCCAAGAACTAAAAGAAAGGAAAGGGAGCAAAACGAACTTCAATTCTCAATTGCCAAGCCTACCATAAAATGGGAATGTGGTGAGTGGGCCCCAGTATAGTTCCTATAGCAGAGAGAAGGGCTGTGCTCGAAGGCACCCCAGTACTGCCTTCTTAGTGGGGAAGAAAGCAGTGGCAACCAGACAGATGATCAGCTCTTCAGAGAAAGGTTTTGCTTATTTTATGGAAGAGATGGGGAAATGGGAGAGAAATCTCCTACACATGAGAAACACAGTTTGTGGGCTGGGGAGGTAGCTCAGTCAGTAGAGCATTTTCTGCACAAGTGTGACTGTTGGAATTTGATGCCCAGCACACACATAAAGGCAAGGGCATGGAGACATGTGCTTACAAGTCCAGCAGTGGGGATAAGTGGAGACAGGCAGATTCCAGGGGCTTACCTGGTGAACTTCTGGCCAGTGGGAGACCCTGTCTATAAAACAAGGTGGTTAGTGTCTTACCACATGACACCTGAGGGTGATCTCTGCCTGCCCCCCACCCCCACAAGCACATGCACACAGCTGTGTGCTCATTCATCAGAGGTGGAGGGATGAGAAGAACATGGTTTGTCTGAGAGCAGAGAATTAATTCTGCAGGGGAGATGAGCAGCCAAGTACGGACACTGGGATCTATTCATTGTCAAACTTTGGGAACAGAGTGCTGTTCAGTGTGCTTCTTTCTCTCCCCTCCCTGGGATAGAGGAAGCACTGGTAGATCTGCACAGGCAGGGCTGGACTGATCTGTTGTCTATACCTGTCAAATCTCAGGATCTGGGACCACACACCATGGAGAGGAGAGACATTTGCCCAAGACCCTGAGAGACTTGGTAGGTAGGATTGTACAGGCCTGGCTTCAAATTCTCTCTCTGCCACCCAGCTCTGTAGTCTTGGACAATGCATTTTGTCCAGCTTAAATGCAGCCTTCCTATCAGCAAAATGTGACTACTCATATAACAGGCGTGCACTTAGGGTTGAGGAAGATGAAGTGGCTGGTGTACATAAAACTTGTAGACTGTTGCTTGGCAACAGGGGATGCTGTTGCTTGGCAACAGGGGATGGTCAGTAAACACACGCCATGCTCTTTCCTCCTTGGATGCCTCACTTCCTCCTTTATGGTCTTTGGCCTGTGCTGTTCCTCAGTCGGGCTATTTCCTGCCTCCCCCATCCTTGTCTCTTGAATTGTAGCTGTTTGACCTGCCCCTAGGTACACATCTGCTGCTCACTATCCATCCTCCGAGTTCTTACTGGCTCCCCAAATGCCTTCATTGTCTGAATCTGGCAGATACCAGAACACGGAGGATTGAGGAAAGGGAGCGTGTCTGGGCTGCTTTACAGTCTTTCTTTACATACCCCAGCTCAGTCGTCGTCATGGCCCAAACCATCTCATCACAGCAATCAAAGTGCTAGCTAAGGTATGCTGAGGTAGGGCAGTGGGATTTGAACCTATAACGCCACCAAGAACTTCACTAACTGAAGGATAGGGATACTGGACTCTAATAGCCTGAACAGCCTGGGTTCTGATCCCAGTGTGTACTCTCATATATAATGTCTTGGTATTTATGTCCTTGTAAGTAAAAGAGTATTAAAATAATACTTCATGGCTTATTATGATGAAGTAAGAACATGCAAAGTGCCTGACATACTGGTGCTTAGTAAATGCGTATTTATAGTCTTCAGCATGCTCTCTATGGAGACTTGGTTTCGACTACAGAGGGAAAAGTCTGTTCTCAGAGGACTGAACCGGGCACCAACCACAAAGCTGGGATTTTCCAGCAGCTCAGTGTGATGCTGGTGGGAGAGTCCATTCTGAGTCATACTCAAAGGTTTTAGACACTGTCCCCACGTGTCGGAGCTGTTCATGAAGCTCTCGAGCTGGCATTTGGCTGTCCTGGTGTATCTGGGAGACTTCCAGAAGATCCCGCTGCTGATCTGCCTGCCACTCAGTTCCCAGAACCACCCAGTCCAAAAAGACACTGCTCCTACAAGCCCATGGCTCTTACCAAAGAGAAGGGTCAGTCCTTTTCAGATTCTTTTCCCCTATTCATCCAATTCCAAGGGGACAATACTATCATTAAGACTAATAGTGGCCTGACTAAGGACACCATGTTTTCCATGGGTTCTATCTAAGCATCTGTGATAGGTACTGATAATAAAAGCCTGTTCCCTGACATTTGTTCTTTAAATGATCAACTGATTCCAAGGCTAAAAGGTGTCACTGCCTTAATTTATAAAACATATTATTGAAGGACAAAACTTGAAATATGTTATGCAACAACCGTGTGGACTCAAAAGAGGGACATTTTCAGAGAATGTGCAAGGGACACTGAGGGGTTGTGGAAGGGAGCCACAGATTTTTACTAGGATTATAAAACAACATGTCCTTCACCAGATAGGTGTAAGAAGGGCCCACTGTGGAATGGTGCTCTCTCCTCTGCGTGTCATCCCTTCCCCATTCTCACAGCCCATAGGCCAGGCATGGCATCCCTCTCCATCCCGCCTGGCCAAGGGCAAAGGGGCAACTGAAATCTAGAACAAAAGAGCACCTTACTCCTGATGAGAGACCGGCTAAGAGATGTGTGTAAAATATATGTCCGTGTGGTTCTTCACACTTTAGGAATGAGAGCCTACATCTTTTCTTTTGGACTTAGACTTAAGTGGAAGTTTAACTGGTAAGGATCATCTTGGAATCAAAGGGGAGAAAACGTATTTAAGAGGCGAGTAAACCAGAGGGGAGCTGAGCAAGACGGCAGGAGCTGGTTCCCAAACACAACACCCGAGTCCCTGCCTGTGCCACGCTGGAATACAGTCATTACTATGCTCAGCACTTCTGCAAGGCAGTAAGTCCCATTTTAGTCTAAGTTATCGAAGTAGGTGTGCTATCAATTGCAATTAGAAATCCTAGTTAGTAAGATTGCCCAGGTTAGCACAAAAGGTCTTGATTATAATACCTGCCTGTACTTTAAAAATATGCCACATCGGGCAGGTTTAGACTACTGTACAGTCTTCAGAAACTCGTAAGGAATAGCCATGTGTTTAGGACTCAGGAAGGTCTTGGATAGAGAGAAAGCAGACATTAATAAAGCAGGGAATTAGGCTGTGACTTCAGTCAGCACATGGCACTTTGTGACTGTGTCAGCTCTAGCTGGCTGTCTGGAATACACTCTCTATGGTTCATTTACAGTTTGAGAAAGAGAACGGGTGTTACCAACTGAAATGAAAATAAAGCCCAAGTGCACTTCTGCAGGCTTATCCCAGTAACTGAAGGCTAAACATAGTCATTCTGTCTACAGAGTAAAAATAAGCAGGACTTTTCTGTAAGGCTATTTATACTCTCCCCTTGGTGATGCCATGATGAGCCCAGCTTGCTCCAGTTGCCTCAGGGCTGTGCTGGTCTGAGACAGCCTGATCCAAGGAAAGCAGTCCTTGGGGAAAACTGTGGGTGTCAGAACCACTCCGATGTGCTTGGCTTAAGGTAGTAACATGGAATAAAAGGGGCAAGACAGCTTCTTTTCAAATGTAGTTAGCTTTTTATAATATAAATCTCAGGGCAGAGTAAATTGAGGACTAGGGTGTTTTGGATGAGAAATGTCTTCCTTAGACTTGGATATCTGAACACTCGGTCCCCAGTGGGTAGTGCTGTTTGGGGAGGTGGTACTGCCTAGAAGGAGAAAGTCAACCTCTGGGGGGTGGGCTTTGAGATGATATAGGCTAGTCCTATTTCTAGCCCCCCCCCCTCCTTTATGCTTCTAGCAAAAGATGTGGTTTCTCAGCTCCCTGCCCCTGCTGCTGTGCCTGCTGCTTGCATGGTTCCCTGCCACGCAGACTCTTATCCTCTGGAATGTAAGCCACAATAAACTTCTTCTGTGTGTCACTTTTGGTCATGCTGTTATCACAGAAAAGTTAACTAATACAAGGAGTGTATCACAGGACCTTATGTGACACTTAGAAATAGAAACAGGCTTTTTGTGGGAGAAAATATGGGCTGAAAAAAAAAATAAAACAGTTCCAGATGGTTAGACCTATTTGACTGTGAAGCAAAACTGTGATGAAAATAGGGAACATCTCTGGCAAGTCAATTACATAAGATAAATTGAGAGAAGATGTTCTGTGAGGATCCAGCCTATGTGAAATCCTGGGACGGAAAGACTACATTACCAGGCTCTCCCAGTCTTAGTGCCTCAGGAAGTAAAGATCATCTTGACAGGAGAAACAGAGCAACCGCAACACTCCATACACATGACACATGCTCCAAGTCAGCTGGGAGTAGCTCCGTGTGCACGCCCATGTGAGTTTGCCTCCTAACCTTCCATTGCTGTCCTGTTTCTGAAGCTAATCCATCTTTCAAGATACAAGTTCAAGTGCAAATTAGGTCATAAAGTTTTCCTTGACCATCTTAGCTCACAGTCCTTTCTGAATCTCGACCTTCCCATCTGACTTGCTTTTGGTTATTTTATATTTCTGTTATCTGCCGCTGTTACGGGTTCTCTCCCTATTAAACTCATCTTTAACAGACAAGCATACACATCGGAGCCTGATGATTAGCACTAATTATAAACATGACAAGATCTAGAGGTATCTAAGACATGAACTTCTGAATATGCCTTTGAGGGATTGTCTAGATTACATTAACTGAGGTGGAAACCCCCACCCTAAATATGGGTGGCACCATTCCACCTGGACTACATTAAAAGAAGAAAGCTGGCTGAATCTTCTTTGTTCAGCTGATGCAATGTGACCAGTTAGCTGCCTCATGTTCCTGACACCATGCAGACTGTAAGCTGAAATAAACCCTTCTCCTCTAAGTTGCTTCTTGTTGGGCACCCTGTCACCATAGTGAGGACAGTAACTAATAAGCTGCACGTCTTATTCCAGACAACTGGAGTATGACAAGTTAATGAAAATTTTGGTTATCCAGTGCTTATAAAGTATATGTTTACACTACATTGTAGCTTATTAAACTTGTAACAGTATCACACACACACCCCCCCCACACACACACAATTCTTGTATAACACATAGCTTAGTTCAGAACTCTGTAGTGAAATAGAAAGCTAATGATCATTTGAGCCACTGGACAACAGTGGTGGCTGATGTAATTGTGAACAGGTTGGCCACACACCCTGAATTTCTAAAAAACAAAACAAAACAAACAAAAAAGAAACACATTATCTGCTAACTGAGGCATTGTAAAATGAAGTGGTCCTGAATGCACTTACATACTGAATGACTGAAAGAAAAAAGAATCAAGTCTGAGCTGGCCTGCCCCTTAGTCGCAGCACTTACTGAACATATGGGAGGCCCTAGGTTCGATATCTGGCATCATACACTGTTCTTAAAAAGCTCAAATATACAAAAAGAAAATCTAAAACAAAAGTTACAGTGACACTCTGAAAAGAGAAGACCAAACTCCTTGAACTACAATAAGATACGACACAGCACAACCTTATGGTTTGCGAAGCACATAGGAAGAAGGCCACAAATTCAAGGCTTGCCTGATCTGCACAGTAAGTTCTAGGCCAGTGAAGGTTATAACAAGACCATGGCTGAAATAGCCAAAAGCTGGGCTGAGGATACAGCTTGGTCTGTAAACTGCTTGTCTTGAAGGATGAGGACTTGTGTTTTCCTCCCAATATCACCAGACACACACTGCAGCCCCAGAGATGCTGCCATAGAAAGACAGGCAGACTTATGGAAAGTTGCAGCCTGACCTACAGGGCAATGATCTAAGCAGTCAGAGCTCTTAAACAAAAGGTGGGAGGTGCTCAAGGACTGATCAACCCCGTTGTCCTTTGGCTTCCATGTATGTGTGTACTCACATATACATATAACATATATACATACATACATACATACATACATACATACATACATACATACATACATGAATGTACCTGTGTGTACCTCTCTCCCCTCTCCCCCCAATAAACCAAGGAGGGCTTGAGAAAATCTCTCCTACTTATGCCCCTACTGTCTCCTGCCTTTTGCTCTTGTACTCTGGAATGACATTAATGGTCCTAGGCAGTAGGGACGGTGGCTGTTCACCGTGCTGGAAGGCAAGGCAGCCTATGACTGCTGCCTTAGTTTTAAAAGGATAACAACATGGAAGTACTATGGTTGATTTTGCTTAACCACGTGTCTTCTGAGGTTTCCCGGTTAGAAACCTCATTCTAGATCATAAAGAATTCTTGTAGAAAAACTACATCAATGAAAAATCATGTTCTCCATCATATAACTCTACAAATAAATTTTTTTTTAAGACAATAAAATATATTTATTGAATAAAAATAAATGAAATTGGAAAGCAGAGAAAAATAAAATGGAAAACAGAAATCAGAAGATAAATGTGAGATATTCTTTTTTTTTTTTTTTTTTTTTTTTTTTTTTTTTTTTTTTTTTATTTTCTTTATTTTTTTTTCTTTTAAATTTTTTTTTTTTTTTTTTTTTTTTTATTATTTTCTTTATTTACATTTCAAATGCTATCCCGAAAGATTCCCATACCCCTCCCCCCACCTCTGTTCCCCCACCCACCCACTCCCACCACTTGGCCCCGGCCTTGCCCTGTGCTAGGTCATATGGAGTTTGGGAGACCAAGGAGCCTCTATTCCCACTGTTGGCCGATTAGGTCATCTTCTGCTACAAATGCAGCTAGAAACACAAACCCAGGGGGTACTAGTTAGTTCCTGTTGTTGTTCCACCTACAGGGTTGCAGCCCCCTTCAGGTACTTGGGTACTTTCTCTAGTACCTGCATTGGGGACCCTGTGTTCCATCCAGTAGCTGGCTGTGATCATCCATTTCGGTGTTTACCAGGCACTGGCGTAGCCTCACAAGAGGCCACAATATCAGGGACCCTTCAGCAGTATCTTGCCGGCATGAGCATGGGCATTAGTATCTAGGTTTGGTGGCTGATGATGGGATGGACTCCGAATGGGGTCCTCTCTGGATAGTCCATCCCTTCATCCCAGCTCCAAACTTTGTCGCTGTACCTATAATTTTTCATGGGAGTTATGTTCCTCATTCTAAGGAGGAATGAAGTATCCACAAATGTTCATCCTTCTTGATTTTCTTCTCTACAAATAAATTTAATTACTGAAGTATCACTGCTCCTGAAACCTAAGATGTAGAACTTCCTAAGATGTAATATACACTTTTCTGATGCTCAAAGCACAATATATCGAATGCAATGTATCAAATGAGGAGGAGTAGAGACAGTCACACAGTTGTGATCAAAGGAGCTTCTGGGGGAAGGGGCCCACTGCACTCTAACTGGACTCTGTATTATTACTGGTTTTTATAGCATATCACAAAGTTCTTCTGGAACTTGCATCATCAGCAATTACCTTTCTGCTCTGCGAATGCAGCTACCCTTGGGTGTGAGTGGGACTTCTGGAACACTGGATGATGGAAAAGCCCAGAGCCAGGTTAGAGCTGTGTGAGAATGAGATGCCTGTAACCTCAGCCTCAGATTAGCTTCAGACACCACTGACCGGCTTATTAACCCAGGTCACCTCAGGTTCCAAGGCAACTAAACACTCAATTCTCCTGCCTCAAAGCCACTGGTCAACAGAGTGACCACCAACCAGTGACCTGTCTCAGCAGAAAGCAGAGCTCAAGCAGCCAGACTCTCCTGGAAACACAGAGGGGAAGCTGAGCTGTCTTTGCAAGCTTCGGGGGCAAGTCTGAGGACAGTAAAGCTCTGGGATAGCACTGCGGTCACATAGGGGCCAACAGTGCAAAGTTCTGAGAAAGCAGAGCACGGCGGGAAGAGAATGGACACAGAATGGGATAGGGAGCAAGGAAGTTCTGGTCCCTGCCTTCCTTCCACTGGGCTTACTTCCTGGGGTTTCTGCTCAGCCTAGATCCAGCCACACACTCTTTCTGCCTAACCACACCCCTTGACTGTGACCTACAGAAGAGTTATCCAAGAGGACTCAAGATGTGAAGGGATTGTGGAAGTCCTGGCTACAGAAAGAGCTTAACTGTGTGTTGCCCGATGTCTTACTGGTATTGCTCTAGTCATATTGGTGGATGTTGTTAACGATCTTAAGAAATGGCCTCCCTTTTGACTCTGTGTCAGGAAGTAGGACTCAACATTCCAGTGAAACCTCCCAAAGACAACCCCAGTGACTCTGTTACTGTTACAAGAGTAACTGTGATCATAATTTTGTTAAGTAACCTTTATTGAGCATGTGTGTGCTAAAAGCTATGCTGAGGACTTTCTGCATGCTACTTAAATAAAGTTTTAAATAAAAACTTATACCAAGTTTATGGGTCAGATCATCATTTCTACTGAAGAGATGAGACCAAGTAACCTGATTATTATAGCATAAAACAATTGGTGAGAAACAAAACCAAGATCTCAAACTCTCAACAATATGAAAGACTGGATAGCAAGGAGACACTTTTTCCTGTGTGTGTGTGTGTGTGTGTGTGTGTGTGTGTGTGGTGTGATCTCAGGTTGACCAGAGGTCAATCGCGATGTCACCTTAGGATCTGTTTCCATTTTATTTCTTGAGAGAAAGGCTCTCACTGGGACCTGGAGCACTCTGAACAGGCTAGGCTGGCTGGCCAGCAAGCCCCATTGATTTGATTGAGTTACCTTACCAGCAGTGGAGCTATAAGCCACTGAGTTGGGGTTTTTATGTGGGTTCTAGGTATTGAATCAAGTCCTCCCCAGGCTTGTGTGGCAAGCACTTGATCAAGTAACTTATCCTCCCAGACCCCAAGGAATCTTTTTTTTTTTTTTAATATAGATTTCAAGAGATGACCTGAAAGAAGGGTCACCTCCCATACAACGTATATGAAATCCCATAAAGTTTTCTTTTAGGTATTTGTTGCCCCAAATTTCCTGGCTGAAAAACAGCTGAGCACCCTTCCCATCTCTTGTCCACCACACCACCCAATATCTGAGCTTATATGCTCTCTGAGGTCCTGGTTATAGCCCCAGCTTTGCACAGACCTTTTCAGGCTTTTGTGTGCTGGGTGGAGCCAGGTCAGCCCCATAGTGACACACACATAGAAAAGTAATCTTCACAGAGAAGTGGTGCCATCTCCTTAGGTGGCAGCTTAACTGATCAGAAATTTGTTCCTTTTCTTTTTCTTATTTACTTCAAACTGCTGTGTTTCTTCTACATGACTTCAGAGCACAGTGAAATGTAAGACAATACCCAAATAGGAGTGAGTCTGCATGAACTCATGTACACTGTTCCCCTGCCACCTGCCAATATATAGATCATATATTCAGATCCCAAGTGAGGGTCTTAGGTTTCTCTGAATGTTTTTGCACATAGAGATCTAATCCTTCAGGAGGCATGCCAAGTTTGGTGGTTTATACTATGAGTTTGCTTGTATAAGGCAAACAAAAAAAAAAAAAAAAAAAAAAAAAAAAGGGACTAAGGTAGAAAGCTGGCTCAGGCCATTGCAA
>NC_034604.1:34306903-34378384 GCF_900095145.1 Mus pahari | reverse complement strand
CTTAGGTTTCTCTGAATGTTTTTGCACATAGAGATCTAATCCTTCAGGAGGCAACAGAACAATGGAACTGAGAGCTATGAGGACAGGCAAGCAAAAAAAAAAAAAAAAAAAAAAAAAAAAAAAAAAACAGGGACTAAGGTAGAAAGCTGGCTCAGGCCATTGCAAGAGGAGCACTCAGGTCACAGCCAAGCAAATCTCTGCTCTGGTTCAGTGCTGGCTGTGTTTGGAGGAGCGACTCAGGGCTGGTTTTATTAAGCCTCCCTTTGTGTTGCCCCTGGAACTGGTACACAGCTGAAATTCCTAGAAGCGGAAGAAGAACCTGGAAAAGTCAAGCAGGTATGCAAAGAGAAACAGCAAGAAGAGTCTGCTTCACTGCTCACAGTGCACTCAGGTAGTTGCTCTGGGTATGGGATCTAGTGGATTTATGCTGAAACTCAAGATGGAACAGCAAAACTGGCTTGTTAAGAAGAGGGATATTAATTGGGAATTTTCTTATGGACAAAAATGAGAGTAAGCCTAAAACAGTAACAACAGGGGTCTGAGTAAAATGTCTAACCTCCTGGGAACTGACTATGTCAGACCTGGCAGATTCTCCACTAGTGAGTGTTCTAGCATGCAGTAAGAAGACATCGGCAAACACCCTCGCTCCTTCTCCCTGGGGTAAAACACGATGAAAATAAGCATTCTAGGGAAATAGCAACATGAAAGGAAAGCAAGTTCAACGTGTGTGTGTTGGGGGGTGGGGTAGAGGTCAACAGGAGAGGTAGAAGGAGAGGAAGAGGAGGGAGGGGGGAGAAAATAAATGTCTGTAGACTTCCAGGAGACATATGAAATCTTTAACTATTGTCTATGATGATCATGTCAAACACATCAGTCGCCAGCATGTGGACCTCACTATTAGCGGGTGTTGTCTTCAGGATTCCCACGGTTCTTCCTGGATTCCTGACAACTTGTTTTCACTGTGACAACTGAACACTGTGAGCACTGCCATGGGATGACTCAGGACCTATCTCTTCTAATTCCACTTTCTCATAAGGGGTCAAAGAAGACTGGAAAAGAGGATGTGTGCAAATGAGGGACTGCCTCTCCTCCAGAGGCAGGGTCACTCTGGGCTCCTACTGCGGCGGAGTCTGCAGTGTGAGGCACAGCCTCTGAATGCTACACAGAACAGGATTCCTCTGAGATGGTGGGACTCACTGGCTCCTCTGAAGAAGCCCTTCTCCTGCCTCGTCATTGGCTTTGCCAACTTTGAAGCAGGGTCCTTCAGGCCAAAGGAGCCGAGTTCGTGGGCCTTACTTATGCCTCCAGTGATCTGGCGCGAAGAAGACGGACTTGTCATGTCCACCATGCACTCTAGACAGCAAGCCCCACCCACACAGTCCTTCTCAGCTTGTGAATTCATTGCTGAACAAGACATCAGGAACAGGACTTTCCAATTTCCTCAGTACCTAGGCTGCTTTCCTCTTCGTGGCCGTACCTTAGTCACGAAAGAAGCAAAACAAAAGTGGTTTAGTGAGTAATCACAGACAGTACCGCCTCTCTCCTTACACGGGAAGCTGAAAGGATGCAGACCTCACCAAAATATCCTCTTCCCATTAACACTAAGCAGGTGATCTCACTGTGCTGAAGGCGGTGGATGGTGATGAATGCAGGCTATGTGAGCAGAGTGTCTGAGGTTACCAGGGCAACCGCTGACTATTATTGAGTAACTCTAAGGTGTCTCCATAAAGGTCAGGAGTGAAGGCTTTTTCTCCATTATATATTCAACTTCAAAATGGAGTCTTTAGAGGAAATTGGGTAGATATAGATGGGAAAAGACAGATCGAGTGAAAGCGCTATATATAGCTCAAGATAATTGAACTACTTGCATCTGGAAGTGTCGGCTAGGCCTTGTGAGGGACTTCATGAGTAGCTGCCACTTCAACTTTTCTAAGTTCCAGCTTCCCAGTTTGAGCATGAACTCTGCAACAGCCTTGCAAGGGGGGTAAAACTGAATCCAATCCACTGCCTGAGAGGGCACTCGGCTTCCTCCGTAACAGATTTCCTGTGCCGTTCCAAGGCACTGCTTACCAACCTAGAGCCCTAGAGTGAAGTCACAGGGCCTCTGAGGGAATGACTCGATGGGCTGAACTTCATTTATAACACCCTTAGAACAATGCCTTTCTGGTACAAGACACATTGTTCAAACCTCTTACTTGTCTCTTTGCTCACAGAGTTTAAAGGCTGAAACAGAGCTACTCCTTATAATGACATACTACCAAACTTCACAAGCATGAATGCAAGGTGATCTCAAAACTAAGTTTACCTATTTCTAACTGAGCTTTTGACCAGAAGCAACACACATAAAAAATAAATTTGCTCGCTGTGTATGAGTGTGGAAATGAAAAGCTGTTCTTTCCACCGCAAACTCAGCCCATCTGCTTCCTCCTGAGACAACCAGACAGATCCATCCCCTGTATCTTCCCAGAAACGTTTCAGACGTGTACACATACCTGTTTATGTCTGTACCCGGGGGCTCTTGCCTAAGTCATATTACATAATGTTCGTAAATTGTTTTCAAATCTAGGCGCATATCAAAATCACATAAGACCTTCCCACATCAGTTAATGGACCAACTAACTGTGGCATAGGGCCAGACTGTACATGTTGGTTACCCTTTCATCTAAGGATTCTAAGGTGATGCTGTCAGGAGAATGGCTTATAAGCCACAGCCGTCTTGTTCTGGACCTCCTTCTCACTGAGTACCTCTTGCAGGCTCCTGGGTACAAGCACACAACACGCACTCAATCCCTGTCCTTCACCAGCTATGTTCCAACCCCTTGGTGTACTGGCATCTTTCATTGCTGGCATTCCTGCTGTTTGTACAACCATGCTGATGGTGTGAGTCACCACTCCAGATACCTTCTCCATTCTGCAGTCTTCCCTGGAAGCAGCCAGCATGGATCTATCTCCTCAGTAGAGCTTAGGACCTTCTGGCTTCCCGAGTTTACCAGTCCTCTGGAAGACTATCAGGAGTGGAAGTGCAGTGTCCAGGCATGTATTCTGGCTCCTTGAAGTAATTTTCATTTTGCTGTGTTCCTTGAAATAGGTCTCTGTCCCTTTTGAGGCTCTATCTAACTTTCCTCACTTCTGGGCTCTGATACTGTATTAGCTATCTGTTGCACTGAAGTACAAAATACCCGACAAAAGAAATGAAAAGAGGAAGAGAGGGAGAGAAAAAGAGAAGGAAGGAGGGAGGGAAAAGTTGAGGAAGGAGGAAGATAGAGAGGGTAGTTATGAAAGAGGAAGGAAGTAAGATGGGGAGGAAGGGAAGGAGGAAGGGTTTATTCTAGCTCACAATTTGATTATATAGTCTGTCTATTGTAGCAGGGGAATCGTGGAGACAGGAGCCTGAGGCAGCTGGTGTTATTACATCTGAGTCAGGAAGCAGAGAATGATTATACTAACACTTATTCAGTTTCTCCCTCTCATCCAATCAGATCCCAGCCTATGCAATGACCTCTCCCACACCCACAGTGGATCTTCCCATCTCAATTAACCTGAACTACAGAGCATCTTACAGCACCTGGATGTGTGTCTTCTAGGCTGTTCTAGATCTTGTCAGGTTGATCATCAGTACCAACCATCACAGGTACCGCTATCTATCCTGTCCCCTCAGCCCCAGGGTGGTGACTGGTTGGTGGTCACTATGCCCTGTACTATCTAATGTGGCTCTTCTGCAGTAATGCCAATATAAAGAGCCTGTCCCTAAATTATGCTGCTTTAATTATATTGACGTCTCTTGGACAGACACCCCTACCTTTCTGTCTCTGAGGATGATATCATCCATTGTCCCTGAAGACACGACTTCTACATAGGCCAAGTAGAGGCAACAGGGTTCTATTTATTGCAACCATTTTATCCCTCTTCCAAGCATTTTTGACAATATCCATGGAGCCACCAGCTGCCTTCAATTTATAAAGAGTATTTGTGGTACCGCGGAGGCAATGTCTGTGGGAAGCATCCTGCTTCCTTGTGAAGGGACCTGGGAGGCACTGGAAGAGATGCGAATGAGTTAATGACTAAGACCCTACAGTTTAGAATGATTTCTCTTTACAAATTGTTTTGCTTTTTGCCATAATGGCAGTTAAATTAACACAGAGTCAGAAGCTGCAGAGGAATTCCTGAGGCTAAATTATTCCCTGGTGAAGACTTGAGACTGCAATTAGTTTCTAACCTAATTAGTGTAGTTCCAGTTGGCTCTACCCAGGGAAACAACATGGTAGGTGGCTTGACAAGGCTCCTATGGGGAAACACATACATCTGTTGGCTGACTTTGTACAAATACCTTAAAGCCTATCTTGTAATGACGTGTTTCTATGGATTCCACTGTACTTTATTATTTACATTTAATCTGGTATTAGATATTTCACTTTTAAAGTTGTCTCAACATTTTTAGTCTGGGCTTCTTTGTGTCACATCAGAGTCAGAGCATGCACCTGTCACTACTGAGCAAATCAATGCTTGAAAACTGTTAACAAAGGCAAAGGGCGAGGCTCAAAACGTCATGTGTCAGGCTGGCAGTGGTGGTGGATGACTACCATCCAGGTACTTGGAAAACAGGAAGATGAAGATAATCACAGCTATGGAGATACAGAATTTAATGTTGGCCTGGGCAGCAGGAGATCCTGCCTCAAAAAATCAAAACAACAAAATCAAGAACTCATGTATTGCTTGTCATATTATTTGTCAACATGGACATGTTCTGAGAAATGTACTGCTAAGTGATGCCGCCTGTGATGTACAATGGTTATGGCTCACTGGTTATGAATTATACCAGCAACTGCTATGTAATGACTGCTTACTTTGAACCATGGAACTTACTGTTATGACAGATTTATCCCTTATCTTAATCTACCTTGAATACAGGTATTCTTTTTGTTTGTTTGAGACAGGGACTTTCTATACAGGTCTGGCTGCCCTTGAACTCATTATATAGACCAGGCTGGCCTTGAACTCCCAGAGCTCCATCTGCCTCTGCCTCTCCATTGATGAGATTAAAGGTGTGTGTCCCCGGGCCTGGCTGAAGGTAGGCATTATCCATTATCAGTTCACAGACGAAGTTTAGGTCAGAAACAGTAAATAATGTGCCCAACTTTGCAGTCAGAAAATGGCAGAGCAGAGGCTTGACCTCTGAGTAGACAGAAGCTACTCAGTTCCTTCATTCTCCACCCTTTCCTGAAGTTTGGGAAACTTTGGCTCTCAGATTTTTCTGTCCATGATTACTGAGGGCTACCTTTTTTAGAACTGCATACTATGAGAACTGTCCTGTCAATACCAGAATGCCATGTCACACGCAGGGAAGGATCAGTGAAAAGAACTGGATCTGCTCAGATTCACCCACCCTCTCTCTGATTAAGCAGCATTCATTTGAAACTGGATGGCTAGGCGTCCTTAGGGAGACAGAAAATGCTGCATTGGTGACCAAATAAAGTTCCTCTGAAAGCAGTGCAGCCCTCCCTTTACCATACAAGGTGTACTGACTTCAGCCAGGGCACACAGCTTTACAAAGTCCATGACTGTCAACCCTGCACAGGCAATGTGCCAGTGTAGGGATGATTCAGGCTTAGCACCAAGAGCTTGGAAGTTGGGGAACCTCGTGCCCTCTGTTACTGCACATGGTGATTCTCAAGAGTTTAGCAAGGTCAGAGATACCTCTGAGATTTGGAAAAGCAGAGACTGCTGGGTACCTTCAGCAGAGAAGTCTGAGTTAGGTGCCTGTGAAGGTGAGCCTCTGCGCAGAGCTAAGACTCTGTATGAGGAGACTTGTATGAGATCAAAGGAAGCCTCCGGGAGATCCTGCAGAGCTTTAGATCTCCTTAACACAGGGAAGGGTATGGAAACAAGATCCTGGGCCTGATATTCTGTCCAAGGAAGCATCTGCCTTGGAATTTCTTTTTAAAAAGAACTTTAATGTAATTTAGTTTATCCAAGGTAGACTGAATCTATTTAAGACATCCCCATTATATATATATATATGATGGGAAAAAATTCTTCCAAATTAACCCTAAGTGAGAAAAAAAAAAAAAAGGCACAGCAAAATTCCTTCAAAGTTCCCCCAGGGGTACAAAAGTGCTGAGAGCCAGGACAATCCTTTTCCCCAGATTCTGAACACCCACATACCCACAAAATAGAGTGCCAGGAGGCATCTGAGGACAGCTAACTCAGATAAAAATCCATTCATTCAGACTCTTAATTATAAACCCTGAAGCTTGATGCATGCACTGTACTGTTAAGGCAAATCTGGGAAATTATTTTAGATGACTGAATCAGATTAGTAAGCCCACAGAAAAGACTCAGATACTTTATATATTTTAGTTTGTAACAAGGAAAAGAAAAGAGTATGTGTGAGGTGAAGCGTTTTTTCCATTCTGATTCTTATATTCCTGGAAACCAGGGATGTGGTGGGCACCCTCCCAGTGCCCACTAGCCCCTCCCACACCCCTCTGCTGATAGGCTGTAGGGATCCAAATGTTGCTGACCGCCCTGGTGCATGGGAAAGAAATGCTGTTGCATCACCAAGTGTGATGGCTGCCTTGAGCTGTTTTTATATTATAGAAATGGTGACCAGCTAATAACCGAAGATATTTACCCATTAAATTCAGATGGGTCCAACCAGGCAGAGGGGTACAAGGGCAGCTCAGCAGGATTTCCAATTAGGGGGTGAGATCTTGTGTAGGAAAATGGAAAAGGGGGATAGGAGAAAAGATGATTTGTAAAAAAGGGCAATAGGCCAAGACAATATGACCATTCAAGGGGCTGCAGTCTTTGCAGCCCCAGGAGCTCACAGAAGCAGAGGAAAGTTTCAGACAGGACCCAGATAGAGCAGGGCGTGAGTGGGACTCACCAGGAAAAGGCTGCTCTGTGTGCAAGTCATTGCCCATTTTTTTTGCAGGCAGAAGTCTGCAGAGACACTTCCTGCCTGCACATAGGAAAGGGGTAGGATCTTCGATCTAACAGCGAGATCTTTCTCTACTGAAGGCCGGTGCAGCCAGAGGAAAATTCCTCTCTCCAAAGTCCACAATCCAAAATGTAGATAACAACACTTTAGCAAAACCACAATTGTCCATTCCGGTGTAACTATCTTGGCATACGACAACATCGAGGATAAGATTCTCTTTAAAAGCGCCATTGATGAACACTTGTCTAAGGCCTGTGATTCATTTTGTGAATCATTTGGTCTCAACTAACAGCAGCAGTAATGCGCACGCTCACTGGGTAGCCCACGGGATATGGAAGATTTTAATTTTTTATTTTTTTCCAGAGTAAGAGTGTCTATCCAAGGCCTTGGAATAAGGTGTTCAGCCCTCCCTGCAGGATCAGCTTCTAACCAGGGGGTTGCTGGGGGAAGGCAGGCAAGACAATGAGGGACAAAACTAAAGTGTGTGTCAGGAACAGGGAGAACGGGCTGTGTGTGCAGAGACTCCAGAATAACAGTACCATCAGCATGCCCATGCAGGGATGCAGGAATTCTATATGAAGATCAATCTCACTAACATTCACTCCACCTTTCCGTGAGGGCAAAGTCGCTTTATTTTTCAGATGTAGAAACTCTGAGAGAGAGAGAGAGAGACAAAGTCACTTTCCTCTTGTCCTTCAAACCTGTCTCCTTTACTCTCTATGGGTTTTCCTCACAGAACTCATTTATTTATTTTTTCCTGTCTCTATTTATTGCCTGTGGAATGTGAAGCCCACAGAATCAGAAATCGCTGTGCTTTCTATTACAGGGGAGGGGTGTACTGGAATCAAACCCAGCACCTGATACAGGCTAAGCACACTGCTGCTCCTTTTTTAAAAAATTTATTTATTATTATTTTCTTTATTTACATTACAAATGCTATCCTGAAAGTTCCCTTTACCCACCCTGCCCCTGCTCCCCTACCCACCCACTCCCACTACTTGGCCCTGGCCTTCCCCTGTGCTGGGTCATATAAAGTTTACAAGACCAAGGGGCCTCTCTTCCCAATGATGGCTGATTAGGCCATCTTCTGCTACATATGCAGCTAGGGACTCCAGCTCAGGGGGTACTGGTTAGTTTATATTGTTGTTGTACCTACAGGGTTGCAGCCCCCTACAACTCCTTGGGTACTTTCTCTAGCTCCCCCATTGGGGGTCCTATGTTCCATCCAATAGCTGACTGTGTTTGCCAGGCACTGGCATAGCCTCACAAGAGACAGTTATATCAGGGTCCCTTCAGCAGAATCTTGCTGGTATGTGCATTAGTATCTGGGATTGGTGACTGATGATGGGATGGATTCCTGGATGGGGTAGTCTCTGGATAGTCCATCCTTTCATCTTAGCTCTATATTTTGTCTCTGTACCTATATGCTTTCATGGGTATTTTGTTCCTTATTCTAAGGAGGAATGAAGTATCCACATGATGGTCATCCTTCTTGGTTTTCTTGTGTTTTGCAAGATGTATCTTGGGTAGTCTAAGTTTCTGGGCTAATATCCGCTTATCAGTGAGTGCATATCTAGTGGCTTCTTTTGTGATTGGGTTACCTCACTAAGGATGATATCCTCCAGATACATCCATTTGCCCAAGAATTTCATAAATTCATTGTTTTTAATAGCTGAGTAGTACTCCATTGTGTAAATGTACCACAGTTTTTGTATCCATTCCTCTATTGAGGGACATCTGGGTTCTTTCCAGCTTCTGGCTATTATAAATAAGGCTGCTATGAACATAGTAGAGCATGTGTCCTTATTACCAGTTGGAAGATCTTCTGGGTATATGCCCAGAAGAAGTATTGCTGGGTCCTCCGGTAGTACTATGTCCAATTTTCTGAGGAACCGCCAGACTGATTTCCAGAGTGGTTGTACAAGCTTGCAATCCTACCAGCAATGGAGGAGTGTTCCTCTTTCTCCACAACCTCACCAGCATCTGCTGTCACCTGAATTTTTGATCTTAGCCATTCTGACTGGTGTGAGATGGAATCTCAAGGTTGTTTTGATTTGCATTTCCCTGATGACTAAGGATGTTGCGCATTTATTCAGGTGTTTCTCAGCCATTCGATATTCCTCAGTTGAGAATTCTTTGTTTAGCTCTGTCTGTAATAACCCCATTTTTTAATGGGGTTATTTGAATTTCTGGAGTCCAGCTTCTTGAGCTCTTTGTATATATTGGATATTAGTCCTCTATCAGATTTAGGATTGGTAAAAATCCTTTCCCAATCTGTTGGTGGCCTTTTTGTCTTGTTGACAGTGTCTTTTGCCTTACAGAAGCTTTGCAATTTTATGAGGTCCCATTTGTCAATTCTTGATTTTACAGCACAAGCCATTGGTGTTCTGTTGAGAAATTTTTTCCCTGTGCCCATATCTTCGAGGCTTTTCCCTACTTTCTCCTTTATCAATTTCAGTGTCTGAGGGCCTTTTCAATCTTACCCTTCTCTCTCTGTCTGAGCAGTCTGAAGGAAGCACACATCTAACTCGGGGCATTAATTTGTGTGTACTATTTTATTCAATATTTGTTTTATTCAATATTTCATCCCTTTAAAAAATGTCACTGTCTTCTTACAGGCCCTGGGCAGATACCAGCTCTCTTGATCACTGTGGAAGGATGTCGCTTTACTTTGGGAGTCATCTATAAGCACCTACTGGCTAACCTTCATTCTTGGATGTGTACTGGTCCCGTTTCTCCACAGGGCCCCAGGATTGAGGGTAAGCATGTTCAGGGCTTTGGGCCAATCTATGTTGGTGCCGGAATAAAAACCTAAGGCTTCCTACTTTCCATCTCAGTGGTTGAGTCATCCTCCTTATTGGCTTCAACTGTTAGCCCCAGATTTTATTTTGTTTTTTAATGTCTTGGGATCTCATTATGGCATATTTTCTTTAAAGGATTCTACAATCTGAGACACAGGACCCTGCTACAAGCTAGGATGTTTCCACATGTTTCTATCTAGCCATGTGTCTCAGCTCCACACAGCACTAGGTGATAAAACCACACAGGCCTTGCATTAGTTAACTACTGCTGTTTATTAAATCACTCTTAAACATAATGGTTTAATACAACCATGACACATGAGTCATCACAAACCTACAGGCAGCTTTGCTGTAGGTCTTGCCTGGACTAATTCATGTGCCTGGATTCAAATGACTGGTAGCCAGGGATGGGGTTGGATGAGACACTGGGTTTCTTTCTGAGATAGGCTGTCATGTCCAAGGTTAGACCCACTGGTGTGCACGCTAGCTGGCTCCCAGGGGCGTGACATAGAGAGCTATGAGACATCTTGGCCAGGGCTTGGAAATCATTCTGAGCCGATTGCATCACATCCTATGGGACACCTAGCATAGCCAGATTCTGGACTCTGAGCTTTTAAGAAGGGCAGCAAAGATCCCGGCCCTCGTTTATTCTATCAAAGGCTGACAGAGGGGTAAGGAGTGAAGCAGGCCATTTCCTGTCAGGTTCAATATGGGTTACATGTAGACAGTCTTCCTTTTGAAAAGAAGTTGAAGATTAAAAAGTATATGTTAATGGATTTTTTTTTTATTTTAGAGAGGTGTGGGACTTACAAAAAAAATCACAAGTAGACCTGTGTCTTCTTCTCTTCCTTACTTTCTAGGTTTCTCCAGTTTTTAACATCTTGGTGTAGTGTCCTTGCTCTGGTAGATGAAACAACACTGATACAGTATTACTAATTAATACCCCTAGTTTATGTTAGGATTCACCCTTTGTGTTCTATAGGTTTTACTGACTTTAACAAATACAAAGTATCTTGTGTCCACCACTAAGATGCTGTGTCAAATAGTGTCAGTGCCCTGAAACTAGAGCATCCCTCTCCCTGTGTCTCTGGCAGGCACTAATCATTATTTCATTATTACTGACTCCATAGTTGTAAAATTTTCAGGAAGTCATATCTTTGGTATCACACTGTTGAAGTCTTCCCAGACTAGTTTCTTTAGCAGAGCAATATGTGTTTAAGGTTCCTGTGCCTGCTTTTTACATTTATTTATTTATTTTTACTGTACTTTTGTGCATATGCATGCTGATAAGGACACCTTCCCAGAGTTGGCTCTCTCCTTTCTACTATGTGGGTTCCTAGCTCAGAACTCACACCATCAGACCTGGGAGTAAGCACCCTCACCCACTGAGCCATTTCTCAGGCTCCAGCTCACACCATTTGATTGTTGAATGATGGTTCACAGGGCAGAGATGCTACACAATTTATCCACTAATATCTAATGACAGATTTCCTCATTGCTTCCAAGCTCTGGCAATCGTGAATCGGGCTGTTAGAAATCCCTGTGGATGTTTGTGTCTGTAAGTTTTCATCTGGCTTGGTGAAACACCAAGAAGCCTAACTTTGGCCATATGGTAAAATGTACTTAATTTTGTAAGAGACATGAGGTTTCTTCCCACGTGAATATGCTGCCCTGCGTTCCCAGCAGCAGCGAGTGGAAGCTGCTGCCTCTGCCATCCTCACTGGCAGTGTTAGTTCTGGGACGTTGGCTGTGTTGACAGCGCAGTATATTTGGCTTTCATCTCCCTGTAACATATGATGGAATCATTTTTCCATTTGCTTATTAGCTATCTGACTATTCGTCTTTGGGGAGGTATCTTTTCAGATTTCTTGCCCACATTTTAGCTGGGTTTGCTGTTTACTTACCCTTGAGTTTTATGAGATCTTTGTGTGTCTTGGATAACAATTCTTTATCAGATAAGTGTTTTGCAAATTTTTCCTACTTTGTAATTTATTCCTTTGTTCTCTTAGATTTTATATATATATTTATATATATATATATAAAATATATTTATATATATATATATAAATATATATATTTATATATATATATTTTATATATATATATTTTATATATAATATATATATATATATATATATANATATATATATATATATATATATATATATATATATATATTAAAGGAAGTTGAAACAACAATGTTTTCCTTCACATATCATGCCTTTGGGCCTGTATGAGAAAAGTCGTCACCACTGCCAAGGTTATCTAAGCTCATAACTGAGCATTTTATATTCAGAACTATAATTTACCTGGAGTTAATGTATGTGAAAGTAGAAGACTGGTGTCTGGATAATGTTTTGTTTTTAATATCTATGCCCAGAATGGAATATGGAATTTTCATATAGAATTTCTTGGCTTTAAAGGCTGGCCAGTCTCCTCCCCTAACCCGGCAATTTCCCTACAGCACACCTGTCAGTAAGCTGTGTCAGTCTATGTTGGATTAACTGGACTTCCTTGTCCCATCCACCTAGTTCTCCCCTAGCACCTGCATAGCTCGTACTCTCTCTACCTCTCTTTTCTCACTACTTCCCTCTGATGGATGTAACCAGATACTCCGCTTACACTGATTCTGAAGACATGAGCTGCAAGTATCATGCAGCTCTGCTCATGCCTGGTCTACCCTTCTTAGCCTGAGTGTAAATTTAGGAAGGGCAGGAATTCTGCTCTTCTGGTTTACCCTAAGTAGCTTTACAGAGGTCTGGGCACAAAATAGGCTCAACAAGATTTGTTGATACTTGCAGACCAGCTAGAGTCTGGTGCTAGATTATCAACTGCCCTTTGGTCCTTGGAAGAAACCTGGTGACTGCAGGAAGCTAGGTGAGGAGCTACTCAAGACTGACATACAGCAGCTATGTCCTAGCATGGGTGGGCTGCTGGCAACACTGACTTGGATGTTGAAAGTAGCTTTATGCTCACACCAACAAGAGGGCCTCCATGTCCTGGGAGAACTAGATGTGCCATCTGAGTAACAGATCATGAGCAATAAACATGTGTCTTTCATTATAATTTCTACATGGCCATGATGACCAACCAGCGTGTTATGAAAAAACGGGGTTGGGGGGAGGATGAGAAAACTAAAAAGAGCAGGTAGTTTCCTGGTGATGTGATCCTTACATTATACCTAATTAATAGGCAGAGGAATGGTAATCTTCTGCCCCCACTCTGGCCACATTTTATTTCCATCTGTATCACATCTCTAAACAGCTCAGAAGGAACAAGGATGGAGAAGTGAAGTGTGGGTTGTGACCCAGCCCAAGCAGCACAGCACAGAGAGCTGACAGACATCTGAGAAACAATTTACTCAAGTAATGCAGTGACTTCCATTTGTCAGAACTACTTAACTGCCACCCTATGGTCCACCCAGGCCAATTCTAGGCTGAGAAGCTGTGAAGGCAGGAATCAAGAACACACTTTGGCCTTAGCAAATGGCCAATGACTGCTGCAGAGTTTCTAGGGACTTTGTCACAGCCTTCACAGAGGGATGAGCAAGCCTGGTACTATGGTGCCAGGTCCACCGCTTCTGTCTTCCTAACTTCCAGATCAATAGGGATGAGCCAGTGACTCGCTCAGCCTGGGGACAGCAGTCTTATAGGAGATAGAGCCAGAGTTGGACTCCAGTTTCTTCTAAAGACAAACAGGTACAACTATTCCTGATGTCATCCTCCATTCACTGGAAAAGCCCTGAATCTAAACTAGGAAATCAATAAATCAATCAATCAATCACTGTTGACTTCATGCTAAATGATCCTAATAAATGATAAAAACCAAATCACATACGGATACCCTTAGGATATCCCAAGGCCCCTCCTCCAGCCCAGCTTACAAGACATATCCCCTTTGCATTTAGCTGCTAACCTATCTCTTGGTACATGCTGTACTCAGTGACTCAGGGGCTGAAGCTACCAGCTGCTAGAAACAAAGATT
Organism: Mus pahari; assembly: GCF_900095145.1. Classification (NCBI taxonomy): domain Eukaryota; kingdom Metazoa; phylum Chordata; class Mammalia; order Rodentia; family Muridae; genus Mus; species Mus pahari. The sequence continues at coordinate 34,364,659 of NC_034604.1, read as the reverse complement.
AAAGACCACTGGTTGGTGTTGGTTGGGAAAATCAGATAGAGTTTCAGCTTTGCTCATAGCATGCAAAGAATAGCTGTAACCATATGCTAGATCACCAGTTTAAACAAGAAGGAGCTGAGAGGACCAATGAAGAAGTAGGGTAGGAGGAAAAAAGGGGGGGATCTGAAAGAGGAGCTGAATGGCCAGAGAAGCAGGTGCACAAGAGCTGGAGAAGGCATACAGCAAGTCTAGCTATGGAGAAGCAGAGGAGGCTGTGTACAAGCTGGAGAAATTTAACTACGCTATGCTTTGGAGACACTGGTGAACTTCTTGGTGAACACACGCACTATGCACGGGACAGAATGCCAGCAATTAGACCCCCTGGATGTCATGTCTTAAGCTGCTCACAGCCAAGATGATCCTGTCTTGCTTGGTTTCAGATTTCACCTCAGGCTGTAGCTACATGTTTATTATAAACACTTTAGAAGTCCAATTTGGAGTTGTTTTTCTTCTTAAGCATTTAATAACAATTAGTTTGTTCTAAAACCAATATATTGGGCCTATTTTGTGGATAACACATATATCTGAAGTGGAGGGGATGATATCATGGAACACCACACCGAGGGACAGGGAAAAGGTGCTGCTGTCCCATGTCATCCTGTAGTTGGTGTCTAACCAAGAGAAACAACTGCCTGCAGATAGCCTGGGGCTGAGGCTCAATCTGTTTTCACTAGAGAAAAGCGAAGTCAACAGCTTCCCTATTCTTCTACAGCTGGCGCTTGAGCATCCAGCTGCTCTGGTCAAATCTCACATTCTTTCTGCAAAGACCCTAGCTGACAGGATTTACGGGGTGGTCTAAGAAGCATGCTGAGCAGTGTGCACTCAAGTACAAGACAGAACCTTCTGGACCTGGTTGATTAGTTTCTGTGGAGGATTGGACAACTATCCCCAATACTTTATCTTGGCTACAAATGCTCAAAGCCCCAGATGGAATAAGAAATTCCTTTTATATTCTCTAGCAAAGATCACAATTATACTAAGGTTTGAGAACGAACAAGAAGACACACAGGGCTGCTCCATACCAAGTGCTCTTCTGTATGGAAGCAGACATAAAAGTGGTATCAAACACTGCCAGCTTTGTCGGGGGGGGGATGGAAAACTGAGACAACACGAATGAGCAAAACGGACTCAGTTACTCATCTGCTAAGTTCCTTGATGCTGTAACACTGAAGAAAATCGCTTTTCATGTAGCTAGCACAGGCAAGAGCCATCAGCAAAGCCATCTCAGCAGAACAGCGCGTCACAGATCAAGGCTAAGAAGCAGGATGTTAGGACGCTCCTGTGTGCTGATGAAGCTTAGGGAAAAAAACCACAACAAATCAGGCAAGTTCCAAGCTCAGGGGAAAGGTGGAAGTCACGTTCATGGAACAGTAACCCAAAGTCAGGTTGAGCCGGAGAAATTCTGGTAGGACAAATGCTGGAGGTCGGTGGGGAGGAGACGGGGGCTATCGTACTTACAGTGAACTGGGCCGAGTAGGTTTGACCACATCCAGGTTTGAGTCACTGGAATTCAGATTGGGCTGCAGACTGCTGCTAGAGTTAAGGATGCTGTTTGCACTCGAGGAGACCGATTCCAAACTGGAGTTGATGATGCTGTTCCTCTGCTCCTCTGAAGAGAAAAAGGTCAAAAAAGGCCCATATGAATGCTGATAGAATAGGGAGAGGTTGCTCTCACACATACAACAACTTATAAATATAGAGACTAACTTAAAATATCTGATGCTTTGAAAAAATACGAAGGAGCCAGGCACAGTAGCATGCGCCTGTGTTCTTAATATTCGGAAGGTAGAGGCAGAAGAATTAGGAGTTCAGAGCCAACTTGTCAAAAACAGACAAGTCAACCACACAACAACAACAAAAAAAGGGATGTAGGAAAGGATACAATTTAAGAGTGGTAATGTGTATGTCTGTGTTGGGGGCAGGGGGGTAGCTCAATGAGTAAGAGCATTTGCCATCAAGTTCCAGTCCTTGGAACCTACATGGTGAATGGACAGACCATCCTGTGCTGAATTTACAGACACACACAGTTATACCCACCCTCCCTCCCTCCCTCCCTCAAATAAATATAAAATGAAACAATCAAAGAGTAAGAAAAGAAAGATCAAAAGGGAACAGGTTTTAAAGCAAAGGCTTTCTCATGCTGAAGGGATATAACCCCACCTTTAGTATAAGCCATGCTTTCTCCTCCTAAGACACTATCATACCACTTCATCTTAACTTGCTACTTCTTTTGACTTACAGATGATAAGGACAGAGAGAGGCCCTCATAGACTCCTTGCCATATTTTCTTCAAAAACCCCTCCCCCTAACTGACTGCCTGACTGCTTCGGACATGATATACTTCCAAATCTACAGTGCATCAATACAGATTATCAATTTGGTCATCAATTTCCAGACTAACTTGATAGTCGCACCCTAGGAACATCTGTTTATTCCTGGAGTCACACATCTGAGATTTAACTTCAAGGTAATTCTTTAATAAGCAGAGATGTAAGAGTTGCACGATTGTCTGCAAGTACAATACAAAAAAATTGAACCCACAGTCCTAGCCACGCATTTATATTAGGAAATTACTAATTACTATCAGTTCAGAAAAGAGGAACCCGAAGTATCTCCAAAAGTTTGTCTCTGGCTGGCAATGTGCCCTCAGGGACATCCATATCATGGAACCTCAGATTCTTCTCAGCTTCAGAGTTTTTTTTATTTTTATTTTGTGTTTATGGTTGTTTTGCCTGTACATGAGCCAATGCCTCACACACATGCCCTGACAGATCCCTCTGGCCCCATGTGTGTGCTTGGAATTGAATCCAGGCTCTCCATGAGAGCAGCCCGTGCTTGTAGCCACTGAGCAGTTGCTGCAGCCTCAGATGTGGATCAATCTGTGAAATGGGAAGAGTGAGGACTGCCCTGAACAGCTCACACGCTGTCTGTCCGGAGGATCAAGCGGGATCCTATGCAGGAATGTGTTTTATAAACATCAGAGTACTGCTCAAAGGGAAGAACTTTCTGTTTCTTCTCATCTTAAAATCCTTGGACACCAGACTTGGAAGACGTGGGGATGATGCAGCTAAATGGCATGGGTTCCATGGCAGGGCGGCATGTGACAGACCTGGAATGTCTGTCTCTTCCCTCATTCTCCACACACTGGAGTGCAATCAACTGATTTTGCTGGCAATTATTTCATTTTCCAAGAAATAAGTGGGTTAATTCTTCTGGAGCCTTCATATATGAGTTAGAGGCATGCTCTATCTCCAAGGGACAGACCTACATGCTCATTTACAGAGGAACATTTGAACTGGGGTCAATTAAGGAGTGAGAGCATTTAAATCCACTGTCCCTTGGGGGCTGGAGAGGTGGCTCAGTGGGGAGGGGAGGGGAAGAGAGGGGAGGGAAGGGGAGGAGAGGGGGGAGGCAGAGGGAGGAGAGGATGAGAAGTGAGGGAGGAGGGAAGGGAGGAGTGCAGGAGGAGGTGGACTAACAGGGCTGGTGAGTGGGAACTACCAAGAAAAAAAAAAAGAACTCCCGCCTCGTACACTGGTGACCACTGAGACAGTGGGCTTGACACAGCAGCAGAAGCGGGAGAAGTCTCATCGCCCCGAAGTCACAGAGGAGATGGGTGAGAACTTCTCAGGAGAAAGTTTTCTGATATGCTGACAATCTTGACAGTAGGTAGGAAAGTGGATAGGAAAGTAAAGACTGTCCCTGAGAAAGGGCCACGGAGTAAATTCAAAAGCAACCTGTCTGTCTCAGTGGTCCAGCCAAACTACACCAAGACAAACTGGAGGGCGTTTGGGATAAATTAAGGAATAAAGGGGAAATGACTCAGTCGAGTCTCTTAAGACAGCAGGCCCTGCTTCCTGCGGGCAAATGGGTACCTGCTCCTGAGAGCAAAGCAGAAGGGTAGAAGACATCCTCCAGACAAAAAAGAACCACCCTTCCCAGAGGATGACTCAGGCCAGCTCTGGAGCCCCATCAGTAGCTAGAACTGGGCCATCTAGCTTGCTGGAGGAAAGGGGGTTACATGCTAGTGGACTTCAAAAGAGAGCAGCCACTGGTTATGAGTCACGTGCTCTCTCAGGGGTGCTCCTCTGATGGCTAGAGTTGGTGAGAATGCTCTCCTTCCTCAAATCTGTTGTCAGTGAATGCCTTGCTGTATATCAGTCACCAAAAGCTAGAGCACACGGATGAAGGAATGGGCTATAAATAAATATAAATATAGTCATAAATATGAATCAGGAATGTGCTGGATGATTTTATGAAAATATATTTTAAAGCACTGACAGTAGATATAGACTTGGTCCTTAATGACACAAACTACTCAAGTGTAAGCATAGGCTATCTGGCTATACAGTGTCTATTCAAATGACCTATGAGGTCAGAGGTCACCTACATTTCTGATGAATAGCTCCTGCATTCTGCATAGCAAAAGCCCATGGAGAGTCACACACGAAGCAAAAGGATAATATGCAATCAGAATTTCTTCTGCTGGAATGGAGAGAGGTAGTTCTGTGAAACTGAATTTTGCAGGTGCTTAGGCAGGGACCTTGAGACCAAAGCACTGGTGACTGTGGGCAGCATTGATGTTTTCTGTACAAATCAGGAGCAGAAAACACAAGTATCCGACCAAATCACTGCAACTAAAAATGGAAAGCCGCAGAGTAATTTTGGTGATGTTGTACTTGCTCTGCGGTTGCCATGGAAACGAGGAAGCTAAGCTCCAACACTCTTCACATTTACTAAGTGACTCCAATTCACTCTAATGGCAACTCCATCCAACTCAGGAGGTGGGGTCTGTTTATCACAGAGCCACGCCAAATGCACAGGTCTTGGCAGGCTTGAGCTCGCCTGGTCCTCTGAACACAGAGACCTGAAGGGTAAACATGAGACACAGATCCCTGTCGCTTCACAGGATATCCCCACTCTTCAGCAGTCTGTCAAAATTTGGACTAACATGTTATTTTTCCACAACATCAAAAAACCCAGAGGACCCATGACTCTGCACAGAGACAAATCTCACAACCCCACCCTCTCCACACTCAAACATGAGGAGAAAAGGGAGTTACCAGACAGCAGCTTTGCAAAGGAGCAGAGTTTTACACAGAGAACAGGGAGGCACAAGCAAAACCCCCAGAGGCACTCCCGTGCTATAGCTGGGAGAGAGGAACACTCTCCTCTGCTTGTTAGAGTTTTGCAATGAAGTCTGCAATGCATCATCTTGACAAGATAGGAGGATAATAGCATGGCAGCTTAATGAATTTTGCAATAAAAATGATGAATGCACAGCAGTTTCTGAATTTGCCATCTCTGGGAAACACCCAAGTACATGGGAAGCTCAGACCTAGACATCCTGACTGTGCAGTGCAGATCCTTGCGTGCACTGTAGCTTTCGTTCCTGATAGCAGAGCAGACCACGGCAGAAGAAAAGCCAAGGTGGTCTGATTTCCTGTTCATTCGGTCAGAGGCCCTGTGATAAGAATATTGTTGTGAACAGTCTGCACAATATATTTAAATAAATAGTATCTTACACAATGACTGATGGAGCAAGCAAGGGTTTGATGAGTGAGAAAGAAGTGTGGCCAGCATATGTATGGCTTACACACCTTCTGTGGTGCTCATAATAACTTTTGTCTTTGCAAAGGAAGGAGCTGTAAGTAGAGGCCGATTTTGTGGAGAGTGGAGAAGGCACAGTGGCTGGCCTAGGGGTGAACTGACTCATAGGAATGAGGCATGGAAGCACAACAGAGAAGCCTGGTCCTGAGGCTCTTCACACCCTTGGAGCTGCAGAGCCTCCACTTAATGGCTGTGCTGGGAACTGAAGGATTAGAGGTAAGTGGACTCTCCCCAGAGGCAGGTTTTGCTGCCTATCCTGCTGTGGAGTGCTGGTAAGAAACTATGCATTCCTCATTTTTTATATCACAAATCATTATAAATTGGCTTGAGACAGTAAGTAGATGATACAATTGGAGAACTTTATAGTAAGAAAACATCAATACATAGTAAGTAGGCATTCCTCTTTAATAAAGAAAATATATAAAAGCATATATATATATATATATATATATATATACACACACACACACACACACACATACATATACAGGCACACACACACACAGACACACACAGACACACACACACACATACACACACACACAGAGTGAAAGAGAGAATAGTTGTCTTTTAACAGAAAGATCACCCCACACCCACACCTCATGCTTCATTATCTGCTTCGCTCTCATAATGCTAGCACACAGATGTAAGCCTTTAATATCCTTCACTCTGTTTAACGACTTATCTACAACTTTCTTTATCGCCATTTGTCTTCTACACATCAGTTTTAATGGCAACATCAACTCTTTGGTTTTCAGCCACACACAGAAACCACACATAATTAAACAAAGAGCCACATTACACGTTCTGGAGCCTCTGCGACAACAGGAATCCATGTGGACAAACACGTCACCTGCCAAAGCAAACGTGTGTCCAGAGCACTCAGGATCTCCAAAGGCAACCTGAGAAATGGCACAGGCCGCAGCTCTGACTGCTCAGAGGAAGGCATTACATAAGCCTCTCAACTGTGTGAATTCCCAGCCATTTTTCAACAAGGAAGACACGTATGAGAAGTATATAAGCTAAATTCTTAGTCTCTCACTGAGCTTGTCTGGGAGAGGGTCCAGCATGTATTAGCTGAACTAAAAGAATTAATCAGAGCTATAATCCCAGCAACTAGTTAACATGATCCATATGAAACAATGCCCAAGAATCCATTCCTGTCCCTAATCCACCCCTACCAACCCCGACAACATCTGCCAAGGTTTGTAATGTGTTCATACTTGAGCATTAAGGGCGCTGTTTCTGGAAGCAGGGCAGCCACATTTCCCATGCTGGAGCCCTCTCCTTTGGAATCTGCAGGGCCAGAGGGGAACTATGCTCCTATTCAACGGTATGGTGACACTATTGCCTGGTGATAATTATCATAATCACAGACAACAGTTATTAGGTGCTTACTGTGTTCTAGGCCTCATGTCAAGAACTTTACAGGCCCTGGGCTCATTTAATTATGGTAATTAGCCTCCAGGACAGCTGTTATTAACGATCAGTTTTACAGATGAGAAAACAGAGGAACAGAATGCCAGAGTGCTGCCCTCCAGGTGTCAGAACTACTCGCTCTGACTACAGGGCCTCTCACCCCAGCCCCTTCATTCCCTTCCAGGGAACCCAAGGGGTAACCTGGTAATGACAAAGCATCAGCACTGTTATTGGTCTACCTTGAGTTACTGTAGCAACCAGAGTCTGGATCTCCTGCCCCTAAGAGTGCTGGAGAAGATGGAGCATCCGTATTGTTACTAGGCTTCGTACAATGTAATGCACACCAATGTCTCAGAACCACTGTTCCAAGAAGCTCATTCCAACATCTTTGTGTGAATACTAAAAACTGGGGAGAAGATCATTCTTTGCTGTCAATCTGCAGCCTCCTGGGGAAAATCACAGAGGCTCTCCAGGCTCTCTCTGGTCCTTCTGGCTCTACTTTCTATAGCTGTCCTGAAAAAGTACAGCTTGGTGTTAGTGCCCTTCACTCATCTAGATATACCAGTCCTCTGTTTCTGCTGCGCAGTGGCCAGTGTGGAGACCTGGGGGTTAAACTGTAATCCACCTTGCTACCCTCCGTCTGGTAGCACAGTTGAAAAACCTCCTTCCATCTGTTCAGAGGTGATCACAAATGAGAGCGCCTTGGCCCAGTATGTTAAAACCATCACTGAATGCTTACTGCTTTGAGCAGTGCTGGTTGGTGCTGGGTCAGGAGGGAAGGCTGCCACCTGGCTATAGATTGTCAGTTTGCATATTAAACAACTCATTCAATATGGCTCAACTGCCCCTGAAGTATCCCTGGAAGCTGGCACAGATGGCTTTTACTGCTTCTGTATCTCAGCTAAGCAAGGTTTTCACTTCTATGGCTCACAAACTAATGAAGGTCCTCTTGCACTGACAAAATGGCTTAGCAAAGGGAGGACATGTGGGTGACAAACTCTAGCTCTCTACTTAAAGCCTCCAATCTCAGTTTATCTGCCTAAGAATTGCAGCTCAGTGTCTACCTCATAGGATTACCAATTAGGGGGATGAGAAGAAATAACGATGGGCTTAGAACATTATTTGAGCTATAATTGCTTTTTATCATTGTTACTGAGTGAGCCTCAGATAGAGTTTGGTCTCAAGGGTTCTTTATTAAATGTATCCACTTATTCTTCCATACTGGATTCCCAGCCTAATGCAATTTAAGTTCCAGATTCATGAGAAGAACTGCAAATACTTGGTGTTCCAGACTAAGGCATAACAGTTGTTCCTAACCAAACTGTGTCTCCCAGGATTTACCCCATACACTGGAATTGGAAACTTGGGTCATGAGTGATTAATAGTGTAGCTTTGGGGAACAGTGATTGGGTACACATTTCCTACTTTGATTTTTTTTTAAACTGGATGACCCTGACTGCAGTAACATTGAAATACACATTTTATTTCCCTCCAGCTAGAAAATAGGGCCTTTGCCTTTTATTGGATGACCCTGACTGCAACATTGAAATACATATTTTATTTCCAGGTGGAAAATAGGGCCATTGCGTTTGCCCAGATTCAAACCCACAATCCCTTCAGTATCTTTCTCAAAATTCCCCCTTTCAGAAAACACTCCTTGACCAACTACAGACAAATCTGCTAGCTAGTCCCTTTCCTCTTCTGATGGTTTGCATGTGTTGGTACAACGGCTTCTAAATCTCACCACCCCCCACCCTTGTTCTTCTCCAGAGTGTTCACCTCAGAGTCTATTCCCATGTCATTCCTAGCCCCACATCTACCATGGACTGCCTGAGCCTTCAGACTGACCCAATTCTCCACCTCCCTCAGAGCAGTAGAAACTTCCCGGCTTTTCATCCTGCCAAGAGGCCTCTGTCATCATAAATGCAGTTTAGGATAAAGAAAACTCAAGTTGGAGAAGACTTCACTCATTCCAAAAATGGAGGCCCTAAGTCATGTGCAGGTGACTGGGTGTGTGATTGGGCTACCCATGCAGAAGGAAAAACTCCTCCTGGAAAATGAGATGCATGCATGTCATGAGCACCATCTAGCACTCAGGATACTTCCGTGAGTCAGAAGTGAAGATGCAAAGACAGGACCAGGCCTATGAACTCTCAGTGTGACCTTCAGGACTGTCCCTCCAGAAAAGGAGGCCAATGATGATGACTCAAGGCCTCTCATACTGGTACAGATTTACCTCTAAGAGAAAGAAATTGGGTCTCATCTTCTGTAGACCAAGACCCTTAAAGAGAGTGACAATCTGCTGAAAATAACAGCGGGAACCTCAGAGCAAGGTTCTTCGATCTTCCTGCCAGACAGCGGAAGGGCTGCCCAAATGCTGTCAAGCTGCAGGTGCTGCAGAGAAGAAATGGGAGCATCCCGGGCTCCATAGAGATCAGAGAGACAGAGACAAAAGGGGAGATGAGCTGCCCCAGAGAGGTATGCATGCATGCGCACATACTGTATGTTCCTGTTCACTTAGCATGAACCTTCAAACAGTATAGGCTCTGTGACAGACAGGTGTCACAACAAACCTCATATGTCAGATGAACAGTGAGTATCCACTGTCAACATCTGAGCTCAATTCTAGCCAAGTGCACAAATTAAGAGGGGAGATTGGGAGTGGGTCAAAACTGAGAGGGAGCCAAGTCTGTGGACTTGACATTTCCCGCAGGTGGTCCGCAAGTAATTCTGAGACGGAATGAGGAGGAACTTAGTAGCTAGGAATTTATTCCTAACTTAGTAGCTAGGAATTTATCTTACTGTGTAGTACAGGATAATATAATGTGGACATCAAAATTCACATGTTCTGACACTTCAAATACCAGAGTTGAGGCTGTGCAAACAGGTGAGTTGCTTTAAGATCAATTTAAAATGTGTTAAACAAGCAGTACATGCAAATGATGTGGTTGTGGCCCCAAAGTGTAAGAGAAGGGGGTTGGTATAAATGAGTGAGATTTGGGAGGCACTGAGCTAGGTTTGTGAAGAGGCCTAATTTGAAGGATGTCATTCTGTGGAAATATACAAATTGCTTTCATGGATTGCCGGTATAATCATGGGCTTCTGCTCCACATTTGTTGCTTTGACAAAGCAAAAACTTTATAGTGCACTGTCACCTACTGGTGACAGCAATGACAAATCACGATTACATCAAAGATTATATCAAAGCTTCCCATCTCCTAGTCCACACCTCCTCGAACCTTCCACTCTGTGGGAAGCTAAGCAGAGGCTTAGCTTCCCACAGCAGCATGGGGACCATCCCCATTTCTCAGAAGAAAGTAAGTGCCCAAATGCTATATTCTTACTATAAAATGCACATAGTTTATATTATTATACACCATCCAAACAATGCATACATAGACACAGGTACACATACATAATGCACATGCAGATTTTTTTATTGAGATGCCTGTGAAGCTAGACCCTCTGCTAAAATCCAATCAGCTGGAGGCTGCAATCCTATTTCCTGTCACTGAGAGGAAGCTGTATTGCTTCATCGTCTGCACCCAGGACACGGCAGCCTGTTCCACGGCTTAGATAGGCCTACTTTCACACATCCTTAACTTTCGGCTTCTGCCTCCGGTGATAAACACTAATCTCAGGCAAAGATCTAATTGATTTCGCCTCATCTCCCTCTCCTCCCCTCGATGCTGTAAAGTGTGCTTCAGGACCAGGTCCCAGGTTGCTGCCGCTCTGGGCAGACCACAACCCAGCACTACCTAAAGCCTGGGGAAATGATCAACGCAGCCTGCCTTGTCCCCATCTGCACTGCATACTGTGTAGCAGCAAACCTTAGGTGACCGGGTGCTCCTGGAAACCTGAGACGCCCACATTACCCTGTAGCCTGATGCCTTATTCCCTCAGCAGATGGGGATGAGGTCAGTCCTGTTCCAAGTGTTCCCTGGTACATGCAGAGGAGCCCAAGTTCTGAGCAGACTATGGAGAGAATGCCCCCCATGCCCTCCCCCCAACCCCCACACCAGATGTTCAAGAACACAGGCTACGGTTAGAAGGGAAGCCAATGTCAGGGCAGAGTCCAACATGTCTATGGCCTAAGAACTCTTTTAGGAAATGATATGAAGGAAATGATCTGAGTAGACATGAACAGATTTAAATATAAGAATGGTAACAGTAGCTTTACTTATAAAAGCAAAGTATTTGATGCAATCCAAAGGGTGCTAACTCCCAAGGTGTGGTCTTACTACAGGAAATCAAAACATCTTTAAATGCAATGAGGTTCTGAGGGCAGAAACGCTTTGATTTTATGAGTTATGATAAGGAACAGGCCTTTACTTTTCATTATAAAAGGACAGAAACCTTGAGAGAGAAAACAACACGACCCCATGCAGATATGAGCCCTTTCCTTCCCGAGGTAAGAGGGTTGCTACCCTCTCTATGCCTCTGCTCACACAGATCAGGCTTCACAGTCACAGGAGTCACCGTCACCATCCAGGTGCCCATTGAGGACCGATCCTGAGGCTGGCACCCGACATGTATTAATAGCCCTAGGCTGTCCAGCAGAGTTTAAGGCCTCTGTTCCTACCCTGCACATATCTCTGCTAACAGAACAGGACCAGTCCCTGATCTCTACAACAATCTGAGTTTGTGGGAAGCCACTGTCCCTAACCGGCAAGAATATAGGACAGAGGCTCACCAAAAGTCTTCTATGGGGCAGACTTCCCTCTGGAGCTTTCTGCCATACAATGTCCTTGGTACACACGCCTCTATGAACATCACTGCTAGAAGCAGGGCACTAATTCTCTCACTCAAGCACGAACAGGTTACAGACAAGGCCTTATTCTCATATCCCTAGACCGTGAAGGCACCATGGAAATGTCAGCTGCATGTTGGGACTGGTCTTGGTGTTTATGTGTAGCAGCCTTATGTCAGATGCTGTAATGAATAATTTTGTTAATTCTCAGGTTCACCCTCTAGGGTGAGCACTATTTTCCCTCCTACAGATAAACAAACTGAGGATGAAGGAGGCAAATCTCTCTACTATGGTAAAGCTGGAATTAAAGCCAATACTGGCTGACCTCCAATAGATCATGAGGTCTTCACTCCCGTGATGGATTAACGGATTCTTCTTTATTTTGAGGCAGGTTGGTGCTAGGAAACTTTGGCTAGCATAGTACCTTCTATGTGGATCAGACTAGCTTGAGACTTGCAGAAATCCTCCCCTGTTGCCTCTGCTTTCCAACTGCTAGGACACATGTTTCTTGTCACAAAAACTGAAATATGACTGTATTCTTTAGGGCCTTGTACTCAATTATTGCAAAGAACTCAGAAATCTTGAGATAAAAAAGTTTTGGTAGATTTGTGGTGTTATTTCTCTTCTACTTGGAAGAGAGAGGAATTAATTCTCTGGCTCAGTCATTGATTCTAAATATTTTAAGGTGTCAACACAAAGAAGAGACAGAGCCGTTAGGACACCAAAGGCCAGCAGCACACAGTAAGTCTAATGATGTCCACAGCAAGCCATGGAGGCAACAAGGATGTCTCCACACATCACCCTGTCCCTGGGAGCAGAGACTCACGTTTTTCTGTAGATGGCACGGCATGGAAGAGCGTCAGGGGCCTCTCGCTGCAGGATGGGGGCTTGGAGTCACTACTTTTCTTCCGGGACAGGTGTAGCTGGGCGTTGGTGAGGGGCACATCAGGCACCGTGTTGAATATCTGTACATCAGGGTGACAAGAAGTTACACAGTTCTATGAGCTAGGAAGAAAGCCAAGGCCTGCATCATTATGACCAGGAGCATGGTGGTGACATAGAACAGGGAGGAAAAGTTGGGAAAGGCCTCCAGCATCTGTAGGTCTCCATGGAGACACTCCTAGGAACCAGCATTGGGCACTTTCTCCAGTAACTGATCCTAAAGTTCAGGTCTCCTTTTAATCCCTTCTGATGTACACAAGGCACTGAAAAGAAACAGAGATAATCTGAACCACTGTCTGCTAACAGTGAAGACATTTTACTGTGATTGTCTAGAACCAATTTATCCAAACATCTTTCCTTCCTTCACTGGGTCTCGTCCCCAGTTATTTACAACTGCTTCACAATTTTATTTCAGACCATAAGACATATTTAAATTATGATCCCAAACTGACATGGAACAGGGAACATTGTTCCTCCTCACCAACTATCCTCAGTGAGTACAGCCTTAGTCCTTCATCAGCTCTGTGTTAACTGTGAAGGTGAACTTTATCTTATTTCAAAGGATGGAAGTGGTTGACTGATAAATACACACACACACACACACACACACACACACACACACACACACATGCATGTGCATACATGTACCAACTTGGAAAATGTACAAAAGTCTAAAAAAAGGAAAAAGAAAATCCCTTTCAGTTCTATTATTTACAGATTATAACTTTTAAGGTTTTGTATCCTTATAAATTTTTTAAAACATCATTTTGTTGTTATTACTTAAGACCACATGTAGTAGCTACTTTTTTAATTATTGTGACAAATACCAGGCAAAGCAGTTCAATTTATAAGGGTACAGTCTACTGTGTAATACAGATGTGAGGTAAGGGTATAGTCTATCACAGTGTGGATGAGAGGTGAGGTGCCATCTATCCAAGTGTGAGCCTGAGGTAAGGGTGTTGTCTATCACAGTTTGGAAGTCATGTTGGTGGGAGCACCCACAGCTCTGGCAGCAGGAGCACAGGGTTGCTTGTTCACATCTCAATGGATCAGAAATCTGAGACAGACTAGAGGAAATGGGCGTGTCGATAATTCCCAAAATCTGTTCTCATCCAGATATGCTCAACACCCCTCATCCAGATATGCTCAACACCCCGGAAAGTCTCATGAACTCCCTAAGTAATAGTTTCAGATGCAAGCCTTTGGGGAACATCACATACCAAATTCACATCAATGCAAGAGAAACTAAAACCTTACCAACTCTTACTTGCCTTACTATAGAAGTTCTTTATCCTGTGGCCAGTACTTACATGTACTTACAATCTGTAAGTAGCAGCCACTTACTGTGGCTCCTGTGATGCCAGGCACAGCAATCTGTGCTTTATAAGCAACTCGCTCAGTTCTCAGCAATTCTACATCACTTCTAATGTCCCAGCATTTTACCAAATCATATAAAAATGAGGCTGTCGAAGTTATAGATATAATTACAGAAGACAACACAGGCTCCCCTTCTCTTAGATGCCTCTGTAAATGCATATGATAATAACACTCATTCAAACAATCACCAGAATTCTTTTTGAACACCCACTTTGCAGAGGCACTCTAAGTGTAGTGGTGAATGAAGCAATTGTGTTCCCTGTGGTTAGAGGATTTACAGTCCAGTAGCTGTGATTTACTAAGTATTTGCCACACCAGGCATAGAGCTGAGTGCATTGTATGAATTCTCATTAATGCTAAACACACTTTTCCACAGCTGAGATTATATCCTTTACATAGTTTTATACCCTACTTATCTTGTGTAACATTATATTGCAGCATTCAAAGATGATTTGAATGGGTTACATAAGCACCTCAACTTTACTAAGATACTAAAACTGACCGATCCTTTTGTTATAACCTCTTACACTGTGACATTAGCCTCCTGGATGTCCTCTTTCTAGCAGTCAGAGTTGTAGGAGGATGATGGTGGCCCTCTCCATCCCCTTCATTTATGGCTGGCTCTAGGGATCCCACAATTGTTCTTGTGGTCCTCTTCTCTGTGTATATATTTTAAAGCAAAGCCCAAAGCTGATATGCAGGAAGCTAAGTCACAAGAGTTATGAGAGTTTCAGCTGGAACAGCTGTTCTCTCAGGGTTGGCAGATCCTTGGCTCTGATGATGCCAGCCAGCCGGTTAAGGCAGTCTCACTCCCAAACACAGCTATCGGGAAGGAAGGCCACACTGTTACATTTTCTCTATTAGACTCAAACTTGAAACAGGATAATCTGAGCAACTGTATAGAGTTGAGATCAACTGGGGCAAGGGTTAGGCAAAGAATAAGAAACTTTCATCTCCAGAGCAACCAGAGCCCCTAGTAATAAACCGACTGACTAGCATTCACTTCTGCAATCTCTTGGGGCCTTTATACTGTAACGAAAAATGGAGGGGCTGTGGTTACTGTTGAACCCGAGAGCTGTAACCTCTAAGAAGCTCTCCTTCCCTCTTCCCCTACCCATGTTGAGCCTCGGCCACTCTGCAGTTGACATCTCAATGAGCACTCTCATTGACAGTTAAGATGGCTTCTAGATATGTGTGCTTGTGCCAGCTGAGCTCTGAGCTGGGCATCTCACATGACTCCTCCCTAAGCTGAAGGTCAACTCAGCCTAGGGCACGGCATGACCGTTTCACAAGAGCCATCTCTAACCCTACCCTGTGGCTGGGTCCAATGACCAGCAGTGAAGCCCTGGGGTTGCAGCAGCCATTCAATCAATTAGTTCATCCTCTCCAGCCAAACTTCATGGGAAGCAACTGCCCAAGTCCCATGAGAATGGATTGTTAACAAGTAATGGCATCTCTTAGCACCCCTTTGCCTCTGGCCCAGTACCTTCAGTAATCCCATGTGAGAGCATCTAGTAACGAATCCAGAGTTAGGGACAGGCCAGGTTGTACTAGCCTCCCATAACTCTTTGCCTCTGCATCCAGATATTATCTTTCTTCCTAATGAAGAAAGATATATCCATTATCCACTATACTGCAATGGGAGAAGGTAGCAGGTTGCATTTTAAATTCAATTGTCAATAACAAAGAGAATATCTATTCTTTCTAAGAACTGTGGCAGATGTTCATTTAGCCACAGACTAGGTTTTAAGTAAGACACATATTTACACAGATGTATGAAAGACTGCCCCACAAACACAGTAGGAAGTGATATGGGAACACAGAAAGGAGGATGTCTCTCTGCTCATTTGTTATTTTCTCAAAAAGTTATGTAAGCAGACCACAATCTGCTCTACAAGAGAACTTTTACCATGGGTAGGCACTTCAACACCAAAGTCCAGTTCTATGGGTCTGTTTATGAGCCAGATACAGGCATCTAAAGAACTCTGTTAAGCTGTCCTTGGAATCAAATACAATTGCAAAATATAAAGTGCTAGGCACAGGGCCAACATGCTCTTAATACAAGTATTTTTTCCTAAATGCAAGGGCACCTTTGTAAATGAAACCACCTTGACACAAACATCGAGTAAGAAGCTGGTGTTGGTACTGTGGTACAGGACTAATATGGATATTCAGGAGGTTAAAGCGGAAGGTTTGCTTTGCAAGTTCAAGTCAAGGCTGGGCTACATACTGAGTTCAAAGCCTGGAATATATAGCAAGAATGTAGAAATTACTGTCCACATGGCTGCTGCTCATTTTGAACACTTCAATACACCCCAGATGATTTTCCAGCTATCTTCTGGCCATGCCAAAGGTTTGTCTGCGATACAAGTTTAAGCTGGAATTCTCATGAGTCTGAATTACACAGCTCTGTGGGTCACTCCAGTTCTATTGCACAAATGAAGTTTTCTTCGGGTCGTGAAGAAAGCTGCTATACAAAGGACCCTGTAATCTACAAGCATTAACTCATACAATCTACAAGGTCTACCACGTGTTGGGAACAATGTACTCATTTCACAGAGACTTTCCAAATTAGCACAAAGAGGACAGCTTTATTCTGTGCCCCAAGTGTCCTGCTCATGCTCTCGGACTTACAAACTAATTCCAACTTAATCAGGAATGCCTTACACATAAAAGCTAGGAAGACTGTGGCCCTGCCAGGAGCCACTAGAGAATAAAATTATAAAATAAAAATACAACTGAGAGGAACCTTTCCAAGTCTCCCGATTTCAAGTTCCCTGTGAGTGGAATTAACACATCCATAAACACCAGGCTACTTTTTCCCCTTAAGCCAGGAAGGACAGTGTCAGGGTTGGCCTCTGCAGCCAGCCAGCCTCGGGCGAACACCAGGTCTTGAGGCACACTCACACACCATCACCAGACCTTACTGTCCATTATAGCTGCCGCACTGCCATATCACCATATCAAATATAAGAAGGGAATTTAAAGTACTGTGATGTGTAAAAGCAAGCACGCTTCGAAGCCAGAGGGACCTGTGGTCAAATTCTGGCTTTGCCACCTCCTAGCTGTGTTATCTCAGACAAGGTCTTTAACCCCTCTGAGCCCATTTCCCTTGTAAAGAACACACAACACCTGCTGTGTACTGTACACCTTTTGAAAAGACAAAGAATATAAAATGAGTAACATTACACTGGTAAAGCACAGGCAAGAAGTGTTGTAGTGTAAATGTTAGCAACATAAAACTCACTGAGTGTTTCCATGCTGTTACATTTACCTGGCTTAAAGGCATGAATGACTCCCTTCACAGTAACTCTACCAGGGAGATGCAGTTTCTGACATCTTGAAAAGGAGGAAAGTGAGTCTCACAAAAATCAACTCATTTTTCCAAGGTCACACAGCTAGAGAAAGACCTAGACGGCCTGATGGACTGAGACCTAGCTAGCTAGGCCTTCTTGAGTGTTCTGAGAGACAGATAACAGAACATAAAGATCACAAGCCTTGTGGTCTGGCAGATGAGATTTTAGGCTTTTGATAGGTCTGTGCCCTTGAGCAAATTATGTAAGTGTCTGACCTCCAAATGTCTCATCCATAAAAAGGCCCAGGACCACAGTGAGGGCTAAGGCACCTAGCACTTTGGCCTCTGCTGTGCAAAAGACATTTTTTTATTTAAGAGAGAGACAGAGACAGAGCAGCTGAAAGTCAGAGAGACAGAAACATAAAGTATAAGAATAAGATAAAAAAAAAAAAAAAAGCAGGTCTTGAAAATGAATTATTTGTGCTCAAAACATGAGAATTCAATCTGTAGGCATAAATTTAATTACATTCCTTACAGACTATCAGCCTTACCTACCTGCAGCCATGTTAGTATTCATAGTCCTCCCCCCCCTCCCCCCCCAGTATGTGACCTGAAGAGCATAGGGGTTTGGGGCTCTTTTCAGGCCCATTTGATGCTGAGGAGCCTGACACTTGCGGAATTTGTTCTTAGCTACCTTGCTCCCCCAGTTTTACACCTTGGCTAATCCTGGCTGTCACATGCCCCTGCAATTTAAAAGGATTAGGAGTCTCTCTGTAAAGTGGGCCTTGTACACTTTATTATGTGCTGTGGTTTTTATAGGAGGAAAATGAGGTCACGATGAAGAGCTTCTGCGTCTATAGCTGGGATGACAATAAATCACTCTCCAGCCTTGGTGATCAGGAGGCACAACAGTAGCAGTCTAGCTGACAACTGATGCTGGGAACCTGTCTTGAGACACAAATTCATCAGGGTCTCAGGTTACACCAGAATGCTTGCTCGCCTGGGGAAGGGAGGGCCTCAGCTCCTTTGCTCTCTGGATCTGCTGAAGCACAGGGCAGTTGGAGCCTGAAGCCCAGCCACTTCAAGCCTGTGACTCAGGCAAGCCACTGCAGGGCTTCTTTGTCATTAAACTTGAAGAAGCCAAATCCAGAGGCTATAGCTAGCTATAGAGAGTTGTTTTTTGTTTGTTTGTTTGTTTGTTTTTTAAAGGACAGTTGGAAATCTTAAACCCTGCTGGTATCAGCACTTGGGGGTGGGGCAGAGATCAATAATTTGGAAAGTAGTTTGGAGAATTTTACTTAAAATCCCTCAAAAGGAACCATTATCTTTAGTAACTAAAGACACACACATACAAGGGTGGTGTGTGTGTGTGTGTGTGTGTGTGTGTGTGCGCGCGCACACGCGCGCGCACAAGCTGTGATTTTCCCTATCTCCAGAAAGAGCCTAATTTCCTACTACCTCTGCTAATAGAGAAAAATTATATAAAATGCAACATCAAACCATAGCCCCATTTGAGGGATATTAAAAAGCTTTGCAATATAAGTAATTGCTAGTTTACCTAGAGTTAAATAGGGGTAACTATGTACTCAAACTGACTAACTCCCTACATTAATAGTGCATTGCACACAGCAGCTGCTGTTAAGAAGGAAAATGTTAGAGGGCAGAGAAGAAGCACTGTGTTCTGATGTACAGGTCCTTCTGCCTTGCTTCCTCAGGTTTACACAGACAGAATCCAAATGAACAGCAGGATGGTTGCAGTGAATCTGGGCACATGTTATCATTACTAGTGTTAATTTTGCATACCAACAAATGTCAAATATTAAGAAAATGAAAAGCAAATGCCAAACACCTGCCAGTTGCAGATTAACCAAGTGCATGTTAATTAATATGCAATTTGTGTGTAAAGTCAGAGAGGAGTGCAATAAATTCAGTGCCATCAACATTTTTTCCCAAGGGCAAATGAAGGCAACTGAGAGGGCCCAAATGCACTGACTACCTGGAGGGTGCCTATCATCCCACTGAGGAAACAAGCTACACAGAGCTGGGCTCTTACCTTGTATATTCAGTAAGGTCATTTATGGTTGCTAGCTCATCTCTGGCACATGAGGCCAAGAGTTAACATATATTAAAAAGAATACACTTCTGCCCGTTGGTAGTTAAAGATCTACTCTCTTGCCAGGCAGTGGTGGCACACGCCTTTAATCCCAGCACTTGGGAGGCAGAGGCAGGTGGATTTCTGAGTTCGAGGCCAGCCTGGTCTACAGAGTGAGTTCCAGGACAGCCAGGACTACACTGAGAAACCCTGTCTCGAAAAACCAAAAAAAAAAAAATTCTCTTATCTCTCCCAAAGCCCACTGATGATATATTTCAAGGGAACGCTCAAATTTTACAGA
This sequence comes from Mus pahari, assembly GCF_900095145.1. Lineage (NCBI taxonomy): Eukaryota > Metazoa > Chordata > Mammalia > Rodentia > Muridae > Mus > Mus pahari. Next base: position 34,344,834 of record NC_034604.1, on the reverse strand, counting down.
TGCTAACGGCAGCACCACACACTACTCACAGGCATGTGTGCACAGAGGCATCCTCCTATTTCTCCAGAAACCTTCTCCAGAGCCACATCCAAAAAAAAAAAAAAAAAAAATGCCATAAACTGTCACATAATGCAGGGAATCAACCTCCTACTGTGTGTTGGAACTGAACAGTGCACTGTACCAAACGCAACCAGCCTGAAGCATAGTAAGAAGGCAATGTGTTCTCTTGACATGTGTCTGTTCTTCCTCAGCATCTAAAACTTTCAAAACCATTGACACGTTAACCCTTAGAAAGTGATTGGAAAGAAAACTTTGTTAAAAATTGTTAAATTTCTGTAACTGGGGCATTTCAGACGATAGCTGTAATATTTTGGTTTTTGTTTTTATTTCTAACTAGATACATGACTATTATCTCTACTATAATACTAAGTATTTGTCTACTTGATAGTTTAGGCCTTTAGGTTAAACTGTGAGTTGGGGAGGAGTTAGTCATATAGAATTGGAAATTTTAAAGAAATAACCATTACTATAAAGGAAATGTGTTGAGAGTCAAGATCTTTGCTCTCTGGGCTTTCAATTCAAACACTTTCAATTCTGTTCTTCTCTAGTGGCCACAGAATGCCAGGTGTATAGTCCCTGGTAGAAAATTATTCTTAGGCATTTGAAGAGACTACCTACTGATGTCCACACTGGTGCAGCCAGTGTGTAAGTCTACGGGCAGTGAATAGCAGTTATTGTCCCACATCCTCACTGGCTGCACCAGTGTGTAAGTCTATGGGCAGTGTATAGGGATGTCTCTTCCCCATATTCGCCAGCATTTCTTGTCATTTGTTTTCTTGATGACAGTCATTCTAGCTTACTGAGATGCAATCTCAAACTAGTCTTAACTTGCATTTTCCTGATGGAAAAAGATGCTGAATTTTTTTCTTGAACACTGCTAAGAAAATTAAGTAAGGTGTTAGCTACACGGCTGCTGAGACAGTATCTTGTGAGTAAGTTGTGAGTAAAAGCTATTTTTATCAAGTTATGTTTCTGGACCATATTTATTAACACTATCCATCAGTTCAACTGAATTAAAAAATAAAATAAAATCAGTATGTATTATCAGCATGGACTAGGAAAGCTGAAGGATCCTCAGATAGTACTGGATCCTATGGATTCTTTTGCTCTATCTTTTCTTATTCAGGGACATTTGCTTCCTAATAACTTTGTAGAATACTGTCTCCCTCCCAGATCAGCTGGAACAGGCTCCAGACCTTTGAAGACCCAGTGTCTGTGTGGGCTCCAATGCTTTCCCTAGCCAATCTGAAGGTGTATCACAGACTCCTATGAAGGACAAAGGAAGGTTCTCAGTAAAAAGAGCTCAGAAAGAAGGAAGTTTCTACACTCACGGGCACTGTCTGGAACGTGTGTAAACTGTGTTAGCTCACTTTATATTACTAGAGTAAAATACCTGAGGCTAGGTAACTTTTGGTAGAAAAGAAACTTAGTCTGGTTCATAGTTCTGGAGTCGCTGGACGGCTTAGGCAGTGCACAACTGATGTGAGCTGACTTGGCACGTCAGGAGAGTCATTGTGGCAGGTGGTGTCAGAATAAACAGGCCAAGTGGAAACAAGGAGGCAAATTAGGAGGCCCTTGTCAAAATTCAGACCAGAGTTGACAATGGTTTGCACTATTGTTTTCCATAATATTGTTGTGTGCAAGGAACGGCCAGAATCTAAATTTGTTTTGCATGAATATACTCATTCTAGGCAAAGGTTTTATTTAGGAAGGGGAACATGTATCATTTTTTTTTTAAATCAAACTCCAGAGTTATGTCTGTGAAAAAGCCACCTGGGGTAGTTGGCAGAGGCTCCGAGCGGCTTCTCAGGGATTTGCTATTAAGAGTAATGAGACTGAGCAGGCCTAAAATGGTGTTAAAGAATTTCATGATGAACGGGGGTGAGCGGTGGTCTTGAGACACACTGTTGTACTTGGGAGCTCTTAGTAACTGTGTTCCCTTGGCAAGGTCAAGCTAGTCAGACTTCCAGCAAGGAAGAGGGGCGGGGCCTCCCAGGCTACTGAGCTGCTGCTGGCATTGATGGCAGCTGGAGAAAGCTTGGTTATTTTCCTTTAGGACCACGGCTCCTGGAGGCTTCACGTGCTCTGGCAGATGTAGTCACGCTGCTGTGCATGCAGGTAATGACTGACTGAACTAAACTGGATTTTAAGGGAGAAGGCCATGAAGGTAGTGGGGGATATACTTGAGGAGTCCAGGGAGAGCTGGAGGGGAAGAGCACTTCATAACTTTATACAGCTCTCTAAGAAAAAATATTTTAACAAACAATAGACCAGATACTCCAGTGCCTTAAATAATAATAAGCATATATAAACACATTCAAATGCACACTCATGAATACATGCATGAACATGTGTATGAAACTTGTACTATCTACATAATCAAAATTCAGACTAGAGGAAAAATACAGCACAAATGGGAAAACTTCAGCATATCTAATAGTAGCAAGCCCATACATTTCTAAGATAATCAAGTAAAAAGTAAACGGTACCCCTTCACTGGATGTCACGAGGAACAGCAACAAAGAGTGCTCAACCCAGTCCCTGATACAGAATAAGGACTCAATGAGATCCTACCCATCCCCACACCTCTAGAGCCACTAAGAGCCGCTGCGGTTACCTCCACCAGTACTCTCACATTTATTACCACCAGGACCATGACAATCAGTGACTTCACCAACATCACCATTCAAATGCCAGTAGCAATGCAAATCTAGCCAAGTCTGAAGGTCAAGCCCAGTGGCCCCACCCACAGAGCTGAACACCCGACCCTCTGCCGCAAGGGCCCACTTCTGCCTCACCTTCTCATGGTTCTCGATTAAGATTTCGATGACAATGTTCTGAAACTTGATGTCCATGATGGCCGCCACTGTTTCTTCCTGAGGTCGCAGCAAGGTGGGTCCAAACACCACGCCCAGGTTTGCCACAGTCATCAAATTCTGCTTGTGGTTGTTAGCAACACTGGAAAGGGGAAAGAACTAGTGAGAGATGCTGTGCACGCCCAGACGGCTCACCTCCATGGGTGCTTCTGGCTTCTCTGCCTGCATCTAGAGGAGGCAAGACTCGGGACATCTCTGGATGCCATGAATCAAAGAACATTTTCTTTTGTATCTTCAACTACAGTGTTCACAGAGCTCATTCAGCATTCAATTCAGGGTATGATTCCCACTTGGCCTAAAACAGCCAGCCAACCAGCCAAGGCCATCCACTAGGTGGTGAAGTTTTGTTCACCCAAGTCACTACTCTCTGAGTCCAGGTAACTCCCCATCTGTCTTGATTACAACTTCTGTACCTGGCTGCTTCTTAAGCCATCAAGGGGTTTTCCCCTCTGCTTTGTCTCCAATGCAGACCAAGAAGTTCCTAGTTTTTTTTCATTTGTAAAGATAGACATAGTTTTCTTTCAAAAGGAAAGAGCTGGTATTTAAACCATGTCAGGAAATTTAGTATTCTAAACATTAAGTATTAAAGGTCCATTTGATTAAACACAAGGCTCACATTAAATGAAAACATGTGGCATCGACAGAAATAAAAAATGGACTACTGTTTATCTGTGTGTTTATACTGCACATACGTTCAACATTTAAAGAAGGGATGAGGTCAGTAGTGGCTATGTCAGATTAATCTGCTAAATACACATGCATATTTTTAGGTTAAAAAAATATTCAAAATACATATATCTGAACTCCATGCCCAAGCTATAAAATTCCGTGGTTCATAAGCCCCTTGAATAAAAACGAAGGAATGGGTTACTGGCAATACACAAGTTAGTGCCATTCAGCACTGTTGGAAAATACTAGAAGATTCCTTAATCACCTGCTGGAAGAAGGAAGCTATTCATTACTAACTCGAACCTAGAGAGAAATTTGGGAAGAGACACTTCCCATAGACTGAGGTCCCCAGTGTTCAGCACTGTTGACACTTAGTATCTTGCATGCAAGCCTAGCAATGCCTGCGCTGTTTCTCCTGTAGACTTCCATTATGCAGGAGAAAGGATTCGCCTACTTTAAATGTCTGCTTCTAAACCCAGTCTTTACTGAAATTTTACTTCAACCAATTTTACCATTTGATATACACTTTTGGATATGTACAGTTACTTTAGATTTGATGTACACTTGTGGATACTCATAGAAAAAGCATCTCTTCCCCCTGCGTTTCTGCTACTTTCCAGTCATGGGTCACTTGACAAGTAATATGTATGTACTTCAGCAAACATGAAGGTGTTGGGTCCCTCCTCTCTTTAAAAGGAGTAGTGAGAGTGGACAGCACGCCCACTTCATGCCCGTGGTTCGGGTTGAATGTGATCATGAGTGAGAAGTGCACTGATGAAGATAATTTTCTACCACCCTCCTCCTCTGTTCACACCTTTCTGCCCTTGCCCATGTCACTCCCTGGCCTAGAACGTCCTTGCTAGCTCTGTGCTTGGCAAATCTTCTCTGTAAGGCTCAGTTCACACAGTCCCTTGCTTTCTGCACCTGCCCCAGTCTCTTCCTACTCCTCCATTCCAGACTCAGACAGATGCTCTCACTCAGTGACAGCGTCTCCAGCATGAGAATGAACACAGACTGAGGTACTGAACCTGACAGAACCAGTAACAAGCAGGATGGCATGTGATGAAACTTAAAGCATGATGGGAACTTCTTGGTAGATTTAAGATAAATATTCTCAGTCCAACTGAGAAATGTCTAATGAGTATCAGTAATGTGGGGATAATTGCACCTGAACTATCCCTGTACCTCCCTTTTCAAAGTCTCAGGCTGTGTTCCACTTCTTAGATTTAATTAATGAGTAATAATTACTCTGATTTGCAGGCCCTGAGGTCCAAAGGCATTTGGAAAAACAGTACAGAAATTCTAGGTTGGCAACTCTGAATATAAATAGGCTTGAGGCTATCCAACAAATTCATTTCCCATTTAATGATCCATTTTATTCTGGAACTTAAAACACATTGATCAAAGTCTCGAGAAACTTTTCAGGGACAAGCTTGTACCTTCTCATTGCTTCTATTATATCTGGGCACTGCAGAAATAAATTGTTCTGTCACTTGATAACTTCGGCTCACAACTTGGTACAGCTTTGTTCATTACTCCAGAGTGAATTATTAATGACTTGAGATCCCCATGTGTTCCAGAGAGGAAGGCCTAGACCTCAGCTTCTGCTGGCACCAGCCATGAATTATAGCTTGACGGATTTACAGATGTGTGGGAAGCAGGCTGGCAGGGTGCTGGGAAGCCGGTCCAGCAGAAGCCTCGGGACTCATTCATTAGTGAGATCCATAAAAACACTAAGCCTGCCTTCTGTTCTCTTAATTGTATTGCCTGGGCTCCTCCTCACACCGTTCAGAATGTTATGTTGAATCCTGTCTTAGAGTCTACACACACACATGCTTCTTATGTGTTAAATTCTGCATTGACATGTGCCGTTCAGCCCATTGTGTCCACATACATGGGCTACTCTGCTGAGGTGCCTTCCACAAACATGGTAAGCTCATCTTTGAGGGTGCTGGGGAGGAGTTCACCTGTCAGGGTAGGGAAGGAAGCCCTTGCTCCTTCTGTGACCCTCAAGGAAGTTGTTTGGAATCTTCACCCTATGTTCTATGCAACTGGATTACAGTTAGCAAGTGACGAACATGTTTCAGTTTGCCTGCTGGAGGGACTCCTGTCATCTTTGTTTCAAGGGAAATTAGCTAGATAGTCTGGATCTGATAGCCTTTGGGAGAGAGAAAGAGGGAAAACACTTCCAGATGAAGGGGGTTGTAATACAGAGAGCATCATGACAGGCAAGACAGTAGCCAACCCCTTTAGAGGCCTATTAAGAAAGGCTCTCATATACATAGAGATCGCGTCTGTTTTCCTTGAGTTGAAATGGGAATTAGGGCCATGTAAGTGCTATGTTCTTTACAACCACAGAGTGCCACAAAGGCCTCAAACACCTGTAAGCCTAGAGCAAGGTTTGCAATCTGGCTGTCTCTGAATCCTGGGTGCCTATGTCTACTGGACATGATGTGGTAGTGGCAGGCAGGGTCTCCACAGATCCCATGGCTATAATAAACCTCTAATAACAGCCCTTGCTGCCCTCCTGCTCCCACCCCCAGTACCAACTAATACAGAACCTCAGACCCAAAGGATGATGGAGGCAGGCTTTACAAAAAGCCCTAGAATGTTTGATGTACATTTCGCTTTTATAATAACTCTAGATTAGTAGTTTGGATCTTTCTGGCCATAAGAAATGTTTCATACAACACACATATACATGCACAGCATACATATACCCAACAGTAAGTGGGATGCATCTGATATTTTATATACTCTTTTAAAATTTACTACATTGATTTTGCAACCCACTTTTGCACCAAGAACTACAATTTGCAAGGAACATAGTGTGCAAATACCAATTTCTACACAGAAAAAAAAAATAAGGCAGAGGGAGATGGACACCCATTGGTTAGTCAGAGAAAGTGTGATTGGATGAAACTCAGGTCACATGGCCTTCTCAGACAGGAAACAGGAATGAAGACACCTACCAAATAAACCGGGAAGGCTGATATAGCATAGGTAACTAGTCAGTCTCTTGGCATGGTCTATCAGCCTAATAGAGGACAGCTGCTACTATCATGGTGCTAGGACACAGGAGGGGGTCACAGCAGGTACCAGTTTAAAGCCATACTGCAGTCATGTTTAATAGCTGCTTTGTTTGGGGGCAAGGATAAGTACTTAACCCATTGTGTTTTATAAAACAAACAAGCAAAAACAAACAAACAAAAAACACGACACATTTGAAATCTATAGAAATGTTCAGGAAACCACACACTCATTTTCTTTCCTTGCTCATCAGCATCTTTGGCACCACGGGCTGAGAGGTGCAGAACTACTTCATGACACCAACAGCTTCATGCCCTAACCTAACTAACAAGCAACCTAAGCTCACCACCCTGCAAAACCAACTCTCTCAGGGTAGTACATGTGTGTCTACTGCAGCTGCAGCAAGCTTGTTCCTTCAAACTAAGTTTCCCATTCCATCTTTCAGGGTGCTTCTACACGGATGGCTCCCTTTTCTCAAGTGTTATAAGACTAAAGCTGGAGGATGACCTTGAAGTGCCTCCTGTAGAGGATGCAGGCAGGCTTAGGGCTAACACTCCTGAAAGTGAGAGAGTGGGTGGGAGATGGAGCAACAGTAAATATCACCTTAGTTGCTAACACCTTCTTGGGGAAGCCCCAAGGCTGGGCTGAGGATGGCTGAGGATTCGCTAGAAACAAAGCTGCTATTTTGTGGTTAACCAGCTAAGTGTTAAGTTTCCAGGGTTTTTGACTTGGTTGCTTTCACCAATTTCGTCGCCACTTGGACTTTCTGAGGTGGGACTAGTATGAGGGTGTTGGGGGATTCTGCCAAGAAAGTCCATCAGTGTCATAAATACAGCTTTTCTGTGCTGTCCCCAACGGAAAGAGTAACAGAAGTAGCTCTATATGGCCCGCATGGTCATATTAATTCCTGGGAATGGTTATTTAGTGAATGGCCATACTCCCAGCTTTGAATAATTAACAAAGTAATATATCTGAAGAGTAATTTTTATAGCCCCACTTGCCCTCCATTAGAGCGCTTTCAGATAGGCACTCTATTGGCCACAATTATACAGTCGTAGACCCTGAGACAATGAGAAGTGAAGAAGCCACTTGTGTGCATACAGGCAGGATGGAACTAAGTCAGTAGAGCCTATCCTCTTAGCCATGGTTCTCAGCTGTTCCCACATAATCAATGACAAGAGGTATCCTTATTCCTCAGAAAACCCCATAAAAATGAATACAGACGTATCACAGAGTCACCCAGGGCTATGATAAAGGCATGAAAGGAGAAAGGTTGATCCTTCATCCATGACATAGACTGTTGAGCTGAAACAAGAAGGACCCTGTGACTACCTCTGAAAGCAATGTATCAGACTATACCGCTTCTTCCCCTTCCTACCATACATATGGCTGTCTACTTGGTAAAATGATGAACTGACCCTTGAATGTGACAGAATAGTATTTATGGCTGGCTGGCACAGCCAGAGAGCTGCTTTCAAGTGGTGTAAGAATAAAGCCATTGGGTAGATAAATTAAAAGGAAGGGGGCTGGCAAAATGCTTTTTATAGTCCCAGACTGGTAAAATGGCAGCTAAGGGGTGCCAATCCAGGTTATGCTTTTTCCCCCAAGATGTCTCAAGGATCCATGAGTATGAATAGCTTGCCCCTGCTTCTGGTGGCATAAATGTCCATGTTTCTGGATGGACACAGATGCCTGCTAAGATGTCCCTATTGGCCAGAACAACTTTTGTCAACTTTGGGCCCACTTTGCAGAGAACCACTTGATCCTAAAATTTTTTTTAGAGAAACAGAGTAGGGCTGTGGGGGAAACAGAGATGAGAGGCTCTGTGCACACAGTCTGCACTCTAAGCAGAGGTGTTCTGAGGACCAGGTACACAGCCAGCCACATCTCTACTCAGCTCCCCTGGAAGTCAATACTACTCTCTTCAAAATCCACCCAAGGTCCCCTCTCTATTTTAATCTTCAAGCTGAAAGCTGTTGGCGGGAAGTATGGTGGGTTTTCAAAAATTACACACAAAACTGTCATCTGGTCCAGTAATTCTAATTCTAGGCACATCCATAAAAGAACTACAAGCATGGATTCAAGGTATCTGCACATCCACCCTCATGACCACTCTCTTCACCACTGTTACAACACATTCAGGAGCCTGTGGGAGGATGGACGGCTCAGCAAGACACGATCTACACCTGCAGTGGAATGCTGCACGGCCTTCAGAAGAGATAGATTCCTGGCAAACACAGCATGGACAGAATCTTAGGACATTACATTAGGTGAAACAAACCAGCCAGAAGGGTGAATACTGTCTGATTCACTTACAGCAATACTCCACTTTAGACTCAGGGACATAACGTGAGCAGCACAGAATAGGGGAAGACAAGGGAACGATAGTACCAAGGTGCAGAGTTTAGGTTCTGCAAAAGGAAACACTTGCAGATGGTCGGGGTGACAGGTGTACGCCATATATGTATTTATACCGCTCGACCATAGTCTTCACAATGTCTGATGTGGTAAAAATGTTACATATATTGTGTAATACTAAAAGTTGATGATCCAAAGGGAAGAGGAAAGAATTTGTGAGACACCTTTGCTAAGTCCTATGCACCAGTGACATCAAGGTGATTCTCTGCCACTGCCCTTTGCTCTTTCACCTCTGGGCCTTGTATCTTTCTTCCTGATCCTCAGCACCTTGGGAATCCAACAGCCCTCTTTCCCTGGCTCTCTTCTAGGCCATTCTCACTTCCTCAGAGGGGTCTTTCTGGCCACCCACAGTAGGTCACGTCTCGCAGGAAACTTGTAGCTCCCCAGTTATCCTGTGTCAGCACCTGCTGCACAATAACAGTGTCACCGTTCACTGAGGTGCCCGTGGCTGTTCCTTCCACTTAGCAAAAGTTCCAAGAGTACATGGTGGTGGGAGCCTCCCTATGACTTACCCCAGTATCAGGTACAGGGCGACATATAACTTGTGGAGGCTGCCATCTTGAAGATCAGCAGTACTCAGCTCCTGCTTCAAACTTGCATGTAACCTATCAGGGTCTCAGATCTTCGCTTGTGCCGGGAGTAGTGGAGAGGCTACCAGAGCAGCTGCCCTGACGGCTGTGGTACATGACAAACCAGGTATCACTGTTGACTACACTAGCCTGCAAGGTATGAGGCCATCAGATACTTAGAGGGTATAATAATTATTATTATATGAATTACCTAATGTATATTATATAACATAGTATAATGCACAAATTATTATGTTGGTCTCCTTCCAAACATTTGTCATAGCTTCTAGGACAGAGTATCCTATATTTAATTTTTCTCATTCTCAAATCCCTCTCTCTTCTGCCTGCCTTTAATTATTACAATGATTACCATCAATAACTAACAGTAGTATTAGTCACGTATTTTCTGGGAAGTGGGCATTAAGTACTTCATCAATTACCTCATTTGAAAACTATCCCATGAATTAGGCTGTAATATTGTTCAGCACTACCAAGTTACAACTCTGACAAGTTACATGTCTAGTAAGTGGCAGACGTGAAATGTGAGGCCAGTCTGACAGCAGAGCTACTGACCCTCAGGGTTCTTTGATGATGGTGTGGTCTGGGCATGGTGCAGTCCTCCCTGGCTGTTCTTCCTTTCCACGTGGCCTATGTTTAGGGAGATCATGTGGCAAAGGAAAACTGGGTCGTGTAATCCTGTCCGGAAGTTGTTAAAAGCAATCAAGGATATTAGTTCATCTATGGCCAATAACGGTCTTGAACATCCCTGAGTTTCTCTATTGGGAATACGCTAAACTGGGCCATGGGAATTACCGTCTCCCATGGAATGGGTGTGGCTCACTCACTGTAACTCTCATTGTCACTTGTCAGCCAGGCACAGCCTTTAGTGTACCCAAATTCATCAGCCTGGGTTTGGTTATTTCTCTTATTTCTTTCTCATACAAAGAAAGTGCGTTGTTTAGAACTAGAGAGCTGGATCTCAGAGGTTAAGGTAGCCACCTTTCCTAAGTAGGCTTTAGCCAAAGTAGCTATGCTCTGAGGCCCTGTCTGCAAACCCTGATGGAGACCAGCAGGAGAAAAACGCAGAGGAACTGACCCAGGACACTGCCTTTCTGGAAAACTACTTAACTCTTCCAAGTCATCTAACAGTTGATTTCTAATGCCCAATGTAACTAACTCTTGCAAAGCACTTTATAATTTATAAAATGCTTTCATACTCATTACCACACCATTAAAAAGCTATTTCTCAGACTTAGAGAGAAATGCTAAATGGAAAATATGGTCAGGACACTGTCTGCATATGCATATATATAAATGACAGCATCAAGGCCTGCTATGTACTGATTCCTGTCAGTATGACGCTTTCCTCAGTGATGGGGCCCACTGCCTGTAAACCACCACTGCCCAAACTCGCAGGCTAAGGACTGAGGTGCACACTCTGATCCACCTGAGAAGTCTTCACTACTCCAAGTCATCTAACAGTTGATTTCCAGTGCCCAATGTAACTAACTCTTGCAAAGAGTCTCAAAGTCTTACCTATTCTTCTGTTATCAAATAATTTCCAGTGTCTGCCATGTGCTGGAGACTGCTTTAAGCACTGGAGATGCTGCGATAAGTAAAATGACCTCTCCTCCTCATCCCTGGTTCTTTGCCAAAGATAAACTTTCACTTTGTTTGGTAAGGCAGGTAATAAACAAAGTGTAAGGTCCAGCGGTAAAAGAGCACACTAGAAAGGGAGATGGGGAATACTGGGGACATGTCACACTTTTAAACGGTGATCTGGGAAGTATGGTAGAAGGAGACATGCAGTAACCATCTTGAGGAAGTAAAGATGTAGGCCTAGGGACACCTGGGAAGTCACATGCAGAGGAGCAGTTGGTGAGGGGAGCGCAGTGAGCTGAGGGGAAAGGAGCAAAAGTCAGACAGGCAACAGACCTGGGGCAGCAAAGCCTGGAGGGCTTGGCAGGCCGCTGTGAGTGCTATGTTCTTTACTGAGTGAGATGAAAAGCAATTAGAAGATTCCCATCCAAGGGGAAACCCAGCATCAGCAGCGCCTCTCCTGGTCTACCAGCAGGGCCTCTCTCAGTCTCAGAAAGGCCTCAGCTACTAACACCAAACTGCAGGGAAGGAGCTACACAAACTGCCATCAAGTCCAGTAGAGAATCATGACGTACAAAGCATAATACAGCACTGTTCGTGTTGCATCCGAGCAGTTAAATGTGCCAAACCCTGTTCCTGCTCCTCTGGCAGGTCTCTGTGCCTGCAGCCATTTGCCCTAGTCACTATGTGGAGGAGCTCCACTGCAGGAAGCCCACTGAGGAAAGAAACTGCGGGTCTAGCCGAACAGGATGGGGAGGGAGGTGTGGGGGCAGGGAAGGTGCGTCTAGGTGTTGGTCACCAGGAGCAGGACTATTATTAAACGTTTCCGAGGAACATTTGTAGGATCTATTGAACTTAATCAGTGCATCCATCTTTATTTACTTGGGAAAAAAAAAACAAAACAAAAAACGGTCTCCTGAAGACAGCCCCTTATCACTAGTCCTATTTTACAGAGAAGATACTAAATACTAATCAAATACTAAGTCAAAGAAGGCAGCCTGAAGCTCAGCTCAGCCCTTGGAGCTTCTTATTTCCCACACCCATTCCCACTTAAGGAAATGAAAACCACCCTTTTGAGGGATGAACGAGACTCCAAATCTACATGTGGGATTATGTGTCTGAGAGAGAGGCTGGCAGACTGCTATGGAGAAGGAGAAACTCATTTACACAGGCACTCATCCTGGGTGAATAGAATTCACTAAAGAAGACAACACAATCTTTGCAGCCCATTGTAAAAGGTGAGTGTATTATACCTCATAAGCCCCACACCACCCAATTTCTGCATCAGCAAATCCCAGGTCCCCTTAGCTGTCAAGTTCACATTCAAGGGCAGCAACAGCTCCTCTTGCTTATTTAAATATACAGTAAATAGCTGGAAACAACTTTTAAAGTTCAGTATCAACAAGCAGGAAGTGAAGATTGAAGCTGAGAAAATGCACCTTTCTTTAGGCAAAGAAGAGCAGGCAGTGTCTGGTAGCAGACACCAGGTGATTCCCAGAGGGAAGCTGAGATCGGGGACTGTGTTTCAATAGTCAGGCTCTCAGCAAGTGTGGTTCTCAAAGCCCCAATCAAAAGGTTGCTTTCTAAGGGAAGTCAGTGTTTAGTGACAAAATGCTAAAGTGTTTCAATGTACAAGCAACAAAGCCTGACATCTTGGCTGCTGTCATCTTGCTCTGAATGCTCAGTAGGCAAGGTGGTTGCCTAATGATGTGCTGCACTCCGATGGCAGCAGAGATGGGGAAGAGAGGTATAATGTGGGCCACAGCGTGGTAAGAATTATGCTCTGCACATTTTCTAGGAGAAAAATCTCCAGTTGCCTGCTTCAATAGACCAGTCTGGGTCTGTGCCAATCCACAGAGCTGATATAATGTAAATGCAGGTTCTCAGTAACCCCAGCTCTTCACTACAGGCCCCAGGGCCTGACCCTGTCTAGCATTCTAACCTTAGGCCATGCCACCAAGAAATAACACAGCACCGAGATTGCTGAGGAGGACCAACATGGTAGGGCAGGTGGACAGGTTTCTGGGGGGCAGGGATGAGAGTACAAAAGGCACAGAGCAGAAACCCACAACCTGGAAAGGAACAAGGGATCATACTGCAGTAGTTAGATTCCCAACCACAAGCATCAGCCAGGCCTTCCTTCAATTTCTCTGTAATGAACTCAAACCTACATTCCAAACAAGGACCATAGGAATTCAGAAGGCAGTATCAACAGCTGCTGAGGAGAGCAGGAAGCCGGGGAGTCCTTGTCACCCCTGTGGTTTCCCACAAGATGACGGGAACGCTCTGTGGCTTCCAGTAGGTCCCCATTTCCCACATCTGTGGTCTCAACACATTTAGGAAGCGGCTCTTCCTAAAACATGTCACTGATGGACCCCACAGCTTCAGATACTTCTACACCAGGAGAAAGCAACACTGGAAATCTATTATATGAAACCACATTCACTTGGGCTATGGTAAAAGCTAAGTTATCATTAAACAAGGGGAGAAGACAAAACCAACACAAAGAGGAAAACTGTACACAGATTCTTACAGTTAATCCCTGACTTGACAGGAAAGAAGATCAAGGCTCAGAGAGTCTCCCTGCTCAATGAGAGGCGAGCATTTGGAGAGAAAGTTCTGATGGAGTAGATGTCAAACCTCATTTATCACCTACTCAGATTGTTCCCAGTGCTGACTCACTGCAGCAAACGCCAGGTACATAAATACCAATACATGTTTTTCTCCAGAATAAATTCATGGGATCAGAATTTACTATAAGGATTAGAAAGTCACTGCATATTGCTAGCGTGTCACCCCGTAGACCTGTATCTAGTTATACTCCTTCATATAATATTTTAGGGTACCTGTTTCTCTTAAGTCCTTTATTTTTTCTTGTATAAAATAAGGCATTATTAGTTTCAAATTTGTTATAAGCAGTGTATAATTTTTTACCTGTCTCATTTTAAGGTGCATTTATCTGATTAGTTACAACACTGAATCCTTTCCAAATGCTCCATGATACAAGACCTTTTCCCAAAAGTATAGTGACTTCTTCAAGGCCATGCATATAACAATCAGCAAAGGTTACCAACAGCAGCAGGCAAATAGTAAGATTTTGGGGGGTAAGGCTGCATCTTAATTCTACATTATGAAAAACAAACCTTGTAGAGAGCTGTGTCTGCCGCGCCTAAAAGATGGCACTGGCTTCCGCCTTCTACCATCCCGAGGGTGAGTGCTCTCTGTGATAAATAACTCCATATATGGCTAAGGCTGAGGTCTGAGCTTGCTTCCGCATGCACGTGCCTATCCACATTGCCCACGTGGCATTCCAGGGTTGGGAGACCAGAGTGCTTGTAAGTGCGGGCTGGGTGTGTCCCGGGGTCAGAAGACTGTTTAAGGGTCCCGAATAAACTGCTTAAAGAAGGGTTCCTGTGTTGTGTCCTCCTTGCTGGTCGAGGTGGTCGCAACAAAACTGCTTTAAAGCTATTAACAGTGTTTCTGTCTTACAATCTACCTATCCTTTTTATCAGTTAATACACATGTTACAAACTGGATATTCCAATCCCTACATCTGATGCTGGGAAGGGATTGCTTACTCGCCCTGCTTTTGTGTACAGCATTGGAATACTCTGAGATCTACTCACAACCATACACAAGGCTCAGACAGAAATAAAAATGATGACAATTTCTTAACCAACTTAGAAGCTCCATGAGATCAAGCACCACGCCAATTCTGTTTGCTGCTGGGAACCTAGGACCTAGCACAGTGGGCTTGAAGAGACATGAGCTTCAGTATTTTAGCTCAAACAGTCCCAGAGTATTCCAGCTTGCTCCCGTGGGTATCATAACACTTGGGAAGTTCTGCACACGTTTGTTGTTGCTCTGCTTTGGAGGCCTGGGTTGCCTCCATGGTATGTGGGCTCACTGAAAGGTCTAGGTGAAAAGAATTCAGAGAAGTATCAAGTGCTCTGCAAGATGGGACAGTGATGAGGAGGAAGATGATGCAGGGTTCTTGAGTTAAGTAGGAGAGGCCCTCAGAGACAAGAGGCTACTGGAGATAGAAGGCTCCCTGTGTTGGCACCCTTAAGCTGTGCAATGTGAGTGCCTCTCTGGAGCCTGATGCGCAATGGAACAAGCACAGGGCATATAACCAGGCCACTGTTAGCTGTGGGGCCCAGCTGGGTACCAGAGAGTTGGTGGTTAGCAGAAGGCAGGATTGTCACAGAAGTGTGGCTAGAACCACCATTCTGAACTGGGACAGGAGAAAGATCTGTGGTGAGGACTCCTATAGAACACCCACTTCATGCATGCTTGGGGCAACTCTGAAGTTTTGGGGTGAAAGTAAACTTCTGTAAGCAACTCAAATGACATTTCTAAGAAGTCCTCCTGGTGCCTGTAGTTGCTAAGGAAGCTGACTGGAGTATTAGGAGGGAGCCCAATCTTGAGAGGCAGGGGGTGGAGAAGACAGGTGGGATGGAGGTACATCCACAGGGTAGGGCAGAGCAGGCTCCCTGATGGGTAGAGGGATGGAGTAGGCTTCAGGGCCATCCACACCTTTTACCCACTGTCTCACAAATAGAACCAGCAGGACCCACTCATCCATGTATAATCTACAGCTGCAAGCAGGGACCACTGTGAGAGTGTGAGCAGGAAGTTATTGCTGCTCTCAGCAAGTTCCATGATTTCCAGATCCTGGCCTCCATATACAACAACAACAACAACAACCACACACACACACACACACACACACACACACACACAAAATCCTCTTGACATGGCAGATGTGTTCCCCTTTGGGAAGGGAACACGCCATACTACTATGAAAATAAAATGCTTTCATGCTGTGTGCCAGGTCCTCTCCTCTCCTGCTTCTCTCTTCTCTCCCCATTTTTTTTTTTTTTTTGAAATTAAATTCTGGGTAGAAGACATAGCAAAAATTGAAATTCTGGCTTTTCCACTAAGCAATGACAAAGAATTTTATGATCTAGTTTTCAGACAAAAGAGTGTAGGAAACAGCCTTTCAAAGCAACACTGTGTATTATGGGCTGGAAGAGTGTAAAGAGAAAAGGGGTGGAAGAAATAAAGCCTATTCTCTGAAGAACATGAGCTCTGACAGATGACAAAGCAACGTGTGCCCAGGTGCTAAGGGAAAGAGGGGGCAATCAGTGACGCTGAAGAGAGGCAGACAAGGGCCACACAGTCCCGTGAGGGCACATCTCCTCCAGTCTCACTTTAAAGGTTTCAGGGTACTCTCTGATAGCACATCATGGGGCTGAGAAATCAGCAGCTATATGGAAATGAAGGGCTGTCTGAAGACCCAGACAAGACTTGGTACACAGCTCCCCGGAGGAGGGATAGGAAAGGTGCACACAAAGTCACATAGCTACATCAAAAGACCGAACGGGACTGAACATCAAACGTAGAACAGAGAGAAAGAGAGCAACTGTCTGCACCGTCCTCCCCTGCAAGCCTGTGCTCCTCCCTCCTATGCTCGCTCTCCACGCCCAGCTCTCCGTGATCACAGTCCACAGTGAGGGAGCCTGGCATACACAGCTCACTCCCAGGGATGGTTTCCAACCGAGGGGCTGCTTCTGCTCTATGTTTATATCCTAGAGATAGAGAGATGAGTGTCCAGTCACAGAGAGGGAATGAGCTTGGGAAAACCAAGTTCAGACTTTTCATTTCCTGTCTATAAAGACGGAAAAATCCCAAGGGTATAGTCAAGCAGTGACTATTCTGGGTTTTATGACCAAGACCTAAAAGAGAAAGAAAGAAAAAAGAAAGAAAGAAAGAAAGAAGGGCGAGAGGAGAGGGGAGAAGGGGAGAGGGGAAGGGAGGGAATGGAAGGAAGGTAGGAAGTGAGAGGGAGGGGAAGGAAGAAGGAAGGGAGGGGAAGGGGGGAAGGAGGAGGAGATGGGAAGGAACTAACTCTGTAAATCAGCTCACTGGATGTGATTAACCCTGAGATGAGAGATGGTAATGACTGCAGGGAATAATGTGCAGCTGTAATGCTACACCCAAGGGGTCAGCAATCTAAAACTGCTTCACAGCAAAGAAAATGAAGGAGAAAAATCCCAACACGTTGGCACCACCCAGGCAAGTGATAGAACACCCACTCACTTCCTACCAATACACTGCAGGCCACATGGTTTGGCTGTCATGAGCTACATTATTCTTTGTGAAATGCTCCTTTGTCTGTCATGTTCCACAGCTTCTTTAGGGTGCATGTCTATGTGGACATGGCCTCGTTTCTCTTTTTAGAAGTGCCTATGACTACTGTCTCTAGAGCTCTATACGTCTCAACTCCAGAAAACCCTCAACCATTCTCTTAAAAAAACATTACTGCTGCTGTTTGAGTTTGCTCTGTGCCCACCAGGAATCCACTGTAGCTAGAGGCCTGGCCCCCAAGATATACTATCAGAAAGTACGGTGAAGCCTTTCATGAGTGAGACAGAACGAAGGTCCTCAGGTCACCGGTGGTGTGCCCACAGGGCTCATCTAGGCTCTTCTACTTTCCAGGCTACGACCGTTTGCTCCTGTATGTATTCCTGCCATCATCTTCTACTGCCTTACCAAAGCTGAAGCAAAGGACCGTGACCTTTGAACCTCCGAGACTGAAAGCTAAATGCACCCCGTTTTCTTTAAAAGCATCCTGCTTCTGGTGTGAAGCACTACTGAATACAACTGATTCTGTTCATACTCTGTAGTCTCAGCTATATAGCAGAGCACATTTGGATCTTCTCATTCTGACTTTCTGTTTGTTTTCCGTGCGGTGACTGGAACCCAGGGGTTTGTGCATGCTGTACAAGTGGCAGACCACTAAACTAAGTCCCCATACCACTTTTCAAATGTTTTCCATTATTTCCCTGTACTGTACTGCAGTGATTTTCCAACACCAATCGTCCTGTCTTTCCTCAGATTTGTTTAGTTTAATATTGTATTTCTTTAACAGAATTTTAAACTTCAATGATCATTTCTATTTCTGTGATCAGTACAAGCTTCTTTCAAATCTGCCTGTTCTTTTGGTTTCAATCCCATCTTTATATGTTAAACAAATTTGGTCTTTATTAATTTTTTCTCTTATTGTCTTATTACATAAAGTTCTAGGGTCTTGATATCCCCGCACGTTGGTTCTACTGACTAGCCTATAATAGATTCTTTTGTTTGTTTATAATATTGAACTTATCTTTAGAGTCACTTTCATTTTGAAAATCCTAAGTTGATTGTCTAGTCTTCAACTTAGGAGATATTGCAGAGTAATTCTGCCAGGATAAATTGAATGTGGTTATCAATTTCTTTATTGAATCCAGGCTAAGATAAGAAAATATTGTATGTACTTAGCTAAGATTTTTCTTAGTCTATGCTTTAAATGTTAGGGAAATCTGTCAAGATTCCTGGAGTAGGTGGGCAGAATCTCAGTTCAAACTCCCTCCATCCTCCAGTGGTCTTCTGGCCTCTCTCCCATTATTGCTGGTCTGGGAACCCATTGTAACAACCCTGGCAACTCTTATTCCTCCAGTCACACTGCCAGCTACACTATCAGCTTATGTCCTTAGCATGAGTATCTAGCAATGTGATCTAGGGCGGTCTGACTCCTTCTTCACTCACATACTTCATACCAATGAGGTATATGCCCTTAAAGACAGATTAAAAGCTGAATTAATTTTGGTAAGTTTGTAAATTATATTTACTAGCAAAAATGTAATCTTCAAAGCTAAGGGTTAATTGCCCTGTGAAATATGCCAGGTTTGGATATAAGATATCTATTTTGTAGAGTCCAAATGAGTCTTTGCAATCTTCTTTTGTATTTCTTCTTGAAGTCTCATAAAATGCTGACATGTGCTCTTTCTATACTTTTCTAAAGCCATGTTTAAAAAGCATTTGGGGACCAGTGAGTGGATCAGCATGCTTGCTGCCATGGCTGAAAACCCGATTTTGATCCCAGAACTCACATAGTAGAAGAGAAGGAACTCTCTAAAGTTACTCTCCCTATTCATGACATGTGTGTGCAACACATGGGCACATGCACAAAAGGTAACAGACGGTTGAGATAAAGCCATTAGAAAGTTATGCTTTATTACCAACCCCACTGTGTGCCTATCAAGCCAAAGACAATGAAGCCTTTTGTTCACTTCTGTGTATGAGATGGAAAGTCAGTACTCATGCCCCCTTCTCTCCACGTACAGTGGCTCACTCTTGTTTTGCTCTCAGTAGACTGGCTGATGCTAAGATCAAAGGGTTGTTGTTTCTCTTTTTAAATAAAATAATCCAAGAAAGCAGGTTAAAACCATTCTATCTTTTGAAAGTAGGCAACTTGCAGGTAATAAATCTCCCTTATTAATTATTGGTATGACTTGGTTTTAAACCAAATTTGAATGCATCGAGAGCAAAATAGTGTGGATTGAGCAAGGGTTTCTAAAGCCCCACCCCTAGTTGAGGAGCTGTGGAAGGCAGGAAAGTTACTTTTCTTTAGGAGTGTGGCCCCAATAGGCTCCCTATGCTCCATTGGGTGACCCCCCACACCCAGGCACACATGGATACTGTAACTGAACTCTGTCCATTAAGTAAAATAAATAAATATAGGACAGAAGTTGGGAGGGGGATCCTGGAGAAGAGGGAGTGGGGGGCAGTGGGCAGATATGATCAAGGTACACTGTATGCATGCCTGGAATCTTAAAGGAATAAATAAAATGCATTTTGTAAAGCAAAATAATTGTGAAATAGTAACAATTCTAAAATTATTTATTGGTATGATTAAAATGACAGATTAGAAATTATATGTTTGAAAGCAACCAACATTAGACAAATACACCAGTTA
Organism: Mus pahari; assembly: GCF_900095145.1. Taxonomy (NCBI): domain Eukaryota; kingdom Metazoa; phylum Chordata; class Mammalia; order Rodentia; family Muridae; genus Mus; species Mus pahari. The sequence continues at coordinate 34,324,813 of NC_034604.1, read as the reverse complement.
TTCTACCTAATGTAAAGAGACAGTACATGTCCTTATTCCTGACAGTATAAATTATAACAAAGAGCGTCAGGCTTAGTTTTTTTTTAAAAAAGAGAATTGAAAGGGGCCCCAGAATGAGGATTCTAAGCTTTCAACTCCACTTATGTAGACTCGCAAGTAGGGCCAGTCTCAAAAGTAAAAGGAAACACTAGGGATCTGCACTGGACCCTTCTATTCCTTTCACCTTTTGTTTGGGAGACAGGGTCTCATATAGCATAGCTGGTCTCAAACTCATATATAATTGAGGATAAACTTGACTTTCTGATTCACCTTCCTCTGCTACCCAAGTATTGGAATAATAGAATCATATAGCCACACCTGGCTGAATTATAATTTTTTAAGACTTGGAATTCTACATAAAAAATTTAAACACATTCTAGTGAATGTCCAATCAAATCAAGCATGTTAAAAAAAAAAGATTGGAATCACAAATGTTAGGGTTTTTGTTTTGGTTTGGTTTGGGTTTTTTTATAGATGACATAGGAGAAACTTTCAAGTTATTTCTACTATGATCAAATCTCTCAAATTCTCAGGAATGGATATAAATATTTCTGCAGAATCCAGTAAATATATTGTGAGTGGCCAACAGAGAACTGTCTTTTGACTTGCATGCTATCTTTTATGAGGTGGCTCGAGCGAGCACACTGCGAAGCTATTTGTGCTATCCTTTTCTTTCTTACTGGCTAGAATAGCAGCTCTCAAGGTGCTGCTGGTCCTCTGGATTAAACCTTCCCAGGGACAATACAAAAAAACAACAGCTAAAGCGGATGGTGCCTTGGCATTAACTGAGGTAGTCATGCGCTCCTAGCTTTAAAACTAAAATTAAAGATACCTAGTTTGAGAGTCCCTTAAAAACCTGGCAAATTACTCAACTTTCTTAAGCCTTGATTTTAGCACGCTACTTAGAGTGGCGTGCTAGTGAAAACTCATAACTAGTTCGGTCCTAAGATTCCCCACCTCACATTTCAGACCACGGTTAACTGACCACTGAAAATGGAGTCTGGTGGCTGGGCTATGATAGACTGAATGTGTTCAAAAGCATCAATTATTCAGTTCTCACCTGCTAAGTCAGAGACTAAGAATTTTTTTTAACATAAAATAATGTTGATGGGTTCATAGTTATAACTCTTTAGACATGTGTTCAGCTTTCATTTCTAACCCCGTAAATATTAATAAATGCCATTTAAGTAAACCAAGATGTTGATGACCTTAGGTATGAGATGAAACTGCTTAGGAATCCTGGCTAAGGTTACAGTGCCCCAGGCAAGGCTTCCACTGGGAGTGAAGAAAATGGCTTGGAATTAAATAAGGGTGGTTTGTGCAGCACTGCCAGCATGTTAAATGCCAATGGGCTGCACATTACAAAACAGGGCTCATTCGTCTTACCTCAGTTACCTCTCAGCCCCTGCCCACTTCTTCTTTCACATCTCCTCGGTATCTCAGTATTTCCCTGAGTCCATCTACCTGCTGGTTTTGCCCATCTTCCATCTGTCACCCTTGACTCTCCATGAGTCTCTCTTTTATACTCTTACTATTTCCCAAAATCATCTCCCTTCCTGCCAGTGTCCACTTCCAACTTCCTGCCTCGATTCATTGCCCATAGGCTTTTTTACTGACAGGTTATGCTGATAAGAGATTCTCTCTACAGCTTCCAGTCCCCTGAACTTTGCCAGACCTTAAAGTACATGTACATGATACCCAAGACCCTTGATAGCAAACATAGGTCCTGATACCAATGACCCTTTTGACCTACCTTCTTCAGTGCTTGAGAAACTTACTGGAATATGATCCAGCTTGTAAAATTCAGCAGATGGCACTCAAGCAGCTGTACTAAGCAGGCAATGTCAATAAATACTGTCGAGAGAGGATGTGGAATCTAAACTCTAGTATGGTTCCAGGTGTTCACGGTTGTCTGACCATAGGAAAAGCACCTTGGGCAACCCCTTACATAGAGACTAAGATGAGCTTTATGGTAAGAGGGTCACACACACACACACACACACACACACACACACACACACACACACTGAGAAGAAAGAATCACAATACAAGTTTAGGCTTAATAAGGGAATTTAAATTTAAAGTACCACAGCAGCAGTGGAAAATGCTAGAAAGGGCAAAAAACATCCAGGGAGTCTGGCTCAGTCTTTAGGCGATAGACCCTAGAACGGGTAAGCATTCACTCTTGAAATTAATATGAAAACATGAAGGGAATGGAGGACTAAGATTTATGGTACTTTGTTTTTCTCTCATAGCTTCAGGGTCCGGCATACGTTAGCTGGTTTTTATATAATGCAGTGAAAATCAAAATGGAGGTCCAAGGGTTTTCTCCCACAGTCAAGACTCTGGATATATGATCAACACTGGGTTTTTGTCACTTAAGGAAAACCAGAAGGAACTGGTACTTTTCTATTCCCATGGATGGTTACATCAATATTTATAATTCTTTTTCCAGAAACTCTGGAGAGAGAAAACACTTTTCCACCAAGAACACAGTCAACATTTTGGTCCTTTTTGTGTCTCACCCATCACAGAATCTCCTTTGAAGTACCTACAGAGAGTGAGATTGTTGGTGTAGGACACATGAAGTAATCGACCCTGACTTATCATTAAGAAGCCTGTTCAGTAACAGAAAGAAAGGAAAACAAATACACCAATACCTCCACGGCCATGGCCACAGCATGCAGAGTTCACAGGGATGGAGCCTTTATGATAGACACTGGCATAAGACAAAGGCATAAGCAAAGTCAGGAGGGCACTGTTAGGGGTACTGCATGTGGCTGGTGACTCCCAGAACTGCATGCCCAGGGTGTAGAACAAACAAGTTGAAGATGGGGAAGAAGCAATGGCCAGATCCCAACAGTTCTTTTATCTTATGCTGGAGAAAACAGTCTTCGGCTTTGAGGAAGGCAATGCAGAGAACAAGGCTCCCCTAAACTCATGCTTCCTTCCAAACCTATGGGAACGTACGCCATGTGCCTTGCTCTGTCCTTGCCAAGTTTCCTATAAACACTCCACGCACTCTGGAAAGAGTGAGCTGCTTTTTCATGCATTCCAAATGCATTTCCACGAGAGCCATCACGAATCAATCAGTATAGGGTGATGAGAATCCAGAGCTCACCACCAGGCGGAGTGGAATCTGTTTCCCTCTCGCTTCTTTTCTCTCTTTTTACTTTAATGGCATAAAACAAAACAAAACAAAACCAAAAAAAAATTTTTTTAAAGTTTTAGAACTTCAATGATAAAGAATAATGAATGTGGTTACTGTATGATCTTAAGTCATCATGAAAAGCAACCCATCCCCGGCAGCTAGGTCATTAACAGCATCTTCTCTGGCTATGGAGTTCCCACCTAACTAAAGTTCTCACTGTACTCTGAACATTTCCCAGTGGGCTAGACTGATAACATCACAGATAGAGACCTCCATGAGACGGGCCACTGGCCACTGCATGGCAACAGTTCAGTGAGGCAGAGACAGAAAGCGCTAACAGGTTTCATTTCACCTTTTCTATTATTTTCTGTAAAGCCAGGCCTTAGTTTTCCTATATGAGATGACTTAAAACTGGTCTTTTGCATATAAGTATCCCAGGGTCTTCTTATCAGAGAGAGATGGGAGGAGGGCAGGGGCTGCCAAAATATAAGACAGGAAAGGGTTATGCTACATTTGAGCTAAGAAGAAGGAGAATGTATTCCCCACACCCCATTTATTTGGCCAACAGAGTTTCTTCCAGGGATAGACAGAGGAGCGAGATCTAGTCACCTACGTCAGGGTTTTAGTACTATTCCTAAATGGTGATGTAGCTTCCAAAGGAATAATGACTATGGCTCAGATCACTAATAATATGAACCAATCATATTTAGAAAACAATGTATCATCTAAGGGGGTAAAAAAAATTAAACTTTAGCTTTTGCTTCCCCAAGAACATCAAGCCTGCCATCAACTATTGAATATATTCTGCTAAGATTCATAGGAACTGCATCTGACCAATACAATGCACACTCCACAATGAAGAACTGTTTTGAAAAGAATATGGTACAATACTTAGTTAATGTCCAAACATGGTAAGTAACCTTTCACCTACATCTTTGTGCTTAAGAACTTGTAAAGTATCCTGTATCCTGCCTGACGAACTCCTGCCTGCACCTGCCTTCCAGCACCCCAATAACCATGCCCTCCTCAAGAGGCCCAACTTGTGCAGCTAACTCTCCAACTCTCTGAGGGCCCTTGCTTCCTAGGCAACCCCCTATCAGTGGGTATGAAACCTAACTCCTACTACAACTCTGACCAACCCAACCATCTCTACCCATTTCCACTGTGCATGCTTGCTCCCTTCTCTAATCAGATGCCAACTCCACCTATCTGCACGGCCAAGAAGGATCACTAGACTAACACCAGCAACCACTGCCATGCACCTGCCTGAGGACCACATGATGTGCGCCTGCCTTCCACCTTCTGCCCGAATCTTCAAGTAGGGTTCCTAAACTCACATAACCTAGTAATCCAACACTTCAAGATCAGTTGTAACAATCTAGAAACTTTACTTAGCTGGAGTTGAGCCAGGACTACTTCTGATACTCCATTTGAACATCAACACTAAATTGTCCAGAGACTGAACCCTAAACCCCACAGAGCTGTCAGACACATGACAAACTGGATTAACAGGAAACAGAGCTTCAAGCCAGAGCTCCTACATGGTCATTTCTTCCCCTATTTTGTTTTGCTTTGTTTTGTGTTTTATAGATTTGACATTTTCTTTGACTCAGTGATTAAAATCTTTGACCTTGTCTTCAAGACTTGATATTTGTCTTAGGGTTTTACTGCTATAAATAGATACTGTGACCAAGGCAACTCCTATAAGTATACCATTTAATTGGGACTGGTTTACAGGTTCATAAGCTCAGTTCATTATAATCAAAGTGGGGACAGGGCAGCACTCAGGCAAATGTGGGTCTAGAAGAACTGAGAATTCCACCTTTTGTTCAGAGGGCAGATTGGACAAGACTGACTTCCAAGCAGCTAGATTGAGAGTGTTAAAGTCCATGGCCACAGTGACACCCCTACTCCAACAAGGTCATACCTCCTAATAGTGCCACTCCCTAAGCTAAACATATACAAACCATCACATTACATTCTTTAAACACATAAGTCTATGGGAGTCATACCTAGCTAGAGCATAGTAACACATTTAGTACAACTTCCAAAATTCTCATAGTCTACAGCAGTCTCAACAATGTTAAAAGTCCAAGGTTCAAAGTTCAAAATCACTTAACTGGAACCCCCAAAGCAAGACAGGAAAACAGCTGAGCAAACTCCAAACTCTGCATGTCCATGTCTGACATCAAAGCGGTCTTCAGAGCTCCAATTTCTTTTTCATCTTTGTTGACTGCAACAAACTTCTTTCTACTAGGCTGGTTCCACTCCCTGTAAGCAGCTTTTCTAAGTAGATATTCCACTGCTCTGGCATCTAGAATATCTTGAGGTCTCCAAGGCAGCTTCAACACGACAGATTTTTGTTCCAATGTCTGGGATCCACATATGATCTTCTGGGATCCTCTAAAGGGCTAGAGTCACATCTCCAGCTCTGCCCTTTATAGGACTTTAGGCTCTGGTTGACTCTACTCCACTGCTGCTGCTGTTCTTAGTGACCATCCCATGGTAGTGGCATCTCCAATACTCTGGAGTCTTCTGCTGCAACTAGGCTTCACCAATATCCTCTCATAGTCTCTCTTCATGGTCGCAAGCCTCAACTTCTTTGCATGATCCATTTAGTCTTGGGCCATCGACTGCATCTGAGGCTGTACCTTTATCAAGGGCCTTCCCTGGCCTTTAACAGTGCCAAGCTTCAGTGGCTCTCCATGACTCCTTCATGCATTCAAAACCAGTACTACCTGGATGATTCTTACACATTGTCAAATACAGCTGCAACATGAATACAAACTTGGCTGTCTCTGGAACACAGCTTCATTGTTATCTCAGAAGACACTTCCCAGAAGATTTCACCTCAGTGATGCTGGTCTCTTCTTAATCGCCACTAACTTCTTAGCTCCAGCTAACCAGCATCAATTGTCCCAGTAGTCCCTTCTATTCTTGACTCTAAATCCAGAGCCACATGGTGAAGCTGATGAGTTCTGCTGCTTGCTAGGGCCCTCTTGTTCTATTACCAGCTTTCTGCTTCCAACTCCCTCACTGCCTAAGCTTGGCTGTCCTGGAACTTGCTCTATAGATTGACCTTGAACTCAGAGATCTGCATGGTTCTGTCTTCTTTTTTGTTTTTTGTTTTTTTTGTTTTTTTTTTGAGACAGGGTTTCTCTGTGTAGCCCTGGCTGTCCTGGAACTCACTTTGTAGACCAGGCTGGCCTCGGGTTCTGTCTTCTGTAATGCTGGGATTAAAGGTATGTACCACCATGCCTGGACCTAAGCTTTTCCTGGCCACTGTTCCTAAAGAACCAGATCAAAAACCTCTGTTTTCTTGCCTCAAGATCTGGATCACAAGTGTACCTCACATTTCTGGATTGTAGTTCATTCCAGACTAAAAGTCCAAATGAAAACAATATTCAGGACATAATAATGCTTAGATAATATTATCCCTTCTTCAACTGAAAATGCATAAGTTTAGTTGCGTGGGATCGTGCCTCAAGATTATCACTCCCTTAATTTGTTAACTCCTGGAACATAGGATTCAGCTCTATTCTACTTCCTGGTACCCCTTTAATACTTGAACCATATATTTTGTAATTTTTTCTTTCTTAGCTTGCTCCTTTTTATTAAAACACTCCTCAAAAGAGTGAACTTGAGTAACCACACAAAATTTATACCAGGCTGTTTTGAGGCTTTCTTTTTCAAAGCAATTAATATGAATCTCTTAATCTTATCCTCAAGTAGAGTCTTCAGACAATGGCAAAAAGCAGCCACGTTCTTCATCAAAATACCATAAAAACCGGTCTCTACACCACATACTGAAATTTTCTATTGAAACCTCTTGGGCCAGGTCCACACAGTTCAAATTACTCTTACCAACAAAGTTTTCCATATTCCTACTAAGATAGCCCATTGAGCCCCCCCCCCCAAATGATTCCACTGTTTTCTAAATCCAAAGTCCCAAAATCCACATTCTTCCAAACAAAAGCATGGTCAAGCCTATCACAGCAATACCCCACTCCTGGTACCAACTTCTGTCTTAGTTAGGGTTTTACTGCTGTGAACAGACACTAGGGCCAAGGCAACTCTTATAAGAACAATATTTAATTGGGGCTGGTTTACAGGTTCAGAGGTCCAGTCCACTATCATCAAAGCAGGAGCATGGCAACATCCAAGCAGATGTGGGGCTGGAAGAGCTGAGAGTTCCATCTCTTATTCTGAAGGCAGCTAGGACAAGACTGACATCCAAGCAGCTAGGTTAAGGGTATTGAAAAGCTAACTGGCTTTTCATTCCATCAAATGCCTTGTAAAGAGGCCAACATTATTTATCCCCTTTCACGTTAATAGGCACCTGGAGTTGCTTCCTCCTTGTATGCTCTAAACAGCCCTGCAGTGACCAACACTGTACACAACCTCTCACACCTGTGCGGTTTGGGAAGATGCCCAATAATGAACTGCAAAAGTGTGCAGAGCTTATGCATTCCTCAATACTACAATTTATTCCCCACAATGAGGGTAGGTAAGAGAGGGAAGAAGCAATCAGGGCTTAAAGGTAGAAACAAGTGCTGGATGGGGAAAAGTGTATAGAGGACCCAAGAAAAACAAGATCCTAATCAATGAGAGCAGGAGCTTCCCCTCAATCCCAGGCTTGGCCCCAGTCTGCTAGGTGATCTACACAGTTAAGCACTCCCAGAATCTGGAAGAGACTTCTCTATTTTGTTTCCTTCCTTGTTGGTATTAAACTAGGTCTTGTTATATAATCCAAGTTGGCCTGGAACTTAGGATCCCCTTCTTCTGCCTACTTGGGGCTGGGTTGAGATTTCTCTTCGACTATACCATTTACCTCACCGAATTCCTCATACCACTCAGAAAGATCAGACCTGGCCTCTAAAAAGATGCTTGCCAGAAATAGTGACACTATAGAGGGGGTGACCTGTGCATCTAGGAGCACTGAGCCCTTTCTAAGGGTTGTGTTTGCTATTGCTCAGCCCAAGGGGAGTTAATATCTGTGAGAGGCTTCCCAGTCTACACTCTGAGATAAAAAGGATCTTCCAGAGCCCTATCTGGAATCATGTAGCAAAGGGGCATGGTGCTTCTGTGTCATTTCTCCCTAGGTGACTTAACATTGGCCCTCTGAATCCTGTGAAGAGACTCACCCCTTTGATGCCTTGGTTTCTTGGTTCTTCATTTCCATAAGCTTTAAGCTAGGTTGCTCCATTTCTCATCCTGGAATACATTCCACCAACCTTCACCCTATAACCTGGTTAACCATCTTACAGGTTGACTGATAATTACCCACTCTCCTAAACTTAACACTCTTAAAAAACACCCTAAAGCAAAATGGACAGAAAGATAATTTGAAACACACACATGTTTGCTAAAACTTTTCAAGTACATGTTCATATATAAATGATTCCCTTTGACTTCCAGGGGAAAACATTAACATGAATATTAGTGTAGTACTCTGAATAAAATGCCCCCCATAGACTTGGACATTTGAATGGCTAGTCTCCAGTTGGTGGTGCTGTTTGGGGAGCCTCAGGAGGCATGGTTTTATTGAAGAAAGTGTGTGTCACTGCATACAGGCTATGGAGTTCCAGAGACCTGTGCCATTCCCAGTGAATTCTCTCTTTGCCTCCTGCTTGTGGCTTGTACAGCCATGCTTGTTACAATTTCCTGCCATGATAGGCTCTTATGCCACTCCCTCAGGAACCTGAGATCATAGATCCTTTCCTCTGTAAAGTTACCTTGTCCATATGTTTTATAAAGGCAACAATACAATCAATGTTTATGATTTTGAACTATCTTTTGATATTTTAAAACTGATTTGTATGTGTGTGTCCAATTAGAGACATCTGATAAGACAGAGAAAGAGACTAGAGAGAGAGACAGAAATAGAGACAGAGAGAGACAGAGAACTTCCAAAAATGGTATCTAAGTGTTCTGCCTTTTTAGCCTATATTTTTTCATTTCATTTTATCTTCTAAGATAAGTGCTATTCATTCCTTCAAATGCCTTGTAAAGAGGCCAACATTATTTTTCCCCTTCCACATTAACAGGCACCTGGAGTTGCTTCCTCCTTGTATGCTTTAAACAGCCCCACAGTGACCAACACTGTACACACCCTCTCACACCTGTGTGGTCTGGGAAGATGCCCAATAAAGAACTGCAAAAGTGTGCAGAGCTTATGCATTTCTCAATACTGACCATTTATTCCCTACAATGAATCAGTCATTGATTACAGTGATGGCTGGACAGAACAGGGGGAAAATTGAGAATCCAGAAGAATTCCTACCCATTATGTTGAGAAACATTAGACCCTTCTGAGTGTTTCAAGGACAGACAATTACAGAAAAGAGAAAACAGATAAAAGGTAAATACAAAAACAAGGTTCAACGTGTGTGTTTGGTCACTATTATCCTTAGCAGCAGCACCCAGACGTCAATGTAAATGGAGTCGAATGGGAGCTCCTTAAAATTAGAAAGCTCAGCTTGCCACATTGTGACTGAGGTTCTTTAATGGGCCTAGTGAGCTCCTTTTTACACACACACACACACACACACATACACACACACACACACACACACACTTAGTATGGTGAATGTTAAATGAACCAAGATATATTTTTAAAGCCCCAGTCAATACTATGCTTATTTACACAGTGATGTAAAATGTTGACCTTCTAACAGAACAGTGATTGTTATGCACATATGACTATCTCTAGTGGTATGGTAAATGTTAAGCTAACCAAGATAAATTTTTTAAATGCCACCAAAACAAATTCAAGTGGTAAATTTCAAGCTAGCAGTCTATTGTCTCATCTTTTAAGTAAGGACTCTCAAAAAAAAAAAAAAAAAACTTCATATTTTGGTGATCATGAATTCTAATCAGTACATACAAATGCTTATTTACATAGCTCTGTAAAATGTTGGCCCTCTTAACAGAACAGTAATTGTTATGCACATTTGAAATGTTAAAGGAATTCTTGCTAAAATTATGACAACTCTTGTTCTAGGTAATAATTAGAGCAATTCTCATGTTAGAATTAAAAGTAACCAAGAGGAAAAATATAGCCTTCACCGCCACTGTGTGGTCTTTGCTTCTTGCCTTCTCAAGTAGGGTTGGCTTCCCTACCTGAGCTCTTATACTACATACCTCACACCTAAGCCCTGGGATCTAACACTGCAGTGCAGTTTATCTGTGGACAGACTCTGGTTCTCCTCTGAGTTAGTATCTTGTCTCTGATAGGGAGGTCCCATGCTAATCATTGGGGACCTGTATAGCATAGTGTGTCTGGAAACAGTAAGTCAATCAAAGAGCTGATAAACAATTCAACCTTTCTGGATGGGTGTTAGCAACAAGGATGGGTGTTAGCAACAAGGATGGGTGTTAGCAACAAGGCATCCAATGAAAAATGAACCTGTAGCATACGTATTTTTTTCTACTGGTTTGAACTAGTTGTAAAGTATTTTTGTCTTTCCGGGCTATATGTCTTCTATTACAATATTCTAACCCCTCATTGTAGTTTAAAGGATGCCACAGAAAATATGGAAGCCAATGGGCAAGGCTGTGCTCTGGTGAAATTTTATGAACACTAACATTTGAATTTCCTATTATTTTCATGTATCATAAAATGTTGTTTTCCTATAGTTTTTTTTAAATTATTATAAAATAAAGAAAACTATTCTTAGCTTATGGATCATACCAACACGAGTAGCAGGGGTTCCAATCCCTGCTCTAGCTGACCTGACCGAGAAGTGGATAGAAAGAAAAGCAAAGGACTCATTAGTCAGGACAGGAAGCAGAGTCTAGGGTGGATAAAAAGCAAGTAGACCTGTTGGTACCTATCAGCAGGACCAACAGAAATGGAACTAAGGAGGACTACAGCTTCACTGTTATTTTACTTTAATTTGAAACTAGTTATTCAAAACTCATATTAACTAATGGCTAAAGAAGTCATCATTAATAGTCAGGGTAAGACTGATTGAGGTAAATTAAGCAGGCAAGCAGAGGGCAAACCTTCCTAAGTTATGAGGTTTTCCCATTTCTAACACTGCTTAGCTCTCAGCCCATCCCTGGCCAAGGTACAAAGGACAGGACAAGGAAGACAAAGGGATTCTGTCTGAGAACAACTCGAGAGGGACTGTCCTGTCCCTGTCTCACCCAGTACTACTACATGAAGCTACAGATATCTCCCAAGGTAAAAGGGGTCAGAGTCTGCTCCTCTCTTTAAAAATAATTACAACTGTTTAAATAGTGCACATGATTATAAAGAAATAAAGAAGTCAAGAGAAGAAAACCCAAGTTAGAATATTGTGGCTACCTGTACTCAAGGAGTGCTCTGTGTGTGTGTGTGTGTGTGTGTGTGTGTGTGTGAGAGAGAGAGAGAGAGAGAGAGAGAGAGAGAGAGAGAGAGACACTTTTTTAAGTTAAAAAAAAAAAGCCTTCTCATTTTCTTGCTGAAGAAACTGGAGGATCGGTAAACTATCTTGCCTGGCGTGGTGGTGCACGCCTTTAATCCCAGCACTCAGGAGGCAGAGGCAGGTGGATTTCTGAGTTCAAGGCCAGCCTGGTCTACAGAGTGAGTTCCAGGACAGCCAGGGCTATACAGAGAAACCCTGTCTCAAAAAAACAAAACAAAAACAAACAAACAAACAAAAAACACGGTAAACTATCTCAAAACTGTGCATACAATGAGTTTGAAAAGAAACAGGAGCAGAAAGCCAGTCAGAACAAGCTTTCCTCCATCACTACCAGAAAGAAAAACACACTTAGCAATGTGCCTTCACTTAGCCATGTGTCTTAGCCTCAGCAAATGCTACAATAGGTGAATACAAATGAAGCAGAAAGCCAAGCGTTCCTCTCCATTTAACTCTGCCCATGCCTCCTTCATCAGGGATCACCTTAGTTATCCATCATCCTGACATTGGGTTGCCAATGGGTTGGCAAATCCCAGGGAATCCAGAGAAGAAACGTAGTTGGAGATGAGACATTGCAAAGTCAGCTCTCCAACAGGTGACCCCGATGCTGCCCCTGGATACTTTTGACTCTTTCTCTCATTATTTATTCAACAAATGATCACCAAGTACCTCATTTTATGGGCAAAGCATTGTATAGATGCCAAGGATACAGAGCACTGCCAACTCACGAAGCTCATGGTTCAGAGGAAGATGGCAATAATAAATAACCAAGTAAGTCGCATACAAAGCGTATTTGATGGTGACACATGCTGGGGGGGGGGTGGAATTAAGTAAATCAGGTGGGTGGCAGTTGCTGGGACAGAAGGATGCAATTCTCTGACCAACTGAGGAAGTCTTTTAGAGACAGGGACAGAAGCAAGGGGGTGGGGGGAGCAGAAGGGCTATGTCCCGGACACCACAACCAAGACTGAGAAACAGCAGCTGAGAAAAGCCTGTGATGGATGTTCTTGAAGCTTCCTTGGAGAGGTGGGGGGCAGAGCCTTTCAGAACAGAAAGAGTAAGAAAGAAGGAAAGTCTGAGGCTCATTCAGCTGCACAGAGTCATGGCAACATTCTACATGGTGCTTCCCTGGAGTTCTGGGTAGGAAAGCCTGCGTAAGTACAAGAAGAAGGGAACAGCAAGATGGGACTTGTGAGCAGTGAGCACAGATAACTACCTGAGAAGGTCTAAGGGCTCGGAGAAGTGGGACGCTGTCTACAGGGGGCCTGGGGCTGGGGAGGCAATTTTAAGTGCTGGTTTTCTTAGTTTCTGAAGAACTGAGGGAATCTCACGCATATGTGTCAATGTGAAAGCTTCAAGGACAGGAGGAAGGGAGTGTTCTGAATGAATGCAGTCCAAAGTGGCTGGCTCTACAGCCACAGAGTGCGAGTGACAGACCGCCTTTAGGTGTGGTGGCAGAAACCTGGAGAAGTTCTGAGTGAATCTACTTCTTCTGACAAAAAGGAATTAAAATCGAAGATAATCCTCTGAAAAAGAAGAGGCGGTGGCTGAGGAAAACAGAGTGATGCCAGCTCACACAAGGAGCTACGAGAGCGCTTTGTAATGCCTGAAGGCTCAACTCCGCTTCAATTCCCTTGCTGCCCTAGAAACCTTCCAATAGCCTTCCTTCTTTAACACAGTTTAAATTACCTAAAGCTAACCTTTCTTGCTTACAACAAAAAACAAACAAACTAACTAACTAACTAACATGCCACCTCTATGTTGAGGCCTAGGATGTTCTATTTTCTTTTCCTTTATTGGATATTTTCTTTATTTACATTTCAAATGTTATCCCAGTTCCTGGTTTCCCCTCTGAAAAACACCCTCCTGCAACCCCATACCCCTACCCCTGCTCCCCAACACATCCATTCCTGCTTCCCGGACCTGGCATTCCTCCGGCCCCCAATGCTGCACAGAGCCTTCACAGGACCAAGGGCCTCTCCTCCCATTGATGCCTGACAAGGCCATCCTCTGCTACATATGCAGCTGGAGCCATGGGTCCCACCATGTGTTTTCCTTGATTGGTGGTTTAGTCCCTGGGAACTCTGGAGTTACTGGTTAGTTCATATTGTTGTTCCTCCTAGGGGGCTTCAAACCCCTTCAGCTCCTGAGGTCCCTTCTCTAAATCCTTCACCCTAAGGATGTTTTATTTTCTCACTGAGCCTGACTTTAACAATGTTGGACCCAATTGTGTGTGTGTGTCTTTAAGGATACAGGAAGACCTTGCAGTATACTGGCAAGACCAATTATTTTTGGGTTCCTTTCCCACCCATTGAGTAGGATGAGGAAAAACAGGCTTGTATTTATATTCCAGGTTTGGATACACAAGATCAGGATGCAGCACTGCTCAAAGAAAAATGTCCTGTGCAAAGCAGAGCGGGTTCACAGGGCAGTTCACAATCTTTTAGCTTCTCTCCTCACCTTGCATGAGTTAAACTGGGAAAAGGACAAAGCATCTACTAAGGGAGAATGAAGCCGCATGTACACATGCACAGTCTTCCTTGCAAATACAGGGAAATTTCAATGACTTAAAAAGATTGTGCTTGGTGGTAGGCAGGGCAGCAGAGAGAATGCACCATACACCCTACAGCAATGTTTAATACAGAATTATATCTGACAGGGCAGTGATAGAGAATCACACAGAAAGAGAGTCAGTCGCCCACAAACAGGGACATTTCAAATACCACAGAGAAGGGTGGAAATTTCCAGATTCTGCCAACGAAGATGAGTCTTAGTGATATAATGTGGCCCCCTTCAGGAAATTAAGAATTATTAAACTGCAGTAAACACAGCTGCTTCTGAGATGAAATCAGCCTTGTGACACCAAGAAGCACAAGGCGGGAGGGGTGAGTGAGCGAGAGCCACCATGGAAATCATCTCTGCTCCGCTAGCTGTACAGAACAGGTGCTTGGCTCCCTAGCACTGAAGCCTGGAGGTCCTGAATCTTCACAGAGAGGTGTGAGGTCTGGGGCAAGGTGGGACCTGAAACCAGATATAACAGCTCTTTCTCCCAGCTGGCACTGGGCTAGCTCATCTTTCCCTAGGAGGAGTGAGATGCTTAGCCCTCTGGCCTAAATACACACCAGGATCCAAATAAAAAGAAGCAGAGCAGAGTGTACACACATACACACACACACACACACACACACACACACACGAGAGAGAGAGAGAGAGAGAGAGAGAGAGAGACAGAGACAGAGACAGAGACAGAGACAGAGACAGAGAGACAGAGAGAGACAGAGAGACAGAGAGAGACAGAGAAAGACAGAGACAGAGACAGACAAAGAGAGACAGAGACAGACAGAGAGAGACAGACAGAGACAGAGACTGACCCTCTCGGGAAGAAGGGGCCATGTGTGATATTTTCAGCATCAAGCCCCAAAGTCTTCCCTTACAATGTGACTGTGAGGAAAGCTCTGTCCAGTCTATAACAGTAACCCAAATGGCTTGGGGTTAATGGCTTCAGTAACTGCCCCATCTTCCTGCTGTCTCCGCACTTCTCAGACTGAAGGAGCTGACATCTGCAGCAGATGTTCCATATGTTCAACACAGCTGTATGTAGATTTAATTTAACTCTCACAACTCCAGGACAGCAGGTACTATTGTCACCTTACTTTGAATTTCCCATTAAGAAAAAAAAAAAAAAAAACGGATTTACTAGAAGGTTCTCAGGCAGAACAGACACAGTAGGAGTTGAGCATAAAGGTTCTATAGCCAACATCTGCCCAAGCTCTTGGACCTTTTAAAATGAGGCTGCATACTGACTGAACATGGGCTCATTCCCCCGACCCATGTACCACCTCCCATTGCCTGAAGGCTTTTCCACTGAAGTGCTTTTACCTGATTTCAGTGCTGTGTGTATATTGACAACATTTTGGCTTGTGCTCCTCTGGGTTGGCTGTTAGAGTTTACGAAGGTCTGGGACTATGATCAGGAAACTATACGCTATCAGGCTACAGCTGCCCAACTTGAGTTAGAGGATTTTCTAGCTCAAATGTTTAAGATACAATGAAAGGCCATATGAAGCTAGAGAAATAGCTTAGGGGTTCCATCTCTAGCACCACCATATATTCATTCATACACACAGAGAGGTTGGGGGTAGTCACTGATTCCTGCAAGGTTATAGGAGAGAACAGAGTCGAATCAGGTAGTCTGGCTCCAGTATGTACTCTCTTAATCCCTGTGCTCTCAATGCCCACAGCTGAACTTTAAATTCCTACAAGTCTGCCTTACCACATATGAACCACAACTACTTGAAGAACTGGTGAGAAACCACTCAGCGTAAAAGAAAAAAAAAAGTGTTTTATGTGGTAGGGATGTAGCTCAGTTGATAGCATGCTTACTTACCACTCATAAAACCCTGGGTTTGATCACCAGTAAACCCAATATAATGGCACACACCAATAACCTCAACACCAGGGAGGTGGAAACAGTAGGATTGGGAGTTCAAGGTCATCTCTGGCTGCATAGAAAGTTTGAGGCTAGCCTCGGTTCCATAAGACACTGTCTCAATGTACCCCTACTGATCCCCCCAAAAGAGTTCAAGGTCACTCTTAGGGACTCAGGGAACTTCTGACAAGCCTAGCTAAGCAAACAAAGCTCACAAAACCACAGCATGCGATACAGTGTGCTGCTGCTGGGTGAGAGAGGCCTTCAGTTCCCCCAAGGACAGTTCATCACTGTTCCCATGGTCAGTGCAGAACTCGGGGCTCTGCTATGCTCGGCAAAGAAGGAACTAAGGCAGCAGGGTGTTGTTATTCTTGCTTTTACAAGACCACTAGCAGAAAACTAAGAAGGAAAGAGAGAGGGGACCCTTTCTAAAATGTGAGAGGGAACGCCTAGGCTGACTCCTTGATTTAAGAAAAGATAAACTAGAAAACAAGAAAGTCACTGAAAAATCAGTCCAAATGTGAGCAGAAGACCAATGAGGAAGGTGAATTCTGAAAAGTTTGCTAATTTTTCTTTTTCAGACTAAGATAGATAGATAGATAGATAGATAGATAGATAGATAGATAGATAGATAGATAGATAGATAGATAGATAGAGACTTGTATCTTTCTTTTACCCTAATCCTGAAAGCCACAGACCATGAAACTCTTAGGCTGCCAGTTTGGCAAGTAGGCTAAATAAGGATTGACCTATGATTACTCCTGCATTTCCATTGATTTAAAGTGACAGTGGTCTGTTTGCTTTGAAATATGTGGCTGTCCTCTCTACTGTGTCCCTTTAAACAGGTTTTCCTTTGGCTCTACCAAAAATAGCTGAGAGGCTCTTTTGAGATTCATTAGTCTTAAAACAAACAAAACAGAATAGAACAATGTCTCCCGGCCTTGTAAACTGGAAAAATGAAACCTATTGGAAACAGTATCACTAGGTTCTTGCAGGGACCTCTGACCTATCATAAATAGCAGGAAAAGAATAAAGGAGGTAGTCAGGGCAGCAATTCTCCTCGCCCATCCCCAAACTCTATCTTTAGAGATAAGCAGACTGGTAGTAAATCCTAACACCTGCATTATGGTCAGGCAGTGCTAGGCATAAGAACTGAGCCAGGCACAAGAGACAACAGGGTCGTGGAGGACCATGGGAAACTGGAGACACACACCCTGGTGGATAGTGTGGCTTCTCCTCAGCTCTAGCCAGCTGAGACGTTGGATTTTTTTTTTTCAAGTAAAATTACCCCCTTTAAACGTGTCTAACCTGTTCGAACTTTTGAACCAGCAATGTACCACATGTGGGCTGCTCCAGCTAGAGGCTGGTTTGCAATATCTGGGTAAGAAAGAATGTCAAGGGACATGGACTGCACATCCCCTGGAAGCTTCTCATCCCATACAAATGAGAGCAAACTGTGCCGTGGGCAGAGAGTGATACACATAAAAGGGGAAACAGAGAAGGTAACGGGAGCTCAGGAAAGTGAGATGGGTCTGAGGCAGGAAGGATTCTTGTGGACTGGAACCCGTGATCTCTGCCAAAGATGAATGAGGCAGCTTTGGGCAGGCAGAGGATAGAAGCAGCTATTCCAGAAGAGAGAAAACGACTGCCAAAGGGAAAAGATGGAACAGGGAAGACACTGTCAATAGACAAAGAGGCCACCCACAGATTGGGAAAGGATTTTTTACCAATCCTAAATCTGATAAGTGACTAATATCCAATATATACAAAGAGCTCAAGAAGTTGAACTCCAAAAATTCAAATAACCCCATTAAAAATGGGGTACAGAGCTAAACAAAGAATTCTCAACTGAGGAGTACCGAAGGGCTGAGAAGCACTTGAAAA
>NC_034604.1:34303460-34305768 GCF_900095145.1 Mus pahari | reverse complement strand
GGAGCTAGAGAAATTACCCAAGGAACTGAAGGGGGCTGCAACCCTGTAGGTGGAACAAGCTGCATATATAGCAGAAGATGGCCTAGTCAGCCATCGTTGGGAAGAGATGCCCCTTGGTCTTGCAAACTTTATATGCCCCATACAGGGGAATGCCAGGGCCAAGAAGTGGGAGTGGGTGGGCAGGGGAGCAGGGNGGGGGAGGATATAGGGGACATTCAGGATAGCATTTGAAATGCAAATGAAGAAAATATCTAATAAAATAAGTTAAAAAATATAAGTGGTTCAATCAGAACTAGCTGGGCCAGATGACACATGCTTATAATGCTAGCCTTTTTGAGGCTGAGGCAGGAGGATGACAAGTGTGAGGCCAGCTTGGGACTAGCAGCCATAACATGGCTCTACGGGATATCAAGCCACAACCAGCAGCGGCCCAGCAGCCATGCAATCCCACAAATGGCAGCAATAGAGTGTCTAACGGCTACTAGAGTGAACAAAGGTTTGGGAGATGGGAGACATGGCTGATGGACAGCAGCCCGAGAAGCCACAGGAGCATCCGTCTCCAACAGCAACCGTATCATAAACACTAAGTGCAGTGAATGTGAGTGCAAATTCTCACAGCTGTTTGTTTCGGAGTACCATCGGTGGTGAAGAAAACATTAGCATTTCTCATATAGTTAACAGCTCACTCTGAATTTTATCTTTGAAGCCTGGGATGGAGAGAAAGCAGGAGAGTTCTATGGGAGGTATGTGCCAGTGTTGTGTAATAGCACTCCCCTCCTTTATTTTTGACCCTTTAAGAATAGCATGGGATGCTATTCAATAACCCTTAAGTGCTACCCTTTTTGGAGCCAAGGCCTACCTTGGCTTGTAACCATGATATTTCTATGTGAACTCAACCCACTGCTTCTAGATCCTAAAAGAAACTTGGCTATTTCCTTCTAGATTTGGAGGATGCAAGCACTCAGGCTTCAGTCATAGGATGGGGGTGGGGGGAGGGGAAGCAAAGCCACCAGATCCGTAGAAATGTCTGCCAAAAAGAAAATGCCAAGCACTTGCCCCACATTTTTCTTTCATGATCCCTGTAATTGTTAGACTGTTGCCTTTTTAGAAAGTTACAACATGACAGATGATCAAAAACAAACAAACAAACAAACAAACCATCAGATAATAGAGGGACTAAAAATAACCAGGAATTGGGGTAGGGGCATAAGAACAGAGCTGTATTTGCCTTCTTTATTAGTCTTTTACCCCCAAATCTCATAATTTGGTATACATGAGCCAAAACCACAGAAATTGGCCATTTGGTCCCACGTGTCCCGAGAGTCATTATACCACAGGAAGATCTCTAGTGAGCCTAACATCTGCTCACTGTTATTTCACTAAGGCTCCTTGGAGCAGACAGGACGGGCTGCCTACATGTGGCTGCCTACAGAAAGCTCCTATTCTGTTTTCATTCTAGAGGCTTTGCTTCTCTCGGCAACTCAGGTAAATCCTGTCCGTCCTAACCTACTCATGTTGCCTTGGACCAAGGGGGCCCGGGAATATGTAGTCAAGTCTGTGGAGATCTTGGGGATCATCATTGTAACTCCTAAAGAGGCTCAAGAAGAAGCAGTTTCTTCTGCCTCTGCCAAGCACTGGTGTGCAGGGATACAATATAACATCTTATGACCTCAAGAGGAGGCTGGCTGAGCTGGAAATAACCTGGATCCTTCAGAAGCCACAAATTAACCAGTTCTCAGGATTGAGTCTTTGTAAGGACTTAATAGATCCCTTAATTAAGCCATTTTGAATTAGGTGTTCTCTTAATTGAATCTTAAAACATCCTAAACACTATAAGATCTTCTTGGGACAAGATCTGTGGGCATAGCCACACTAGTGGAACTGTATCAAAAGTGAAAGAGTAAGACTTATTTCTTAGGAAGTGTTTTGGGAAAACCAGCTCTGAAAGGGTTTTTTAAATAGTGACCCCTGATATATAGAGAATGCTTTGAAATCCTCCTACAGAGCACAGACACTGTAATAAAGTTAAGGATGAGCCACTGTGAATGATAAGTGTGGGGATAGCCAACATACTTGGAGTCATCAAATATGTAAACATTAGGAAACTGCCATGAAGTCTGTGTTTATTACTCATCGACTGTTTTTTTTTTATTTATTTATTCCACAATTATAACATTATAAGATCAGGAATTTTCTTTCTTTCTTGTTTCTGTTTAGAGCCATACCTGCCCCCACACCTACCTGGTGAGGATACAGAAAATCAATCTCTCTCTCTCTCTCTCTCTCTCTCTCTCTCTCTCTCTCTCTC
>NC_034604.1:34260075-34303412 GCF_900095145.1 Mus pahari | reverse complement strand
CACACACACACACACACACACACACACACACACACACACACACACACACACACACACACCAGAAAACTGAGACACTTAAGGAAAGAGAACTACAGAGATCCAATGCTAGCTGGACATGACTTCCTTCATAGAAAAAATGTTTTGAGTGCTATTTTAAAATAAATCCATGTGCTTAAAGATCAATTTAATACCAAATCTGGAGAAATCGAGACAAGATTTTTAAAAGACCAATTTAATGGTATCAGTGGCATATTTTATATTTGAAGAGTCAATTTGCTTCTTCCATCATTAATATACTCCAAAATTCCAACTCATATTCCTTTTTAATACCATCTCCCTTTCCTCAGAACTCTTTCTGTACGGCCTCCCTTGCAGGCCAGTGGGTCTCAAAAGTCTGTTTGTGCCTTAGCTATCTGGAAAACAACCCAGAAATGTGGCAGCTGCTAGAAGGGTCTCAGTATGGACCAGCAGTGCCAGCATGAACAAGCATCTGCAGTGATTCCAAGCACACATGCAGGCAAGTGACTCCAGACTGCACACTGGATCCCAAGGCACAGATAGAAAACATCTAATTATCATAGTAGATCTAAGATGGATCAACACAAACATGCGCATGGCTGCCTGTAATTTTGATGTTCCCCCTGAGGTCTGGAACAGACCCAACCTCTCCCCTGACTGGGATACATCTTAGTAATAATTTTGCTTTAGAGGTCAGGAGTTTTAGCTTTTCCTTAAAAACCTCTGCTAATTCCCCAAATATATTTTTTCTTGATATTAAATATAAAATTCCTAGAAATTTTATATGAATATAAAACTTTATAAAATATAAAATAAACAGCTATAACACATATTATCTGACTTTGAACCACAAGGCTGAGATCTCCAGGCAGGGAGTAGGTAAGAAGAGAAGTAAACACTGGGTTTTCCAGCAGTCAGCCCTGAAACCAAAACTTAGGAAGGAAGCTGACCATTAAGCAAGTGGAGAGGGAACAATGGCCAAGGCCAGTCCTAGGCGAAGTCTGAACCTGAGAACACTGAAATTAAACAAAGCTCCTGCCCCAAGTTCAGTTTCCCTTACAGCTGGGCTCTAAAATAAGGCCAGCAGTGTAAGCAGAGCACAGCTCAACTATGGTCCAAGAACTCCCTGAGCGCTAACAAACACTCAGGGCCAGTTTACATCTGGAAGCAAGCTCTGTAGACCTTCACCTCAGCAGCTCTAACCCACAATGAAGTGCAGGAGCTAGATGACTAGTAGACATCTTGATGCTTAAATGAACAAGGTAATAATGGCAGAAGGCCAAGGAAACCATCACCACATAACACAAAGGGTTCCAGACATGGCATAAATAACCCCAAGGCAGGGGTCAGGGAAAGCAAGGCAAGAAGTCAACACCACAGAAACAACTTGCACATTCTCTAGTTGTATTAAGACTATAGACTGCTTTGTTTTATTGCTTTAGTTGTTTTCTTTTTGAAGGAATCTTAATCCTTGGGGCAATTTATACATGGGAAATTTTCAATTTTGGTTCTGATGGATCACCATTAACTTTTTTTTCCAACTAAGCTCATTCTGAATTTATTGCAATGAAAAGCAGCAGCCTTCAGCTAGTGTCCAGCCCTTCTCTCCCCCACCTGCTCTCAGCAGGCTTCACAGCCACTTGAAGACTCAGAGTCCATTGCCAGGCACAAGCACCCCTCACACACTTAGCAGAGAGTGCACCTGGAACCTCATGTTTCTGTGTGTGCCTCAAGTATGCAAAGTTCTGCATGTAATGGCAGAAACAAACTTTCTAGGTTAGCAAATGCTCAACTCTGGGTTGTGTGGGACAAGCACTAAGTTCATCTGAGAACATCAGGAGCTGCTTTCTGAGCCCATGCTCCCATTACATTAAGCAAACGTCATGGTGTTCTTGTGCCATTCTGGAGGCATTCTCCCCACAAACTTGCATGTCCTGGACCATGCTTCCTGATTACTTCTGAATATGCATGCAGTCCAGATATGGCATTTCACACACACACACACACACACACACACACACACACACACACACACACACACACAAAAGTCATCAATAATGGACAATTCCTTGATTCTGTTCACTTGTTTCTCACCAATGCACAAAACACCCTTGGTTCTTTATAACAGCCTTGTAAACCTTTCTGGTATATGTATGTGCGCCCCACAATGGAAGGTAATATCAAATGATTAACAGATGCAGGAAAACTAACCATAACAATCTCCTGGGGTGAGCATCGGCTTACCCCAAAGGTTTGGCTTGATGGCACGAGCAAACCACTGGTTAAGAGCAGATTTGCAGCACAGCAGCTCAGTAAGTATGGGACTTAATGAACTGAGTAAACTCTACATATTGACACCCTGCCACCACTATCTTTCTATAATGAAGAATACTCCATTTAAGAAAGGTCAGAACATAGCATACATGTAATGACTAACACAAACCAACTCAACAAGATTATTCAGAAACAGGTGAGGCAACAGTAAACACTAAAATTCAAAAGCATCACAACACTGTTAAAACTTCTAGCACAAAAGCTAGGCTGCTCAACACTTTGGGGATGTTGCAGGGCAAGAGGACATTTGCCAGAAATAAGTCCCCTGTTCTCTAGGCTTCTTCAAAGGCTTTAATAAGGCAAGTTTGCAAATCAATGGCCTTATAGATGAAGACAGTCTATTATCCACACTTGATGAACGAGGAACTGAAGAAGTGGTTTAAGAACAGACACCTCTGGAATCAGGGCACTCTTGCTCCAAATCCAAGTTCTGTAACCACACAACATATTGCTTTTCCTCAGACATCAAAAAAAAAACATTTTAACCCTGAAAACTTCACGGTAACCAGGGATAATGGCTGACATACTCTGGAATGGAGAGTCTCCCTGCAAGCTCTGGTGAGCTGCATTGTGGCCCTCGGCGGGCTCCTCGGCAAGGGATGCCTGACACTAGATGTGTTCTCTACAGTAACCACCGCACATACTTTTTTCCTGGGCCTCCAGCCTACCTGATGTAACAGTGGGAGAGACCCGCACTGACTTCCTGTGGCGGCCAGAACTCTCTTGGGTAAGGAAAGAGCAATAGTGGGGGAGGAACCTACTTGGCCAGGTGGTTCATGAGCAGCTGCAACATCTGCCGATTCTTCTCCGGGAGCCGATGGACAAGGCTATGGATCTCAGAGACTCGCGTCTCTTGGTTTTCCAGCTCTGGGAAGAAAAGGGGTAATGTTGTATTGGAGTCACAGCTAAGTTACTGGACAAGACCAAGGGGAACTAAAGCCCTGGCACTAACACAGGGAAGATGTTCTTGAGGACTTACCACCCTGTCTTGCGTGCATGCTTAGGACCAGCATGGCAGGCTCTAAAGGCCTTTCAGTGTGCTCTCTGTATCAGAGTTCATCCAGCTAATGACTGTGATGAAATGGAGCTGGTCTACCGCACACCCAGGGAAGGAACAAACACGGGAGCAGCTGGCTCCCTTGAGGGCCAACTTCATTTCAAGGAAAGAAGGAACTTTATGCACTTGTGAAGTGGTAAACAGATCTTATGTGAACATCACCAAGGTCTCATATTTCAAAATGATGTATCCAGATGCACATACACACACAGCACAATGCTTAAGTTGCCTGTAACACACCTTCAGAGTATGAAGAATGCAGTGGCAGAAAGAACATTTAGATCTTTCTGTCACTCTATAGCCTGCTACCTTTTGATTCAAACTGGGGAAGTGGCTTTGTTTCTATGGGAAATAAATTGCTAATACTCACCATATCTATTTATAGAACTGATGTGAAGTTTAATTAGAGAGTGGTTGACACGGGCTTGGAATTTCTCTTGAGAAAGAATTCACATACACACCACCTTCATTCCTAGCTTTCTCCCATGCCTTTCTATTCCTTGCTGGTGAGGACAAGATCAAGCATAAGGCTAGCGGAACATTAGGTACTATAAAACTAGGCCAGTAGTAGTTACCAGGGTAAACAAACCCTAAAGGCTAAAAGTATCCAGGGAGAGGCACAAGTTATGGGCATCGTAATACCAAGAGCAGCCCTGCCAGGTTTAAATCTGATAGAGAATCTAACTGCCCCATTACTGCTGGTCTGCCCCACGTAGACAGATTCCAATATACTTAGGGTAGCTTGAACCTAATCCCTATGTACTTCAATAGCAGTAATATGAACTAAGAACCTAGATGATATTGCCAAAGAACGATCAAAAGCTGTCAATGGATGACATGGTAGAAAAAGGATTGTGAAGTTACATAAAGGGTGCCATACTCAAGAAAGCACTTCCGCTGTTCAACTTAGGAGATGTCCAATGTCCAATTTGTTTTGTAGAATGTTACTTTAAGGATGGAAAGGAAAACCGATTACCAAAACTAGAAAGGCAAAATTGCCTTTCTGTCTCATCTCTCTTTCCTTCTCCTCCCCTCCCTTCCAGCCAAGAAAACTGGCTCTTAAGTTTTTCTCTTCTACTGTGAAATGGTAGCACTAGTAAGGTCCCTGGCGGTCTTGAGTCAATTTCATTTTTAGTCTGTGACAGAGTCTCATAAGCTTGTAGGCAGAAATTTCACATGTAGTCTGTGACTAGGCTAGGTAGTATTTATATTGGGATTCTGGGTGTTCCTCGAAATAGAAAAATCTATTCTTTTCTCCTTGACACTTCAACTAAAAGATGCTTACTTGCTGCTTTGATGAAACTTCTTTGAAACTGGTACATCATGAGTGGTCCTGGAAGCATTCTAGAATAAAAATATATAGACATAGACACGTCAGTTCCACAGTAAAATGATCCCTCTTGCTGAGCAGTACCCTGAATACTGCAAAACAGCATGGCACCTTTCAAACACTCAGGGCGCAGAGACACAACAGCAGGATGATGTAGCAGGGTGACTGAAGGCATGTGACATTTCACCTGAGACCCTCAGTTTCAGAGTTTCCTCACTACCACATCTTGTTATGTGCCCAAGGCTGAACTGGAACCCACTAACTTTCTTCCACTTCCCAGGTGCTGGGGTTACTGGCGTGTGCAAGGCTCTGCCCTCCTCTCTTTTTGAAGTGGATAGCTCCAGCTACATACACATCAGTCACAGGGCCCCGAGAGCTAATGGGCATCGAGAGCTAATGCAGAAGTGCAGGCCAAACCCACAGACCTCCTTTCAGTCTGTTAGTCATCCATGAACAAGAGCGCTTTAGGACATGTTGAGAAACAAGCATCTGCATATCTGCATGAGCTGCCTTTGGCCCTCATCTCTCTAGAAGCTTGTTGTTGAAATCAGAGCTTCTAGAAACACTATAAAAATGTTTACTGGCATTTTTGCTTCCAAGAAGATTATTGCTCCAAAGTATCAGTGGGCTACAGGACATTGTACCAGCAGGGTGTGAGCCTGACTAACTACAAGTGAGCTTTTCCTGATACTCCAGGTAAGAGTCCAACAGACTCTTCATCGTTTGGGGCTCAACTTCATTCTATCAGCTACCCTAGCTTCCCTAGCTCAACTCTCAGTCACCCCTCGCACTTCACCTTACTTGTTACAATGTCCCAAATAAAGTCTGCACTACCAACTCCTTTCTGTGACCTCCTGTGCTGCTCCACCACACTGAGGCCTCATTAAGGCTGTATAGAGGCTTAGTCCATGGGATTCTAGTTCTCCTCTGTTGGATACTATAAGCCATCCTCACCATAACCTCAGCACAGAACAACAGTGTTCCTACTAAGTGTAAGTTTCAGGGTCGTGTGTGTGTGTGTGTGTGTGTGTGTGTGTGTGTGTGTGTGTGTGTTTGTGTGGTGGGGGAAGTGGTAAGCAGAGAGCAAACAGTCCAAGTGAGGGACAGAGGGGACCAATGATAATGTATATAATAGTACAAGGTAATTATTTCCCTTCTCCTCCCCCCAAATGGCAGTTTCCAAATAGCAATTTTTCCACATCTACCCTCTCATTTTTAAGGACCAATATAAGCACGATTGTTTGGTATATGATCAAGTCTGCTCAATCCAGTGACCTATCAGTTCTTGTTTTTATAACATCATTCAGGGAAGGCCACAGTTTAGGGTATGACTAAGGCTAATCATCCTAATACATCTCATTAAGAGCAGAGCTTTCTAAATCACTCATGGCACCATAGTATAGTGACAGCCCATCAACCCTGGGCGATTTATGTTCAGCCTGACCCACTGAACTTAACGCTCCCACACAGAAACAGTTTCTACATATGAAACACCCTCCCAGCAGCTCTCTGGAGGCTGTAAATGGCTTTCTTCCTGACCACATGCTAACGAGGTGGCCTGCTGCTTACAAGTGGAAATCCCCACCTCAGGTAGGTCTTCAGAGCGCTAGTGACAGTCTTTATCTCCCATTCCGCACAGATATCAGTTTCTGTCTCAGAAGCTGCTTTGGGGTCTAAAATGGAGAAAAGACAATGAATAAAACCAAGCATGAAAAATGACAGTGGCAAATGTTCACACACATAAGCACTCAATCTCATCACTAAAAAAAGTGAAATATTCAAATTAAAAACTAAGATATTTATTTTGCCTAATGCATCAGAGAAACATTTAAACATCCAAAGATCTGTTGTTAGGAGAATATGGAGAAGGCACTCAGCTTATAAATTCCTAGAGGCAGCTGATACCAACTCGACAGACTGAAAGAGATTTGACAACATGGGTCATCAAGAGTCTGGAAACGCTTGGATCCTGCTAACTAGCAATTCCATTTCTCACCATTTTGCCTCAGAGAATAAAACAAAGCATGCATCAAGGTGCAGGCCAGGCATGGACAACACACTCTGCAGTGGGGAAAATGAAAGAGGCAGTCTAAATGTTTAATCAGAGGAGTGTGGCTAAGTGAATCACAGTATACCTCCCTGATGGAATATTACATGGCCATTTTATAAACTTAACATTGCATTAATACTGATAACATGACATGGAAAATGCTTGTATTATATAATGGTAAGTATAAAAACAAGATTCAAACATTTTTAAGACGAAAATAGCTAAAGGCAAACTGTTTCGAATTATAATAATGATTGTATTAAAGTGGTAAGAACTGTAGTTTTTATATTTTCTGAATTGTGTATGGTTTGATTCCATTATTTTTATAATATTTTTTCTCAATTGACTTAAGTACAATGAGTACCACCACACTCACACTGGCTCTGGATAACTTTTTCTTTGTCCTCTTCTTGCATGCAACTTTAGGCAAATGTATTTTAAGTAAACTCATTACTGACAGAGAAAATTCATATAGCTGTTCAGAGCAGCCCACAGACCCCTGAAAATAAAAGGCAGAGAAGATCAGCAGGATGAACAGCCTCATGGGCCATCAGGGACCACTGTCATGGGCAAGATGGGCCAGGCCACAGACAAACAGGACATGGAGACAGTAGAGCCTTTAGGTTTGTGGAGGCAAAGTCCACCCTTGCACAAGCAGCCTCGAAACTAAGTCATGCCCAGCCTGCCCAGCTCACATTCCCTTCCTGCTGTGCAAAGCACCCCATTCTTCACTGGGACCCCCTCTCTTATTACTCCAACTACAGTTGGGAAGTGAAGTCAGGACAGACAGCTCAAAAGCACAACTCAGGGTACCATGAACCAACTCAAGGATGGTTCAGGACTGGCCTTACTCAAGTTGTCACAAAGCTCATGACTTTTTTAGAGACAAGGCACCGATTGGTGTGCTTGATTCAAGAAGGTTATGTAAGTGTCAAGTGCTACCATTAAGAACCTCAGAGAAAGCCTCCAAAACAAAGCCAGAAAAGAGAGAGTGGTTCTGGATGACAGGCTCTACACATGAACCTCTACGGGCCTTTTGAGTCAAACAAGCCAGCCCCATACCTCTCATCTCTTGGAAAAATCCTTAAGTTCATAGTGGCTGGACTGGTTCGGATCTGAACCAGTGGCAAGGACAACAGAGAAGTGGTGTGCCTTTATTTGGTTGTCCCTAGTTCATATTCCCCTCCTTTTGAAAGAGTAAGAAAAGATACATGGTGGCTTAGATCTGGTTTTCCAGTTTGATATTTAAATGACATGTCAGGTAAATAGAGACTGAAACCGGACTAGCTCTTTCTCAATAGTTCCGAAGACTGAAAGCCAAGCAAGGGTTTCTGCCTACAGGGCTTAGTGCATCTCCACTGGGAAAGGAGATGAGTCACCAGGCATACTGTTCTGTCTGATGAGAAAGAACCCACGTTCATGCTCGTGAGATGAGGTCAAATACTTGTGAATGGCTTAAGGATTTAACCTGTAATTCTTAAGAAAGAACACACAATTGCAGCTGGCCCCTCCTATGCACGCTGTTCCACTGACATATATTTACAGATGAAGCAGAGATGGGTTTTAGCTCACAAACTTTGTAGCTCATAAAGGCAGAATGCTTGTGCATTGCTCACACGTGACCAAAGGCGATAAGACTTTCTTGACGCACAAACAAGGAAGAAGCATATTCATAGAATACATATTATGGCATATGTCCTTAAAGGTTTAAAAATGGTATTTTCTTAGTGTCCCAATCTCTGAGAAGTTAATTCTTTTCCTTCTCTGTCATCTGAAGCTTCCTGTTTTCGTCCTGCAGTCAGACACGGACACAGACTGCTGAAGCCCGGAGGCATCCAGGCGCTGTGACCTTCCCCCACTCGGTTCCCAAGGCGCATGAGCACTGCTGCCCTCCTTGGTTTCTGGATTCAAGACAAACGTTACTGTACATTTTTCTGAGGGACGATCCAACTCCCACCCCAGGAAGGAGAACGTGCAGGGACATCAGTGGCAGTTGGCAGGTCTGAGATGGTGAACTCTTCCATGAACCGCATTTAGCAAACTAATCATTAGCTTCCACTTTTGGGGGGCTCTGTAACCATAGGAATATTGCATAACATTACAGGGAGGAGAGTCAAATTACAGTCCGGCTGGAAGGCTTTTTATAGCGCTGATGAGGCAAGGCTCATAACTCGAACGTGTCCATTTTAATTCGTTTAATGTCCAAACTAAATTGAATACAACCACCCAAGTTACCCCATTTCCATAAAGACTGGCTTGTTTCTATACCTACCTATTTCCTTCCTTCCTTCTTTCCTCCCTCCCTCCCTCCTTCCCCCCCTCCCTCCCCCTCCCATCCATTGCTTAAGGAGATGTGGCATCTGGGCATCTCTATAGAACTCAGACCTTTCTCTGTACCCTGCCCTCCAACCACTTCAGAACTTAGTGAGATAAACATGCACTGAGAGAGTAGCACACTGGTGAAGAGGGCATGTGAGTGACACTGACTAGGAACTCTCTCCCACCAGCTACCACAGGAATCCAGAGAATCAGGGGACACAGAGCCAAAGGAAGCCGTGCTAACAGGAAGCTGACTTAGGTCACACGAAGCTAGTTTCTGAGCACCACCTGGTACTCCAAAAGTAAAAGAAGCTCAAAGTCACTACCCAAGCTTATATTTTTGCCAAAATGATCCACTGTACCATTGAGTCAGTTAAAAAGTTTCCTGTTGGGCTAGGTTCATTTATACACTTAATTTAAAAAAAAAAAAAATCAATGAAGGACTAGGAGGTGGATTAATGGTTAGAGTGCTTGAAATGTGAGCATAAAGACTTGAGTTCATATCTCCAGCACCTGCATATAAAGCTAGGCATGAAGGTGTGAGCCTGCCGTCTGCTTGGGAAGCAGAGACGAGCGGATCCTTAGAGTTCTCGGAACAGGCAGGTTATTGCGAGCTGCAAGCTCAGTAGAGAGACCCTGCCTCCAAAATAAAGTGTGAAGTGATAGAGAAAGACACCCAGCACCAGCTTCTGGTCTACCCACACACATGCAAGGCAAATACTCATACACACATACAGATACTCACAGCTTGAAGACAGGCACACACATGCACACACACCAACAAAAGAGAAGAAACTGAAAACACATGTATACAATGAACAGCAAATCTTTTACCATACAGACAACTTCTAATATCACTAAAGTGTCTGTGTGTGTGTGTGTGTGTGTGTGTGTGTGTGTGTGTGTGTGTGTATGTATATACATATATTCTAGTCTTCTTTTAGAAAACAAATGGCCCTGGGTTTGATCCTCCGTATCACAAAACCGAAATGGAAGCACACAACACATGCCATTTTCATAGAGCCTTCATTTGTCAATTCCCTAGAAAACCATCCCACACTCACACATGGACTTCTGAGTACTTTACTTTACATATACACTACACCATTCTTGACTCCACGTCCTCTTGTAAAGAAAATTTTAGTTGTACCTTTGTTACTACTGATAGACATGGACATAAACTCAATGTTTCTTTGCAGAGCTTCCTTGTAGAAATTATTCCTGAAAGTGGACTTTCTGTATCAAAAAATCTGTGAGCTTTAAGTTTCTGAAAATACTACTAAAGCTGCTCTCAGAGGTTTAAGGCTGAGTGAGTGAGTAATTCTCACACCCTCCAAACAGCATGCAGTCAGACTATGATCCTTACCAGTCAAAGAGGTTTGTTGGTTTGCTTGTTTTGTAGGTTATGTCAATGTTTTAATTTTCACTTTTGACAGGGAGAACAAATGCAGAACCCTCTTCTGCATGTGAGTGTTGAGTGAATATCACTGAGGCATACTTAACTCCTCTGCACATGTACAGTTCCACACTTTCTGAACTGTGTAAATATTCATGGAGCTCCCACCAAGAGCCAGGTGTTCCCACACCCCAGAACTCTGGATGGAATGCTCAGCCCTCTTCCACCACAGGCAACCCTGGCAACAGTTGCCCATAGCATCTCACTTCTGAAATCCAGCCACACTGTTACAAGTACAGTAGTTTAATCCTTTTATTATGGAGTCTTATTCAGAGTTCTGGGTGTGCCATAATTTGTTTATCCATTCTCCGGATGATGGACATCTGGGAGCTTTCCAGTTGTGGCTGCTATGACTAAAGCTACTACAAACATTTGCACAGAGGCTTTCTACGGGCTACATTTTTATCTCTTTGGTAAATGCTGCATCCACAAGCAGGCTAGGTCAAAACCTACAAGAACAGACCAATAATGAGAATGTTTTCCTTTAGATGAAATGGTCAATTGCCTTCCAAAAATGTCAGGGCCATTTGCATTCCCACTAACAGATGTGAGAGCGTGGGCCACCTCATGCCTCTTATCACAGGACACGTCAGTCAGCCACTTCAACTTCAGCTGTCCTACGAGTCACTGTCCTTTCACACACACAGTGGTGTGAGCCATCTTCACATGTGGTATTTTTTTTTCTTAGTTTATTTGCTTTAATCAACCATTCTCAATATTCTTTTGTCTATTTTAAAAATTGGGGTATTGTCTTAAGAATCAAGAGTTTTAAAATAAGTATAGCTACAAATCACTGATTATAAATACATTTGTATAAATACTTTCTTCAGGTCTATAACTTACCTTTGCTTTTTGAAAACAGGAATTTTTTTTCTCTACAGTACCATGGATTGACTTCCAGCCCTCATGCATGCCAGGCAAATGTATACCACTGAGTTACATCTCCTGTCTTTCTAGTATTTTTTTGATCTTAAAACAGAGTCATACCAAGTGGCCCAAGCTAGCCTTGACTTGTCATTTTCCTGCTTCAGCCTTCCAAATAGCTGGGGTTTAGAGGCTGTACCAGTAGGTCCATCATGAGTAATATCTTTTTTAGAGAGAAATTTATATTTAATGTAGTTCAACTTAATATATTTTCCTAATAGTTCTTTCTTGTGCTCTAGTTAAGAAAGCTCCTTAAAAACAAGGTCACAGAGACTTTTCTTCTGTGTTTGCCATTCAGAGGGTCTACAGTATCTGCTCTTAGGATACATTTCAAGATACTTTTCACATAGGGTATCAGAAGAGAGCCCATTTCATCCTTCCTCATATGGATGCTAAATTGTACCACAGTACTTGCTTAAAAGACTCTGTTCTCCATTCAGTTATCCAGACTCCTTCATCCAAGATCCAAGCATGTGCTGGTTCTGATTCTGGGATCTTGTGTCTATTGCACCGATACACATATCTACCCTTCCAAAATACCACCCAGTCTTACGCTAGACATGACTCCTGTTTTGTTGGCTATAAACTGCAAACTATCAACTCTTCTTGAGCTTGTATGTTCTCCATCTCCATAACAACTTAGAGGAAAACAGTTGCTACCTGTATACTACCCTCCTTGTGTATCAGACTTCACTTACCCCATAGGTCATTCCCCCCCCCCCGATGCTAGATTTAATATTTGGCAACTTGAGAAGCAAAGTTGATTACTCTGTTTTCTGACTATAAAAATCACAAAACTTAAAAAATTTAGCAATTTCCTATATGTCACGTCTAAGAATCCAAAACACCTACAACCACTTGTGTTTTGGGACTGAAAAGCTCTGACTGTCTGGGATTCTTACTAATTCTTGCAGTATCCTTATAGGCAGGGTGGTGACGGGTGCCAGAGCGGGGGGAAGGGAAGCCTCCATCTGTGATCTCCCTTCTCTGGGAACTCAGGATCATGGCACACCACCCTCTGCCTAGCTCAGTTCCCTACTTGCCCTTGGATACAGTCTTCAGTCTGGGTTGTTTCCACTCATTACGGTGTAAGCTTCAGGTCTCAGAAGGCATTGTGAAGAATTACCTGGTCCTTGTGGTACTCTTCATAAAGAAGTCCTTGATTGCTTTTATATATGACAATGTGTGAAAGTGTGTGGGAAATGAGGGCACAGAAGAAAGGAATGCAGACCTTCAAGGTTCCAGAGGGACAGGGCAGGCTAGTTCATGGCTGGAGACAGGAGTGGAAGAAGAGTGTCTGTAATCTGGTGATTTAAAGCAGTGCTCTTTATCACCTCCTTTGTGCTCGCTGTAATTCTAACATGGAGGGACGAGGACAGCATGGGAGGAGAAAACCAGCAATGCTGAACTTGTATTTCTTTGCCATCATAGTTAAACATTAATAAAGACACAGAGAAGAAAGGGACACAAGGCTTCAATGGCACAGCAAAGAAGCCTCATAGAGGCCCAGAGATAGGCTTTGAGAGCACCATGTGGTAGGTGCCGGCCTCCAGCATAGCATGCCATCCTAGGAGGGAAGTCAGGCCCCACTCCTTCCCTGCACTGCTGGAAGGGAGGCTGCTTTCCACAGGCCTATCACAGTCCTGAGAAGAGAACCTAGACACTGAGATAGGGCTGGGCAGCAGTGATGCAAGAACACCTTTATAGCACGAGGAGTGAATTCCAAAGGGGAAGTCAGCAGATGTGGTAGTAATACCTGTAATCCCAGCATTCCAGAGGTGGAGGCCAAGTGATCAGGGCTTCAAGGACATCTTTAGCTTGGCAAACTATATACCTATAATGTTTGCCTGTGTGTGTGTGTGTGTGTGTGTGTGTGTGTGTGTGTGTGTGTGTGTGTGCGTGTGTGTATACATGTATGTACATGTGTGTACTAATGCATGTATGTCTGATATCAACCTAGCTATATAAGAGA
This sequence comes from Mus pahari, assembly GCF_900095145.1. NCBI lineage: Eukaryota > Metazoa > Chordata > Mammalia > Rodentia > Muridae > Mus > Mus pahari. Next base: position 34,289,952 of record NC_034604.1, on the reverse strand, counting down.
GCCCAAAACAAAACAGAACAAATACAAAAAAAAGAGGCAGGAGGTAGTCTTCAAAGAATCAGCAAAGAAACAAGAAAAGAACGGCAGGCTTTGGGGTTCACACTTACATACTCCAGTTCCTCCAAGATCTTAAGCAGAGTGGGGCCAGGAGGAATTATTCAGGACTACAGAGCCATACGAGATACAAGATTTATGACTGACTAGGATTTGGCTGGCATCGCGTACAACAGCCCTTCAATGCCATAGAAGAGAGCGACTCTGAAACAGGACTCGGGGAACTGATGCGGACCAAGGAGGATCTATTCAGAGTGAAGTCAACAGCAAAGAGGCTTAAGCTTCCTGTGGAAGCCCTTGCAAGTCTGTTGGTATAGACTAAAGGGAGCCAAGCACTGAAAGCATCTATTCTGTAATATAAAAGGAATTCACTAAAGAAAAGGTGGGCACCACGAAATGAGCTGACGGAGAGGCGAATTAACTGGAAAAGGCGACGGCCGGCAGAGCAAACCGAAGCCCAGTGCGCCATTAGAGATCCTTAGACTTTGGTTAACTCCTGTTGTATCCTTGTCAGTGAGCGACATGGACTCCGGGGGCAAGCCTGATAACTTTCTGAGGACACCAAGAATAAGAGGAACAGAAAAAAATCCCAAGGAAAGGACTCGTGTCAGGTTTACAGAACAACAAAGTGAAACGGGAATTGTTCTTTAGAAAATCTACCTCCAAAAGCTCCCTCAAGGACCCAGTCACTGTTAAAAGTGTTCACAGGTGATACTTAAAGTAGTTGAGAGTGGAAAGGTTTCTCCTTCTGCAGTCATCAGTCAACAGTATATATATATATATATGTATGTATGTATATGTATGTATGTATGTATGTATGTATGTATATGTATGTATGTATGTATATGTATGTATGTATGTATGTATGTATGTATTTGAGGAAAAGGAGGGTTTACACTTTGTGTGAATATAATCAAAAGGACTTTAAACATTTTTTACATTCATTCATAAATTCACTCATTTCTTTTGGGAAGTGTATGCATGTGTGCATGAGTGTGTATGTGTGTGTGTGTGTGCACGTGAGTGTTGTTGAACATGTAGAGAGTTCAGAAGACAACTTGTGGGAGTTGATCCTTTCTTCCCACCACACATGCTCAGGGGATCGATTTCAGGTCATCAGACTTGGCAACCAATACCTTTACTTGCTGAGCTGTATTGCCAGGCCACAGATGGGCTTTAAGAAAGGCAAAATGTTTTTATAATCTTGGAATGAGGAGAGTCTCTTAACATATAATTCTCATCATGAATAAGGAATGAGAGATTGGCTTCATACAAATTTAAAATGGTCAAAAGGAAAAGGGGAAACAAAAAGCTTAGGATGTGAAAACTTAGATGAAAATGGTGCTAATACAGCTTCCAAATGTAAAACTTATGTCAAACAATTAAAACAGAAAAATAATGCTAAGAATAAAATCAGGCAAAAAGAAAAAAGAAAAAGAAAAGACTCTACTTCTATCAGCAACAATAAACACGTTCAAAATATCCAAAATATCCAACTTAATCCAAAACCAAAGAATGCAAGGTTAACTCAGAGGGAAATACATCTTTCACATAAAAGCAAGTCCCACAGAGCACAGCTGTCTCCGCTTGCTAACAGTGGGCATGGCAACAGTGGGTGGAGAGGCTGAAGGCAGACACAGAGCCTAACCCAGCAACTCAACATTTTAAGGTAGACTGCAAGGACAGGACCTAGGAGCATTTCTTAGCATGTGCAGGTTCTGACTCAGCAACGCTCATCCATCTTCTCATCTCATGCTCCTGGTTCTATGTGGGCCAGGCTATTAGATGGAGCAGAAGATGGAAGAGCGAGCCATTGAAACCATTTGTCTACAGTGAAAAGAATCAGCAGTGTGTCTACTTCCAAAGCGCACATTGGCCTCTGCTCCCTTGCCTCTCAGGACTCCCATCTGAACTACACAAGGGCAGGAGGCTGATTCAGGAGCACCGGTGCATCAACAAGGAGTATACCTGCAAGAGCAACGCCACAATGTCTTTTACCATGGGAAAAGACACTGCAGTGTTATGTGAATACAGCCTGTTAGAAAGCCTAGAGCATGCATGTCCTGTGTTGTAACCATATTACACAGTATACTATGCTTATTCATTTACTACATGCTAGTATATATGGTTTAAAGGGGGCTATGAATTGAAGATCTCATATACAACAAAGCAGTCAATAAAGGTTGTCTCTACTCTAAAGGACTCTTATTTTCTTCTTTATGATTTTTGTGTTTTTGAGAAATTTCACCAATGACTACTCATAATTTTTAAAAAAAGGAAATTAAATTATTTAAAATAGCCAGGCGTGGTGGCACACGCCTTTAATCCCAGTACTTGGGAGGCAGAGGCAGGTGCATTTCTGAGTTCGAGGCCAGCCTGGTCTATAGAGTGAGTTCCAGGACAGTCAGGGCTATACAGAGAAACCCTGTCTCGAAAAACCAAAAATAAAATAAAATAAAATAAATAAAGTATTTAAAATAATTAGAAGGGGGTAGAGGTCGGCAAGATGGCTCAGTGTATTGTACTTGCCTGTCAGCCTGACAACTTGAGTTCCTACCTGGACAAACAGAACAGAAAAAACTTAAACCCACATGTTGTCCCCTTTCTTCCCTATACACATATACAAGTATGTGGGCACATGTGCACTCACAGACACACAGACACACACAATATAGCTTAATTTTAAAAATACACAGATACGGAAAGAAAAGAAACAGACATGTAATGAGTAAGAATGTAGCTGGGGTGTGTGTAAGGGGAGAAAGTGAGAGTGTTTGTATATGTGGTGTTTGGAAAAAAATTGTAAACATTTATCTTCACTTAATAGTATGGGGAACCAGGATAGTACATATATTCTGTTTCAGAAAGTCTGGAAGTCTTTCTGAGTCTTTTTTACTACTCAAAGACTATTAATCTCTGTTGCTAGGAAGTAAACAGGGTGGTTCTTGGCAGGACACCAGCATGAAGTGCAAGGGACCCTACAGAGGCTATGGGGAATTCTAATAAGTTTTCTTAAGGAACTCTGATCAGTAAAACAAAGATATTCTCAACACGTTGGCTCTCGCTCCCCATCCCTCCTACCGTCTGCAGTGAAGCAAGAATACAAGAAATGGACCAGTGATTGAAGTTAGTGTCTGGTTTTAATCCCAAGCCATGTGTGCACACAATAGCAGAGCACACAAATCCAGATAGGGACGCACAGGAACAAGTGAAAGCAGTGTTGAATCTGCACGTAGCTCGGTACCAAGAGGGTAGAACAGACGGGAGTATGTGCTTCACTCTGAGCCCTGGAGGGTTTGTGGTCTACAGCAGATTATATTCTATACCATTGACTAGGCCAGACCAGCAGTGGTACCAAGAATTGATGAGGATGCTATAGTAACATACTCAAAGGAGGGAAGGGAGGCGGACCTAGTGCACTGGCCTGACAACTGCGAGAGTACTAGATTCCCTTGACTGATTGAGAGACTCACAGGCCGAATTCTTGGCATTAGGTTCGACCTTACACTGTAGTCAGCTCTACCCCAGAGGATCATTTATATTCCAGTCTATCTGGAATGTCCTCCTGGCAGAGGAGCTGACCTTGTGACTGTCAGCCGCTAGTTGTTACTCTTTCATGACATTCTTCAGATAGTCATGACTGCTTTCCTCTATATCTAAGATGACTAAGGAAGAGAGCAAGTGCAGTTCCTTCTTGGGAGGCTACGGAGAACAGTTATTAGAACTGCTGCCTTTCAGAACATCTCCTTTGTCCAAAGTGGATCACCCTAGACACATAGTCTTTTCTGCATTTCTTTTCAATAGCCTCACATTGTCATCTTTGAATTCTATTTGAAGCTTCATCGTGGTGCTCTCTCTACACAAACTACTGGCTGCTAAGTCACAGCTCTTTGGTCTAGCCCTGGATGAGCTATTCTCTGCCTCACCTTTTGCCATCTTCCAGGGCCCACCCATGACCACATACGTGTGCACATGCATTAGGTATGCTGCTCACCTAATGCTTGAATCTAATCTTGCTACTGCTGTGCCAGGGACACTTCATTAACACAACAGTCAATACTTCAGGAAAGTATTCCTCCCTTTTCTCATCAATAATCCTGCTCTATCCATAAACTTCCACGGACCAGCCTTCTCCCTACTCTCAGGCCCAGTCATAAGCATGAGCTCCAGGCCATACACATCCATCTGTTGAGGATAATGTGATTGGCTCCAAATTGAAAAGTTTATCATGTGACTTGCCCACGCTGGCCAATCAAAGTCCTCCCTGTGGCCTACTGCCAAAAGTGTCACCCAAAAGACACTCTTCTGAGTGACGCAAGCTCCAAAGACTGCAGTGACTGGATCTATCTGGGACACTCCCAGAGAGAACAAAGCCAAAGGCAAGGCCAGCAAAGGACACAGATGATGAGAAACTAGAAGGAAGAAGGGAAGGGAAAGGGCTCAGGGTAAGGATGGCAGGGAGGTTCTGGACCCTGCATGCAGCTGTCTCTTTGGATGAACCTGCCACATAAGCAAGTGCCTCTTATTGTGTGAACTATTCTAAATCCTGTTCCTGGCTCTTTTCACGATGCATGTACCTCTACCACTTAGAACTTTTAAGAGTGTGTTATTTCCTTTGTGGAGAAGAAAAGCTCCTAAGCTTTTTAGCACAGTGCTTGGGTTTGTCAGCAGAAAAGGCCACCTTAGCCTCTCAGTACTAACTGTCCTCTTTCAGCCACAAGCCACTATTAAAGAATATTAAAGAATAAGCTCACAGCATCAACAGCCTCTGCCTTTAACCTGCAGCCTGCAGCCTGCCTCTGCCCATGCTATGCTCATATTTGCTCAATCTGACTTCTTCTTTCTCCTTCACTATTCCAGCTCCAGATGCAGGTCATAGTAAGTGCTAACACCACATTTAGATAACAGCTTTAAGGTGTATGCATACCTCACCCCTACCAGGACTCTGCAGAATGGCGAGAGAGTTCTTTCTAAAATTCAGTATTGCTATCATCTAGTAATCCATTCCAGATCCTACACAGAAATGAAAGACTGAAGGCTGACATCTGCTAAGTTCTTACTTCTTTCTTATGTTAAAATTTCTCAAAATTAAGTCACATTAACATATGGCCCAACAACAGAACCCTTGGGTACTTATTCTATGAGAATAAACATATGCTCACATAAAAATTCTCTCCAAATATCTAAAGCCTGAAATGGAAACAACCCAAAGTGCTGCAGCGGGTGAATGGCTAAACTGTGGTATGCCCATACAATAGAATACATCTTAGCAGGTCAAAAGAAATTAATGAGCAATGATACATACAAGTTAATCAAATCTAGAAATAATTAAGTGCACTAAAAAAAGATACTCAACCCTCAAATCTTACACAATCTATTATTCCATTTATATAACAAATGATTTCAAAGTGACAAAATTAAAAGAAAAAAAATAATAAACTCCTGGTCACCAGAGTTAGGGATTGTGTGTGAGGAGGTAAGGCGGGGAGTAGTCATAAAAAGGAAACCAAGGCCATTATGAGAGTTGAAACTCTCTCATTTGGGCTGTATCAATCCCAGTATCTTCTTGTGGTACTGAAACACATCCTGGTAAGAAGCAATAATCGGAGGAATCTGAGTAAAGGGTACAAAAAGATCCATCCACATTGTTTCTCACAATTATTTCAAAAATTTAAAAATAATAAAACTGCATCCCGCATTGGAACTGAAGAGCGGGAAGTGAGTGTTGATTGAGCCTCTCGTGCACCAGGATTCCCGAGAGGGGCTCTGAGTGTAACTCATGACACCAAGGAGTCTTGACTGCAGAGTGAGTAGTTCATTCTGGCCCATATAAAGGAAAAGACTTCTGTACATACAAAAGCTATTTTCAGAAGCTGGAGTGACAAAGAAGTGACAAACACAGGAGAAAGGCCCTCGCCTGAAATGCCACGTTAGAGCCAGACTGAGTTAATCTTCCCAAGTACCAGGCTACGGCTTTTGCGGACATGGACAACAGCCACTGATCTATGAAACTTGATCTGTTTGCCATTTAGATCCATGTGACTCACTGAAGCTGGCTGCATGGCTAAAAATACAGGGTATCTGCGGCCTAGGCAACTTTGGCTCGTGGATTTGGATTCAAACAGTGCACATTTGGAGGCAGTGGCTTTGCTATTCATACACCAGCTGGGGGACAGAGGAGGCTATCCTGATCAAGTGATGGCTTGAAATCCAGAAGCAAGAGGGATCTTGAGTTTGATCTGCATATATACATTTTATCTGAAGGTTACATGACACTCTGGGTATCAGGAATGTGAGACGCTGAGGTCCTCACAGGCTAGAGAGTCGCCCTTTTGGGGGCATGAGGTGTGTCCTACTGAATACCTGCCTCAGAAGAAAGAGGACAGGGTCATGAGCTACTAACAACAGAGCAGGGTGTGGCTGGGATTTGAGTGGGCAAGCAGCATTTGGACTGGAGTGCTGGGTCTGAAGACTGTGCGGTGCTTGGTCCCACCATTTCATTTCAATCTTACAAAGGCCCACTCAGAGCCTCTCCTGGTCCTGCCCACAGCCACAACTAGCTAGCAGGGCAGGTTGCTGGCCATTCCCATACCCTAATTCCTAACCCAGAGACTACCTAGAAACCAGGAAAGCTCAGAGGAAGCTACCCAAGGGACATGCCTGACAAAGCCACTGCTGAACTCACCCATCAGGACACTCAGCAACTTTTGCACCCTGGAGTTGACCCCCACGATTCGGTAGAGTCCCTGCTCATTGATCCCTGAGAAGAGGAAAGAGGATGGTTTAATTAGATGAGCATCAGAACACGATCAGGCCAACCAGAACAAATGCTCTTCTGTTTTTCCTTCATTTTCTCTCTCATCCTAAAAGCTGCTGTAATTAAAGTTCCCTGCCACTCAGCTCAGCTCTTAGCAAAGGAGTGGGATTTGGCACTGCTGCCCGAGGATTCACGGATGTGCCGCACACTCCAGCCCTCGCCTTAGCTGGGTCGCTGGCAGGAAAGAAACTTCCCTCCTCTCTTGCCAAAGGCAGCAGATGAAGATTTTTAAAGATGCAAAATAGATTATTTTAAAGATGTAGTATTTAACCAATTCTTACATTCAAAACTTCAAAGTGTCATGACTTAAAAAAATCAATCACAGAAGAAGATAAATAACTTTCCATCTATTTTTACACACAGCATAAAAAGTACTGGAGGGTAAGGACGTTTTCCATCTTAGGGAATGTTTGTCAAGACTGAGAAATCAGAAAATCCATCATAGTTAGAGCAAAGGTGTTTACTGTGAACTACTTACACAAAGACAGAAGTCAAACTATAGAACTTCCATTTACTGAAATGCGTAGGTTAGAGCGTCACTGTACCTCTTTAAAAAGGAGGCAATCTGGATGCATGCATGTAATGTGTGAATGTATGTGATCTATGCCTGTCCACACATGTGAACACGCATATGGTGGCTAGAGGACAACCTGATATTCATCAGAATGCCATCTACCTCCTTTGACACAGGGTCTCTCCTTGGTCTAGGGTTCATCAATATAGTTTCACTGGGTGGCCAGTGGGCCCACAGATCCTGTTTCTGCTTCTCCAGTACTATCACAAGTGTGTCACCATGCCCAGCATTTTGACTTGGGTTTTGGGGATCAAACCCAAGACCTCATGTTCAGCTCCAACAAGGAACAATTTAGACTGAGTGATTGAAAATGGTTTTCTTCATGTTGGCCCAAGTCCATCGCATCTCATACCTCTCAGGAACTGCCAAGCTTCCTCTCCAGGTTCCCTGTGAACTTCTTATTGTGCAAGTTAGTTCCTATCACTTCTCTTAACACCTTCCAGTTCTTAGGTATAGATTATAGTCAGACTTTTTAGGGTGACCTACAGAGTCTACAAGCTACTGATTTATAGTGAACATAGACGCTGAGGAGGGTTTTAGGTGCCTAGGTTTCCCTCTTGGTTTGGGCTGCTAAAACGGGCTAACACGCAGCCCACCTTAAGCAAGTATACTGGCTTGTCCCTATGTGCTCTGGCTTTGCCTGTGCTAACCATTCTCTGTGTTCTCCTCCCCTTTCCTTATAAGTTCTTTTGAGACAGTGCCTTAATCTGTAGCCCAGGCTGGCCTTTAACACTCAACTCTCTAATCTCGGCTTCCTGAACAGCAGGGCTGCAGACAAATACACTGATTTTATCCTTTCCTTTTAAGGAAAAACAAACCTAAACTCCTTAAAATTACTCTTTAAAAACTTAGGCATCACAGCTCAGGCGAAGAGAAAATCAAAAGAAGAAAGTAAAAGACAGCGGAAGCCACTGCTGTCACACTGAGACCTGTGCAGAGGAGGTCCTCTTAGGGACACACAGAATGGGCTCAGGCAGGATAGCTATTTGCTTTTAAACTGTATTTTTCACTTAACGCATAGAAAGAGGAAAAAAAAAAAAAAAAAAACCTTTCTACTTTTAGTGATTCACAAGATTCTATTGCACAAGTGAATCACGCTTGAGTTGGCCAAATGTTGAGGCATTTGATTGGTTCCTGATTTTGCATTTTAACCACATCACTGTGTAAACATTCTTTTGGTTCAACACAACCAACACTCTTATATTCCACAATCAATTTCCAATTATGTCCACTAGGCCCTTTCTGGGTATATTTTATGTACAGTTGTTGAGAACCTGTCTTAAATTTTTTGATGAAGGAAATCAAGGAAACAAAACTAAACAAACAAACACATATACAAGCCTGCTTCTACACAGTAAAGTAACTCCTTTTGAAGAAGACTTACAGGATACATAGGCACAAGAACTCAAGATGTCTATTTAACCACTAGTAAGATTATAATTCTGCTTTAAAAGTTGGAATTTCTTTCAAACAAATAAAAAGAATAAGTAGTTAGATCACTGGAGAATAAATAGACTCATTCCCTTGGTTTTGATCAATCTCAGTGGAGAGATTGTAGCTTTTCTCAAAGCCACAATGGATCCAGGGCATTTAGAACCCTACAATGCCAGCACTAAAGATTCTGGTTTGTGATAGTAACCCAGCCTCCCCTATCTCATGGCTGCTCCAACAGATGCGGGAAACCTCAGTATGGAGGAGGCAGCTAACCCCTTACTTCTCTGTCCTTGATGGTTCTCAGGTCCAGATCTACAGAGCAGAGATCCTTACTGGGGTTCACAGACTCTAAGATGATCCCTAGAGAGATCTCTGGGGTCTATGAACTAGATGGGAAAAGAGCCTTTATTTTCACTGCTACTAACACTGTTGCATTTCTTTCCCTCCTTAAACCACAGTGGTATTAGCAGTACCTGCAGCATGGTCAAAAATCACAGATATTTTTATAACTCCTTACACTGTTGCAGAATGATTACGATGTTGCGCTTCCCAGATTATACCTGCTATGAGAGCCACCACTATCAGCTGTGAATGAAGTTGTCAACACAGAAGCGTAGCTACCACTCTGCTGCGGCTATGTTTTTAATTATTTTAATAATAACTGAGTTTCAAGAACTGGTTTCCATAAACCTAGGAATTCTATCAGTATACATGTAAGACATTCTTGTGATCAACCAGAGACCTGGGTGACATGAAACAGGTGGAGAACCCCTGCTTCAGACCAATCTGTTCTGTAGAAACACTGACAGTGGCACCAGGGGAGTTAATGAGTTACTTAAAATTGGAAGCAGCAGGTAGCAGTTCCTCTGCCTCACAGATGCATGACCTTCCATGAGAACGATGCCAACTGTCCATCTGGTCAGCTACTTTACCTCTGGTCTCCACCGCATGGATGCATTTCCTTATTATGCTGAAGCCGATACTGTCCAATTGTGCGGCTGAAAGAACAAGAGAAGTATGGTCAGGCCACGCGTGTGCAAACCAGCACGCTGAAAACAAACTACATAGTGTGGTCACAGCATACATGTGTGCAAAATACAGATGATTTAGAGATAGTAATACTGACAAAGAGCCTACCCTAGGCCAGATACACGCTAAGTGTTCTGCATGTGTTATCTTCGTTCTTACAGTAACTTTGGCACTACGTTTCTAACAAGAAATGGCAGTATAGAGTAACAGACTCCTTCCAGTTGGAGTCACAGGAATAACTGCTTGTAGTCAGCTACATAAAGCATATGTGAAGTGCTTCGAAAACAATGGATAAGTGCTGTACCTAGATTATGTCTTGTAATGCCAGCAAATTCTCTTGAATGATAGTATTATTAGCCCCACATCACAGACGAAAAAAAAAATGAGGCTTGGATAAGCTACATATGAGCAAAGTTGCCAAGTTAACATGTAGAGACTTGCTCTAGGGGCCAGTTTACCAAACTGCTTTAACTATAACTATACAGAGTTAAAAAAATTAATTCTGTTCTGTTGATTAGAAAAGGCAGAAAATAAGGAGGAAATGAAGGAAAGAAAAGTGACCCAGCTTTGAACATTGAAACAGCAGAGAACAAAGCTACCTAAGCCAGACCCAGAAGCAGGAGAGCTTCTCTCCATAGCACATCAGTGGGGTCAGTGGGTTCTCCATCTGTTCCAGCATCTTCCACTGCCACTCAGAAAATGAAATAACCCACGGGAACACAAGTTTCTAAGTAGCAATAAAGAGGCCAGACATCCATAAAAACTCAACCCCAAGCTTTGGTTATCCACTGATATGTGACGCGTAGCTTGCACAGGTGAGTCAATTTGAACACCAGAGACATCCTGCAGATACCAGTTATTGTCTCTTTTCCTTACAGCCATCTGGGTGGGGTCAGAGCTTTCCTGCAGTGCTTTTGTTTTGCATCAGATGACTAAGGACACTGGGCATCCTTTTGAGCACAGGGGATGACTCTCCCTCTTTGATGAAATGCTCAGAAGCCACTGGGAAAGTATGTGTCAGGCAGGGAACTATCTTCTTGTGCTTAAGAAACTTTCCAAAATGTTGATGACTGTCACTCTGGAGTCCATGGCACCCTTCACTTTGTTTTGAGAGAAGTGTTTCAGAGTATCTTTCAAAGGCATGGTGGTCAGAAGTCTGGGGGAAAGACCTGCCCCTGTGCACTGGCTTCTGGGAGCTGTCGAGACAGACTCTGGACTTGGATGGTATAAGAGCAGGCTTGTGAACACTGACTCCTTCCCAACATAGATGAACTTCGTCTGGGGCAAAGACCACTTCCTCACCCCAGAAACATCAACACAAGTTTTGGAAAATTGGAAAGAACTTGGCAACTGAGAGAGAAAGTCCCGGCGCTTGGATGACCTACCAGGTCAGCTAGGAAATGAGAGAAGTTCCTAGGCAAATGGGACATGGAAGGAAAAAAACTGCAAAGGAACTTTCCAGATAGCTGAAAGATAGATAAATTCTACTGATTTATAGTAACTGTAATTTTTGAATGGCAAAGACCCCACTGACTATTCAGATTGGTTTTCTCTGTGCTGGTACAACTTCTCTAATTTGTTAAAAGCAAGCAAACACCCTTCATACTGATATTAAACTAAAAAGCCTTACAGTTCACACACACACACACACACACACACACACACACAATGTTCTATTTATCAGTGTATCTTAACTGTCAAATCTACACAGCATTTATATGCTGCAAAGCCAAGCAACAGTTCGGGATAACTCTGTTAGCCTAGTTTATTGGACTTGTACATTGAGTTGACTACCTAGTTTTGTAAACAGATAAAATTATGTTAAGAAATGGAACCCACATCAAACAAGATTCCCAAGAACTCATAAAATACAGTTTAGCACTGATGTTCTGATTTTATAAACCAGAACTGAGACACTGCCACATCCTGAACTTTTCCATCTGCCCTTTGTCCTCTGTCTCTTTCCCTTATACACATGTGCTTGCATGCGTGCATGTGAGCGCACACACACACACACACACACACATGCACGCACACGCACATGCAGTTTGACTTCTCTCATCAACTTGAATTTCCTGCTGACATCATGACTGAGTTACTAATAATTAACAACTGCATATTATTTAACTTGGCCTAAGTGTCATTGATCTGACAGGGACTCCGCTGTATATATAAGCAGAACATTTGTTCCGACTTTGGCCCAACAGGGTTCATAATCTTAGTAATTAAGATCTAGTCTGCAAAGTGAATTCCCACTAAAAGGTCTGGAACACTATCACCATGGAGCAGAGTTTGCAAATGACTGAGAAAGTAGCCTGCCAGATGGATGCGGCTGTCCTTAATCCCCTTGAGCAGGTGATTCAGCCCATTCACTGAGCCAAGGCTCAGAAAAGGTCAGGGATTTATTTGCAATTTCTGTATCCTTATAATCTCCAGAAATAATCTCTCATTAAATATCTACTAGGTTTGTATTATTCCCTTAATTTGACTTGCAATGAGCTGATGTAGGAGCTGTGGCTCCCAGGCTCAGCATTCTGTGATGCGGTTAAAGCTTGGCTTCTCATCCTCCCACAACCTCCAGTTCCCTGCGCCCAGGTTTACATCAGCAGCCCACGCTGATGCATTATAATTAGTGCTGGCAGAGTGCACACAGATGACACGGGCTGACCTCCCAAGTTAGAAAGGTGCTGCCATCCAACCTTCCATCACAACCTCTGAAGCCTTGTATCTATCTCTCCTTTTCAGAGAAAAGAAAGGGCCAGGATCACATAACTCCATTCTGCAGATGCACTGAAAGAATATGGGGAAACAGAAGGGTTGGGTCCATGCTGGGCCAAGTTGTCGCATCTTAGGGCAAACCCAGATCAGTACCTAACAGTGGTGGGGTTTGGGTTACTATGCCAAGATGAACTCCAGGAAGAGGAGGTAGGTGACTCAGAATTGTTCTACTTCAGTGCAATTATAAAAACAACACAATCAATTCTCTTTCTTGCCTAAAAGGTCCAGTCAGAAAGATAGGGTTCTACCATAACTACCACTGTTATACTGTGAATAAAAAACAAACAAACAAACAAAACAAAAACAAAACCACTGATATCTCACCTGAGATAACTTCCTCTCATCTTAAAAAAAAACAAACAAAAAACAAAACAAAACAAAAAAAAACAAAACAAAACAAAACAAAACAAAAAAAAAAACAAAACAAAACAAAACTGTGGGGCTGGAGAGATGGCTCAGCTGTTCAGAGCACTGACTGCTTTTCCAGAGATCCAATTCCCAGCAACCACACGGTGGTTCACAACAATCTATGATGGGATCTGATGCCCTCTTCTGGCATGCAGTGGTAAAAACAGAGCACTCACATAAAATAAATCTTTGAAATAAATAAATAAAAAGCTGTGTAGGTGCTGGTGGTGGAGGTGGTGGTAGTGTGTGAATGTATCTGATTGTATGTGACAACTCGAAGAAAACCATGAGCATCTCTCCCCCTTTGCACCTTTTATGTGCATCCAAACTATCACCAACTTTCCAGCATTCTCACTTAAAGTTTCTCCATTTTGTCTAGCTCCCACCTTCACCACTGTCTTGGTTCTGATACAATGAGAAGGAATATTGGGTTAAAACACTTCATGAATAAGAGAGCTTGCCAAGGAGTATAAGATACCCAAGCTGACCTGATTAAAGGGAGAAAAAAAGTCTCCTTAGGCTCCTGCCTCCCCTGAAGGAACCCTGAGGAGTATGCGCAAGGCACTGTAGCCCTTCCTCCTAGTAAAGTTCTCAACGTTGAGTAGTTGCATCTTTGCGTATATTCTAACATCTGATACAACTAACAGAATGAACTGTGGGAAAGAACAAATTCAAAGAAAGTCTTTGCCTATTAGAAGACCAGCGCATACCACACCAGGGATGGCTGAGACAAGAGGAAATGAGAGACCAAGATTTCTTACTTCAGACACAAGAGGCAGCCCTCTGAGGCTGCTATATAGATTGACAGAGTGCTCTCCACTCTGGAGGAAGTATTCCAATGCTGCTTTCTTAGGGGCAGAAATAAAACTTGACTACTGATTTACTGTGCCTGTGTCATGCTGTGAATTCTACTTTGGAAACCAAAGAATGGACACTACTGCTGTGTTGGGTCCAGAGAGAGCATCCAGGAGGAGGTAGCATCTCTTCTCCTCCACAGCAATTTTCATTCTGTTATCTGTGTGCCAGGGTGCTTCCAGTGACTTCTGAGCTAGCCTCTTCATAGTTCTTCTCACTTCCTCCTATCTTTCCACTACAAAAACAATCCCACTAAAATCAGGGACAAGACAAGGCTGCCTACTCTCTCCCTATCTATTCAATATAGTACTTGAAGTTCTAGCCAGAGCAATAAGACAATTCAAGGAGATCATGGGGATAGAAAATGGAAAGACAGAAGTCAAAGTATCATTATTTGCAGATGACATGTTAGTATACTTAAGTGACCCCCCCCCAAAAAAAAAAAAATTCTACCAGAGAACTCCTACAGCTGATAAGCATGTCCAGCAAAGTGGCTGGATACAAAATTAACTCAAGGAAATAGTAGTCCTCTTTTATACAAATGATAAACAGGATGAGAAAGAAATTAGGGAAACAAGACCCTTTACAATAGCCACAAATAATATAAAATATCTTGGCTTAACTCTAACCAAGCAAGTGAAAGACCTGTATGTCAAGAACTTCAAGTCTCTGAAGAAAGAAATTGAGGAAGACATCAAAAGATGGAAAGATCTCCCATGCTCATGGACCAGTAGGATTAACATAAATCAATCTACAGTGTCAATGTAATACCACCAAAATTCTAACACAACTCTTTACAGACCTTGAAAGAAAACGATCGCTAACTCAACCAATTGCCAGCATCTGCACTACTACCTTCCCTGCAGGGTATGAAGGATCTACTGACTCTGATTATGTATGGTATATGTAAAATGAGCTTCTGCCAATGTTGTATATGGAATGATTCCAAGAAGTTCACATGTATTTCTTGGATCTATGTACCTACATAATGAGTATTAGGAATCTGATTGACATAAAATGCACTGCATGATATATTTACATCTTAAGTAAAGGTTAAAAAAGAAATTTATTTAAAGAAAAACAGTAACAATGAAGGTGATACGTGTGTACGTAAACATAAGCAGTAAAGGTGATACACAAGGAACATATCTGAGCTCATGTCTCACAGCTCCCTCCCCAAGCTTATGCTGTATTCAAGCTAGCTAAAAGGATGATCCACCTGTATCCAACCCAGCTCCTTCTTTGTAGACTTACAGCTAATACCAGGACCGAGTCTGTTGAGACGTTTTCCTGGACTGCCACAATCATCTCTAACATGCTTCTCTTTTTATACCCTAGGTCTACTCTTTACCAACATCCAGGGCCATCCTTTTAAATGACAACAGCACAGGAAACTCACCTTATCTCATCACAATACTCTAGGAGTTTCTCCAATGCTAAGACCACACTCTTACTGTGTGAGCGCATGAGGCTGGCCCTTTGGTTGGCAGTACTCAACCTGTCAACTTCTCACATGCATCCTGCCCTCTCTCACTTCTTAGGAGGCTCTGGTCATCTGACCCAAGTGCCTTTCCCTGATTCCCCTCCTTCTTCATATTTCTTCGTGGGATTTGCCTCTACCAGAAAGTATACCCTGGTCTACTTGTTTATAGTTTGTTGTCAATCTCTCTAGAGTAGATAGCCTCCATATTATAGAATGTATACAAATATCAACACTTTGTGGTAGTCTATTTGATGTGTTCACTTTGTAGTTTTTTATATATCAGTTAAAAACTTTCAATTAAAGTTTTAAAAATGGCACCAGCCTTACAAAGGTGGAGGATCAATCAGCCCACTTGTGGTTTTATTTTCAAAATAAAAATTCCTGAATGAAGAAACAAATAAACTCATAGTTTTCCAGCCAAAAGACCAAGAACCAATAGGTAAAATGTTCTCAGCACTCCAAAAATCCTTTAGGAGTGCGTAGCTGATTTAACACAATGGGATCTGTCCACGTGGGGAAGTCAGGGAGCACCCACGGGGTGTTTCCATCATGGCCCAGCCTCTAGGCAACACCTGACAATCCAAACTTCCCTTCCCCCTGCCTGACAGACACACAGCCATTACCCTGCTTTCCACAGTTTCTGGGGACAAACAGAAAAACTGAGATGGACGAGAGATACAGTAATGGAAGAAACATAAATAGAAGAGAAATCACTGCTTGCCTGCAATAAACCTCTCAGCTCTGTGCCTAAATCAAGGAGGCCCTAGGACAGCTGTCAAAAGAGGCTCATCTCAACAGGAGTCGGGAGGCCCACATTGGCACTGTGTCAGCTGCTGCAGAGCACAGCTAAGGGCTGCACATCTGCCATGGGAAAGAGTGCTTCTCAGGACAGAGACACTAAAAGAACAGGTCTCAGTCAATGCCCCAGCATCATCCGCATCATTATCTCCTGCTAGAGGACTGGGCATCCTGAGTGTAGCTTAGTTCGCTGGCCTCAAATCCTTTTATTTAGGCCTCAGGTGCTTTGCACTGACTTCTGAACCAACAACAACAACAAAAAAAAAATCATGAAGACAGAGTATTTCCAACTTTCAGATCCAAATGCCTTTCTCCTGCCTTTTATTTTTTAAACCTACCTGCTAGCATCAGATGCCCCAGGTACTTTGCCCTTCCCCCTTTTTTGTCAAAATATATTGTGAGAAAGCAAAGGTGAAGAAGGAGATGACATTCAGACCCAAAACACACTGTGATGGACAGACTTCATCTATCTACCTTCAGACACTCCAGGGAACTTGAGAGGCGGGCAATAATCTTAGGATAATAAGAATGCTACTGATAATATTAAGAGCAAACAGTGATGATTAATGACAGTGTCTAGCACTAGTCACCACTGAGCAAAGGATATCTGTCGCAATTTTATTCAATTTACCCGGAAAGTCAAGATGTATGTAGTGAAGCTAGTCCCTCGTATAAATAACTGAGGCCTGGGAGTTTCCCAAGGTCAGACATTATTACAGCAATGACATTGGGATTGCAATCTATGTAGTCTGTCAGAGTTAAAACTCCCATACGTGACTCTACCCTACCCCAAATGAAACCTTATAGCCTCTGCTAACCCTTATACACACACACACACACACACACACACACACACACACACACACACACAGTAAGAAGTACAATCTACAATCTTTGTTCAGTTTACTGAGTGACCATACTTGAAGAAATTACTTGAGTTTGAACCTAAATAGAAGCCTCAGGCATCTGTAAATGAGGTCAATAATATCACTTCCCTTATAATAATTATCAAGTGTCACAGTGTGTGTCCAACACTTAGCACAATGTGTCGTGTGTAGTATGAACTCAATAGGTATTAAGTATAATAATTAGAAGCCTGGACTTGGTGACAATATGGACAATCTTTCAACCTCTGTCTTAGCGGCCACTTGATAGGGGTTAGAAAGGTATCCAGAGTCCTGCATCATACTGTCTTGAAGCCCAGCCTGGGCTGTCAGGAGGTAGTTCTTACCAGTCTGTTAGTACAGATTCCACAGCACGAGGGAAAGGCGAACACCAGGCCATGGCAAAATTACATGCTGGCTGTGTCTGTCAGTCTGAAGCTAAGAATGGATTTCTGAAATGTCTCCCAGAATAAGGAAAAAGGCTTCTGACTGCCTGGGCAAGTTCAAGGTGCCCATTACCAATGCTGTCCTTGGAAGATGGTCTCATCACACACAACAGCTGGGAACTGAAAGTATCTGAGGACCATTCTCCCCTCTCTCCAGACTCTGTCTGTAGCTAAGGCATGTAGTTGAGACATCACTGCTTCACTAAATGTAATTCTAGCTCAGTGCAGCAGCAGCAGCAACCATGTCACAGGCAGGATTCCTAGCAAAAGGCAAAGTGCAGAAAGCCAGCGCCTGCACAGCCTCTCCTCTGACTCTAACTGAGCCTCAGAAGACAAAAGGGATTGCCACAGAAACCTGCATGGACCAGCAGGGAGAAGAAAGGCCAAGAGGGCATAGGGGAGCAGGCAGCATGGAGAAGAATCTGCCGTGGACCATCCCTGGCGGGCAGGATGGAAAGCTGGAGGGGAAGGTACACTCAGCTGATAGCCTCGTGGACCAGTGCACAGGAGGCCAGGCGCTGCACCCATTAATGCTTCCACTCTGCCCAGGTTTAAAAGGGGAAATGTTCTATTTATAAAGCTACCCAACAGGGGAGACCTGGCAGCTTTTGGATGGCTCTGATCCCAAAGGGATCCTTGTTACCAATGGCTGCCTCTTCCTGCCTCTCTACTGTGGGTGTTCTAACAGCAAAGGGCCAAAGGTGGCTAGAAGCAAGGGGGAGAGGGAATCCCCTTTTCCTGCCCTTTACCGCTTTCATGAGAATGTGGACTTTTGATCATGAAGGCTGACAGCTTTAGAAACTTCTTAAAAATAGTGGCCATGCTAACCCACTGAGGTTTCCACAGTGATCTTCAAGGCTGAATCTCTTTTCTGTCTGGCAGATGAAGGGAAGCCAATGCACAGAGATGAAGAGAATTGAGGATCAGAGGGACAGAACTAGGTAAACACAGAGAGATGGAAATGCATCCCTGTCCATCTCTTCTCCTGATCTTCAGTCTTGGCTCATAAATCAAGACAAGCCTTAATAAAGCACCACTGTGAGCTTGGATTTGAGTGCAACCTTAAGAATGAGAATGTAAACAACAGAGATAACAGGGAGTGGCTCCATTTGTTCCAGACTCTCTGTGGGATGCCAGGGTACCCCCTGTAAAGACCCAACCCTGAGACTTTAGAGCCATCAAAGCCTGTGGCCGTGGCTCACCCAGAACACATTTATTTGAGGAAAGACCGATTCTAATGATTCTAATATGGAGATTCTTGTGGTGTGTCCACACAGTGGCAAAAAAATAATCTGACAGGTTTGAGTGGTGGTTCTCAACCTTCCCGATGTTGTGACACTTTGGTACAGTTCCTCACATTGTGGTGAACCCAAACCATAACATTTTTTGTTGCTGCTTCATAACTATAATTTTGCTACTGTTATGAATCACAATGTAATTATCTGTGTTTTCCAATGGTCTCTGGCAACCCCTGTAAAAGAGTTGTGTTGACTCCCAAGGTGTCATGACCCACAGGCTGAGAACCACTGGGTCAGATGCTAAAAGACTGCTGATAGAATTCCTTCTAGTCCCCCAAGTCTGGCTGCATATGACTGCATAAAGAAACAAAGCAAAGAATCCACGCATGTCAAGAGCAGAAGCAAAGGACCCTGGCCATTGGTTTTCCTACTTCTCGACTGTATCTCTTGAATTCCATTTGCTCAGTTAAAATCTAGATACACAGAACTCTGTTTCTGTAAGTGACGGCCACTCGAATTCACTTATCATCCCCCTCTGCCAAATCCCATGACATTCTAAACAGACTGGTTTTTTAAAAGTTCCCTGTGTGTTAAGTGACAAACTATACTCCATGGCTAAAGGTCACCACTGCCTGATCTGCAAATGAAGCTTTACTGGCCAGTACTCCTCCATGCAGCCCCGCAGCATCAGCGGCTGCTTTCACACTAGTGCTGTAGAGGAAATCAATTCCACGAACTGAAAGTATTTCCCCTCTGCCCCTTTACTGAAAAGCAAGATCTCCATGGGAAATGATGGCATTTACAAAATCAACAAATTTATTGTGTTTGTGCCTCCCATTCATACCGCACTAAGTACGTATCAGAAATAGTTACTTAGAACACTCCTAAGTACTAACATTGAGACGTGCAGCTACCAGAATTAAATGAACTGCCCTCAGAGGGCTTCAAGATGGAGAAAATGGTTACCTCCCTCTTTCTCCTCATTGTTCCCTGCAAGAGCAGATCTGTCAGCCCAATGGCTTTTCTCAACTCTCGGTTTTTCCTTGTTCTGTGTTGGTTTGTTGCTCTTTTGGTTTTGTAACAAGGTCTCACTATGTTGCCCAGGCTAGCCTGGAACTCTCCATCCTCTTATTTCAACCTTGAAGCACATGTACCACCATCCCCAGAAAAGAGTTTCCTTGTCAGTGAGAAACACGTTTGGCCAGGTGATGGGAAGAACTAAACCTGGGAGTGATTAGGTATTAACATTTCAGATACTATGCTCAACTTTAATTCTCACACTGAGTTTGTAAGACAGGAATGTTGATATCTCCATTCCTATAGGAAAGATAATGAAAATATAGAGGGCCTGGCCATCTCTCTCCAAGAGTCAAGAGCCAACATGCTTAATCTATATCAGCTCCACGGCACCCTATATGAAAGCACTAATCAACACAGCCAAATTTACCCTAAACAAAGCATTTCAGAGTACTGAAGAGGTGGTTCAGCAGTTAACAGCACTGGCTGCTCTTCCAGAGGACTTGGGTTCAATTCCCAGTACCCACATGGTGGTTCACAACTATCTGTAACTCTAGTCTTAGGGTATCTGATGCCCTCTTCTAACAAACATGGGTAATAGGCATATATGTGATATACAGATAGATGTGCAGTCAAAACACCCATACACATGAGAGAGGTGGGGGTATAGGCCTCAAAATATCCATCAACTGGAAAGGACCATTAGAGCAATTAGGACAGAATCCTATTATGGAATATTAAATAAACACCACAAATTTTATCAAGATGTAACTTTTATGGCACAGACAATTCTTGGACATTCTTAAAAACAAAATGGAAATAAGTTTATTCACCATAATGCCAATTAAGCCAAAATCCATAGCAATACTTGAAAATACATATAAGACATCATTTTAAAAATTCAAGAATGAAATAGCTGTGGGCTTACAAATTATTTTACTGTTTTTGAAAAATTGGTTTGCTATACTTCCTTAATATTCTACTGCAACTTCATATTATTTAATAACCAGAAAGAATATATATTTTTAAACTGCCTCAGAGTTCAGTTTGGAGATTCAGTGTCCACATCCCACAAACAAAGAGACCACACCTCTAGCTTCATACAGAGCATTCACAGTCTAATCATTGCTCGTCTCCCCTCCTCCCACTGTGAATTACAAACTGAGAGAGCACAGTGGGTTCTTCCGCATAATTCAGGTACCACTCATACCCTTAAAAAGCCAACTGCGAGGAAGGAGTGATTAAGACTTTGAGCACAGAGCATCTACTGCTTGCCCTTCTTCCGGAGAAAAGAGACGTCTGTGTTTTCCTTGCTGTTTTACTGATTGCAGGGACAGCCTTGCACATGCTACATGAACGAGCCCGCTGCTAATGAGCCTCAGCCCTGCCTGGAAGTTTGCATTTTCTAAATCTGTTCGGTCTAGATGAAATCCCATCTGAGGCTCATTTCCAAATCCATCAGTTTGGGGCATTTTACACAAAGGGTACACTTGTTGATGACATGCATATTATACACGCCTCCTAACCCCCAACAGGACTGGGCCACCTGTCTATCACTCTTGGTGCTCCCAGTCCCGCTGCACATCTGCACATCATAACTGCTTCTATGTAGCTATCTATTCCAGCTGAAGGTGTTCTCCCCCTTGTGCTCATGGTTGCCGGTAACATCTGCCCTTATGTACTCGGATGGGGATTTACTAGATGAGGACCTTCAGGAAGCCTGAACTCCTAAAGTTTCATCCAGTAAGAACTTCAAATAGGAGTGAAAGGGGAGTGCTAACCAAGAGTGGGAGGCAGAGTGAACTGCTGTCATGATATTCTGAAAAGCCAGGTGCTCAGCATTTGGCTGTGCTTGGATGAAGTCCATGAGGAGGCAAGCCTGCAGCAATAAGGATATTGAATAAATATTAAATAAACCTAGTCAGCCTATTGATTTGGGTCGAGTCTCACATAAAGGGAGGTAACACTATGAATAAGCAGATTAAGAAACTGGGCCCTCTCTATCCCAATCCATCAGCTTTCAGCCTTTAAATTGCTGGAGAAGCAGAGAGGACCTGCACTTCTGTTTTTTGTTGTTGTTATTATTGTTGTTGTTGTTGTTTGTTTGTTTTTGATGTTGGTGGTTTTTTTTTAAGCTAACTTTTGAGGAGATGAACAAGTAGTGACATTTATTATTTAGAACTTACATCCCAAAAGCCTTAGAGTCTCTCACTTCTGACCTAAACTGATTTCAATTCTCTGAAATTTGGAGAACAAACCTCACAAGTGTAGCCAAAGGTCAGGTGTAGAACAAGACTAACCAAGCATCAAAGTGGCAGAGGAGCCGGCAGAGTGGTGAGGAGAGAGAGCAGACCTGGCCCTGCAGAGCCCTGCCTGCCCCTTGTGACAGTGGGGAGGGGATCTGGAGACTGGATGGTTGCACTGGGGGTGGTTGCCCTGTCAGTGAGAAGCTCAGGGAACGGGAATTAAGTTCTTCTTCATCAGCTGTAATTCCACTTTCCCCTTTTCCTTTTCTGTTCAGTCAGAATTGACTGCCTGGAGAGCTCCTTGCTTCTGACATTCTGGGAACAGCCAAAGGAAAATTCTCAGTTCACAGGGCTACTGAGACAGCTAAAAGATGGGCAGCTAAAAGAGAAGGTTGTCTTCTGTCTTTAATATTTCAGGAAAACTTCAACCAAGAACACACAAGACCTCTAGGCAGAAAACTCAAACCAAAATAAAAGGATGTTTGTCTGAATAAATAGACATTCAAAGTTCTTGGAGCAGAGGATGGGATTACAGATAAAAGTGTTGGTTTTCCTCAAAATTCAATCTATTTAATTAACATAATCTTAAATGCAGGTTTTATGTTTGAGGAACTTAATAAATCTATTCTCAAAGAATAAATGTCTACAAGTAGCAATGTCAACCCTTAAAATGGCATTAATAGGAGGAAGGGAAGGATGGATGGAGGGACAGAAGGATGGAAGAAGGGACAGAAGAAGAGGGAAGAGAGCAGAAAGTAAATGTTTTAGGTGCATCATCAGCACTTGGGTTAAAAAGGCCCTCTTCAAAAAAGATTTGAAAACTAGGAACCAGAAAGGAAATCAGAGACAAAATTTAAAAGATGCAATGACTATATAAATAATACAGCTCTCTAACATGCACAAGGCCCTAGGTTCAATCCCAGCACCAAAGAAAGACAGCACAAATAACATCAATAGGTAACAAGACGGGAAAGTGTACTTCAAATGTCTAATTGCAGGCTGGGTACTCACTTCAGTGGCTTGCCTAGCATGTGCAAGGCTCTGGTTCAATCCCTAGCACCACAAAAATAAGATAAAATGTCTAAAATTAATAAAGATTAATATCTAAATAGAAATAACTTTGTAAGTACATGGGGAAAAGATGGCAACTGTCTCCGAAAAATGGACAAAGGACATGAACAAGACATTAAGAGACTAGGATGCCCAGAGGACTGACAGGCAATGTGAGCAGACACTCAAAACTCTACTTACTAGAGAAAGGTATGTGTTACCACGTAAAGATATTAGACCAGTAAGGAATCACCGGGCTGAAGAACGGTGTTGGCAGAAATGGGGAAATGTGCACGTAAGGCTAATGGAACTGTAGACAGACCACTATGGAGAGCAACCTGAGGTTACTAACTGAGCCTATTATGCTAGACTAGCAACTGGACCAGAAAGTTTAACCCCAGGACAGCATCACACACAGTCACATCATAGAGATGTGCTGTGGTGATGAGAATTTCAGAGTGGAATACAGCTGAGGAGAGAGGAGCACATCTCTTCAAAACAAGGAATGATGTGGATGGTTCCCAACGCATGCTGAGGGAGACAAAGACAGATCAGAGCAAGACATAGAGCTGTTTTTATAATTTAAGGGCAGGGCTAGGTAGAAGATGCATTTTTACAAGAAATGTGCTTTAAAAGTACAAACTAGATTAGTGGCCTAAAGGGTAAACTAAAGTACAAATGGGGGGAAAAGAGATAGAAAGAGTACAAGTCAATACAGAAAATGCAGGATTCAAGATGACAATGTGCAGGGAAGGAAGATGCGGGCTCTCTTCCTGTGACATAAACAGAACACGCAGAAGAGAAAACAAAAAGAGCCGCGAAGAAATGTGCCTGTATCGTCTATAGCCATCTTCTCTGTAGCAAGTGAGCGATGTGAAAATACAGCAGCCAACAGATGTCATTTATGAATCGGTTTAATACCCTCAGGCACTGTATGCCCCGAAAGAAACTTCACCTCAAAGTAACAGATTCTGACAAGTCCACAAAAGAATTCCCACCAGCTATCAGTCCCCTCAGAACACATAGCTGGCTCTGTGACAAGAGGTTTGCCTTCAAACTCCCACGAAAACAACTTAGGAAACAAAATACTTACATAGTTTTTATTTGCATACTAACATTTGGAATTTGGTCAGAAAAGCAATAGTCAATCCTTAAATTCCTATCAGGTTGACTTCTTACATTTAAGAGAACTTAAACTGGGGCATTAGAAAATGGTAGAAAGAACAAGATCCTAAGCTATAGTGAGTGCTATGTGTGGCAGATGAGCCCAGTAAAGATGAAGAAAGACAATAGTGTCAAGGCGTGGGCTGGAGCCAAGTGGGAGAGAATCTGCCCTGCATGCCCAAGGCCCTGGGTTCAATTCCTAAATAGGAGGGAGGAAAGAATGACATGGCAGAGGATACTAATACCAAGGAAGGGAGGCAACACCAACCCAGGCAACGCATCCATCGCCAGCCTGGAAGTCAGTGAAGAGTGAAACAAAATGAAGCAGACTTGAAAAGGTGGCTGCGACTTTTCATCCCATCACAACCTCTCCTTCTTCCTACATAAAGTGTTTTCCAAGACTGACACAAGCGAATCCCCTCAGTCTGTGAGTGACAGGAGGCAAAAACAGATGCTCCAGCGGAGTCTGAGTTCTTCGCTGAGGACTCTGCACCACCCTTTGTTGAAGGAAAGTCGAATAACTGTGTCTTGTGTTCAGGAATACAACCACTCGGGTTGGGTAAAAATTAGACTAACTTGTATCCTGGGAGTTTATTAGCCTCAATTTCCTCATCTACAAATCAAGCTAAAGGTTCCCAACAAACTTAGTCTAAGAAACCTCTAGAACCTGACACATATCAAGTGGTTACTTAACAGCTGTCGCTGTAAAATACTTTAACAGTAAACAATGTAGCTTACATGGAAAGACACGAGGATCTGAATATCCCCAGGAAGCCACTTGCCACCTGATTTAGTATTTGATGATCAATGTGGCTTAAGACACTTTCCTATCAAACACCTATATCAGTCCCATGACTTCTCCCTTTATTTTGTTCCACTGCCCTTATTTTGAAAATTCAATGATCTGCTGCAGGCATCAAACATTAAGATCTTCCTTGTTCAATATTTTCTTTCTCCTTCTCATATATTGGTATGTGTGTGGTATGCTTGCCTGTGTGCTCATTTGCATGTGAGGGTGTGTGCATAAGAAGCCCAAGGTTGGCAAAGTTCCTGGTTCGTTCTTCTACCTTATCCTTTGAGGCAGGATCTATTAATCAAATCCAGAGATTTCCAACTAACCTAGTTTCACTAGCCAGATTGCTCAGAGATCCTTTGCTTCTGTCTTCAAGGGCGGGAATAACACAAGGCTGCCATGCCCACTGACATGTCTGTGGGCTCCACAGATCTGAACCCTGGTCCTCTTGCTCTGTACAAGTGCCTTGACTGCTGAGTCATTGCCACAGCCCTCCTGCCTCAGTTTCTCCCTCTATTGCTCTGATAAAATACTCTGAAATAAAAGTAACTTAAGAAACTGAATTTAGGGCTGAATACCTCAGAGGTTAGGAGTGCTGGCTGTTCTTTCAGAGGTCCTGAGTTCAATTCCCAGCAACCACATCGTGACTTATACCCATCCATAATGAAATCTGACACCCTTTTCTGGCACTCAGGCATGCGTGCAGGCAGAACCATGTATACATAATAATACATAATAAGTAAATCTTTAAAAAACAAAGTTTATTTGGCACATAATTTGGGGTTATAGTTCAGCACTGTGGGAAAGTCAAGGTACCATAAACTTGAAGTAGCTAATCACATCACATTCACAGTCAAGGGCAGAGAGCAGGGGATGAAAGAACTCATGGTACTCTGACCCTTCTTTTCTTTTCATTCATTCCAGGGCCTAGCGCACAAAACAGTGCTGCCATGCTCAGAGGGCATCTCCCCAACTTCAATTAACTAATCCAATTAATTCATTAATTAATTCATCCGATTAAACTCTCTCAGAGGCATACCCACAGGCTATCCAAACCTACATATTTCTTTCCAGAGGCTCCCACCCAAGCTGATTCTATAGACTCTGACTATGGAAACACACCACTTTCATCCTTCGTCTTGTTAAAGGCTGCCTACTACTCTGAAATTTACTCCATTTAATAGATTCCCTAGCTGCTCTCTTGCATTTTAAACAGTTTGCATTTTAGAAAAGATCACTGAGTCAAAGGCTAGCCACTTCCAGAACACTTCCAAACATACTCCTGAAACAGTTGTGGACCAGCAGGACCTATTAACATACCCATCAATAAAATCATTTCAACTAGAATGTTTTCAATCTCTTGACACTTACACAGAGAAGCAGGTTCATAAAGTCAGCAGGTGCAGGTGGGCATGCAGCAGAGAACTCTGTATGCACTCATCCACAGCTCCTGGGGTCTCTAGGAGTCTTTACTAAGAAGCAGGATGACCCTGCCTGAGGCCAGGTGTGGGAAGATGTGCTTGCAGCCTGCTGGGTATCCATCCAGACCTCCTATCCCAATGGCCTCCCTATCTTCCCCTGAGAAGCCTTCCAGCCCCCACTTCATACAATATGCTAGAAACCATCCATCATAGTGTATTGCTTTTCCTCGGGGAGGCACACACTACATTCACTGGATGGTATCTTTCCTGGGGATCTGACTCTTCACTTGGTACCCTACAGACAGCATCCAGAAGGCCCCTTATTGTTGGCTCCTGCATCTCCAGAGCCGGTCTGTCTGCCAGCCTGTGTCTTTATGTGCTCCTCACCAAGGCACACTACAGCCTTCTATTGCTTCTTTGCTGCTAAACTCTGAGTTCTGCTCCCTACCCCTTAGCCAAAGTTAACCCCAGACACTTTAAACAATCTACTTAAATTTGGATTGGGGGGAGGGGAGGGGAGAGCTACTTCTTTGTTTCCTTGAACATTTACTTAAAATGTTTTCCTTACTCCATTTTTGAAGAGAAAACAAAACCAAACCCGGTTTTTCCTCTCATAACAAAGAGTACAATCTTGTCAGTTGTAGTCATTACAAATCACTTAATATTTTATCTGGATCTTATGGCAATGGCTGATATAGCCAGGTTGGTACAATGTTTATTTTTCATCCATGAGGTACTGCATAAACTGGGTGTCCCAGTTACACCCGTTATCTCAGCACTCAGTAGGGAGGCAGAAGGGTCAGATGTTCATCCCTGGCTGGGTATTTGAGGCCAGCCTTGGCTAAAGACTCTTTGTTTAATTTTTGTTGTTATTTTAATCTTTTGGCAAAGTACTTCAGAAAGAAACATCTGTTTCATACTGGCTAATGGCTTTCACAAAAGAAGAGGAAGAGGAGGAGGAAGATCAGCAGCAGCAGCAACAACAACAGTGAAAGGCTCACACTTCTGTCTAAGGAGAGATGGGCTGCTCTGCTCCTGATCTCCTGACACTACTGCAGTTCAGGGCAGGGCTTTTCTAGAGCGAAGCCAAGATGAGAGTCAGTTTCCTCTGTGCCCCTGGGGCACCCCAAAGGAATCTGCTTCTTGTCTTATGCACCAAGGAGATAATCAGGTTGCTGGGCTTGCCCTGCAGGCATCCCCTCTAATTCCCTTGCCTTTGCAGCCACAGTTGCCCTCCAGGGTGCTGAAGTGCCGAGCTGGCCTATGGCAAGAAAGTGCTCTGTTCTACAAGGCTGCTGCTCACCTCCATCAAAGAACAGTATCTCCTCCCCTCACTGCTCTCTGCTCTTTCCTCTCAAAGAGCCACATAGGAAACAGAATTAGCAAGCAGTCCACCTTGGCTACTGCCCTTGCAGGGATGACAGACTGTGCCAGCGGCTTTGGCTCTCAGGTTGCTGGTTATTAAGCCACTTATAAGTGGTGACTGGAGCTACCATCTTAATAAGACCTGGGACCACCATGTGAGATAATGCTTATAAGAGCACCACAGAATGCATGAAGGGTTGTTTAAATCCAAGAGGTTGCCACACTCTTAATCTTGCTCTGAAATAACCCTCCGAAATATGGAGGACCCAACATGCCCATGGCACCTCCTGGTGGCTCAGCCTTGATGTGGCCTGGCGACTTCTCCAGGCCTCCCCTCCCACCCCCAACTCTGACTTCAGAGTCATACTTACTCCCTTCGCTCTGGCTGTCTCTGTTGGAGTTGTAGACCTGAAAAATAGAAATAGAAATTTACTGTGTGTATTTTATACCGGGCTATAGACTCACTGCAGAAAACCCAAAGATGGAAGGCGATTTCTGCTCCCTGGCTCCAGTAAAAACCCCCTCAAGAAATGACTTACTTCCCAGCATGCACTTAGCTCTTCTCAAATAAGCATGGATCAGAACCACCTGTGGAACACTATAGTGTGTGGATGGTGTGGTGGGAGTGTGTTATCTCATCTTTTTTAAATGACAAATAAACTGATTTGTATGTATACATCAGAAGAAGAGAATTCAAAGTGAGTTACAGATCATTAAGCATTAACTGCACACAGGACCATGTCCTCAGCACTTCACAGAAATGATTTCCATCTACACCACAGCATGCTTGGCAAGAGCACTTGTTACCACTGTTGTACAGCTGGAAAATATGAGGGGAAGTGAGGTTTCACAGCTGGTTAATGGCAAAGGGACATTATAAAACTGTTGAGCGCTGGCCCTGGGGGTGAGGCCAGGCCCTTTTATTCTGTATGTAGATTAGAATTTTATAGAGAGAAGCCATCACACTTACAACACACCTTCTTAAACAGTTGCTAGAAATCATCTAAGAGACATTGGTCTGATGGTAAGAAGGGAAATTTCTCACTATAGAGGAAACAGTGGCTACTGCAAAAGTCAGCTAGCTGTTCTATAAAGGTCAAGACAGAAAACAGTAAACAGTAAAAAGTGCCAAGAGGTACTTGAATATCAGGAGAGAAAACAAGTTATTACAAAATTTTTAAAAAATGTTAACTTTTTTGCAAAAAAAGTCTAATTAGCAGATCCAATATTCTTTGCCTATGTTGCAAAGGGAGGCTGGCATTCCGCTTCTTTGGGATCCAATGTCAGGGCTCTATCACTTGTCAATTGCAAAAATTATTCTGTAAATATCACATGTGGCCCAGGGTCCACACAAAAGCAAAGGGTAGGCTGGGCTGGGCTGGGCTGGGCTGCTGGCCATGGACCACCTATTCCTGAAGTGCTATTGCTATTATGAAAACAATTCCAGGGCCAAATCCGCCCATGTCAGTATGGAAAGGCCCGGGAGGAAGCCGGCATCATAACTTAAATATCAACTTATCTATTCAACTGTCCCTGGGGATGCTGATGGTCACTCTCAGCTGAGAAATATTTAGTCCCTAAAAGAACTAAGCCAAGCATTTCTGAAAACTTCGCACTGAACCCCCGAAGATGAGTTTTCCAGTAAGTAATGTAAAGGAATGGCTAGTCAAGGGTGGGGCAATGGGCTCAAGTGGGCCACAGCTAGCCTTACCTTCTCTGGGCCATCATGGCTCTGTCTAGGAATTGCCTGAGAATGTCAAAGCCCAAATCCAAGAGATCATCCTGCTTCATTATATATCAGGTATATTATTATATTTATTCTCTATAGAAGACTGAAGCTACACAGCCACTTAAAGATCAGAGGCCAAGCATAAGAGGATCTTCAGAGCTTAAGGATACTCTGGCTCCAGGTGTTGGTAGCACACGCCTTTATTCCTAGCACTAAGGAGGCAGAGGCGGGCAGATTTCTGAGTTCAAGGCCAGCCTGGTCTACAGAGTGAGTTCCAGGACAGCCAGGGCTACA
>NC_034604.1:34249620-34260035 GCF_900095145.1 Mus pahari | reverse complement strand
AATGGTCCCTCATTTGGCTGGATCCTATTAGATCATCTCAGAGATGGGGGTGATAATAGTTGCTTGGCATATGCCTCCTCTGCCTGCCGTGAACATTCAGTGAGATTATGTCAAGAGGAGTAGCCTACAACAGCTCAAGACAAATGAGGGTACTTTGGCCTGTGTTTCTGCCAAAAAGAATGGCTCAACCTTCACAGACTTTGCAAAAGATAAACTCCCACAAAGTCTAGGTGAAGGCCTCCACAGAGGCTCTGCTGACTCCTATCTGAAACAAAATTGCAGATGGCTCTCCCAGTAGCATCCATCAATGGGATAAATGAAGTGTCTGGACTAATGGATGGCCATGGCACTGCACAAAGGTGACAGGGGGACTGGGAGAACAGCAGGGACTCTAGGTAGCCAAATGCCACGTCCTTTGGCTTCGACGAGATGAGTTTTATTCAAGTGGTTAACAAATAAGGGATACTGGTTTTGAAATTTTTCCAGTCCTCTGCAATTCTTTTGCTTGTGTTAACAAATGCACCAGCTGGGCAGTGAACAGTTAATTAGGTGCCACAGATAAAGACGGGCAGCCTCTAGGAGCTCACGTGGAACTTTGCTACCAGTGAAGAAAACAAATTTACCAATATGATTCCTTCAAATATTGACAAGTACAATGGAGGTCCGCAAAGGAGGCAATATGGGTCTGGTATGGGGTAATGCAGAGAGAAACTATCCCCATGAGTTCAAATGATAAAAAAGGAAGGGCTGGGTACTCATGTCCAGCAAGTGCCATCTTACAGAGGAGAAGGTCAGTGTAGTTGACAACCACTACATGCCATACAACCAAGAGGACTAAGGACAAGGCTGGGAGGTAAAGCTAGGTCCCACCAGGGCCTTGCTCAGGGATTGATTGGCAGCGACCCATCACAACTACACTCAATAACCTTGGAAAGCCGAGTAAGGGCAACAGGGGAGGAGACAGCCTTTTGGCCAATTTATTTGTTTTTCCTTCCAGCCCGCCTTGATCACTGCATTTCTCCAATTCAATTTGAACAGGTCTATCCAAGAGAAACTTGTTCAGATTGTAAAGGCAAAATCCAAAAAAGAGCTTTCGGCTCTCCTTAATTAAGAGGCAAAACCATGCCAAGTTACTTTCCTTCCAGGTTTCCTGAGTCTCAGGAGACCCCTGCCTAGAACACCCAAGCATGCTGAGTTGGAGAGGTATGATCAATGAGCCAAAGACACCAGAAGCATGGGCTACCCCATCCTCCAAGGCTATGCCATTAATCTCTGTCTTGTCTAGGTAAATGAGCCAAAGACAATGGGTTGTGAAATAAGGCTAAAGTCCAATCCTGCCAGGACTATGTGATCACATGACCCAACAATGAAGATGGGGCAGGCAGCAACTTCACAATCAATAATGGCTTCGGAACAGCACTAGAGAATGGACTTTTACAAGTCCCCATTGTGACAGCATCCAATGCTTGAAAGGCCAAATGGATTAGTTTTAGTGTCACTATCATTGTGCATGTACGGAACCTGATGGCAATGAAGACAACGAAGACGATAATAAAGTTACAGTGATATCAAGGGCAGCCAGAACAAGTGAGTCATAAGAACAATAATTTACTGTTGAGTCAGAGAGAAGATGAAATTGGGAATGCTCTTGAGATCCAGCCTGACACAACCACCGCCCGTCCATGTATCCCACTGGTGGCTAACATGGAAGTGACACTGCATGAACTCTCAGAACCAGAGAACTCCCATCTGTGATAATCACCATGCTGGCAAGGGAGGACTTTTCACAGACACAGGGCCCTGCAGGTGCCCGAGTCCTTACCCAGAAAATACAATGGGGGAACAATTTAATAAATCATAAGAGGAAGAAAGCCTTCATCTGCTTTCTCTGCAATCAATGTGATTTGGCAATAGATTTTCTAAACTGCTGAGCCAATTCAATCTACATGTCCCCCAGAGAGTTTTTATAGAATGCACACAGTCATTTGGATTCTCAGAATTTTTCTGTGGGTAACCTTTTGGTACCATTATCTTATCTAAGCCATACTGAGAAAGCACAGACAGGTACTTCTCTTAAAATATATAAATGAAGGCATGTGTAAAATAGTAATTTGATGAACCAATCTGACTTAGGCTGCATAGCTGCATTAGCACTTGGCCACACACTTCAGAACAAACTCTATACAAATGGAGGCATTAGAGAAATCGGCTCATAGGCAAACTTAGTTAAAACTATTGTTTCGACCAAGAGCTCGACTAGCCTGGACCCCTGGGGGCTATCAGAGACTGAGCCAGCAACTGAAGAGCACACACAGGCTGGACCGAGGCTTCCAGCACATATATGGCAGATGTACAGCTTAGTCTCCATGTGGGTACACCAACAACAGGAGCAGAGGTGGTTTCTAAAGCTGTTTTCTGTCTGTAAAAGCCATTCCCCAAACGGCCTTCCTTGTCTGGCCTCAGTGGGAGAGGATGTGCCTAACACTGCAGAGACTTGATGTGCCAGGGTAGGGGGATATCCAGGAGAAGGGGAGGGGGATGAAGGGAGGCAGTCTGTGAGGGGGCACTGGATGGGGGGAAACAATCAGGGGTTAAATAAATAATTAAAAAGCAATTAAAATATGTATTTTATTATGGAAAAACCCTGTTGTTTCTACATGAACTAAACTGTTTTACCTAAACTCAGCCCCAGACTCTGATTACTTGAGGCCTCTTCCAAGTAACCTAAGATATGTGAGCTCACCCCACCTGACTGTCTGTCCCCTGGTATATACCACTGTGGAGACATAACATAAGCAAGGTATGAGTTAACATCTTTGAACAGTGCTCACAAGGGTTCTGTATCACTGGACATAGTGTGTGGCTGAGACATGCTCCCTCTGTGCTATGCTAGAACTGTGGACCCTTCTGCTTCACATCCTGAATACTATGGTTACAGGTATGCACTCCCACATACATCTGCCCTTGCTTGAACTTGCACTTTGGGGTATTTGCCCCTCAGTGTTAACAAGGTCACAGTAATCTGTCATAGTTCAAACTGTAGATTTACCATTTGCACACACATCACTATATATTCCTAGTCCCCAGTCTTGTAAAACAATCAGATAACCAGATAATGGTTCAGCCATTAAAAGCACATGCTAATCTTGAAGAGGGCCTGTGTTCAATTGCAATTCAGCCAGCCACAACATCTACACTCGGTCCAGCTTGGCAAATAGCCTAGAGATTAATAAAGGGTTGGGGGCTAATCAGTAGTTAATATGACAGCAGAGTAACTGTTACGTAAGCACACACTTTCCACCTATTTAAACATTAACAGTAATTTCATAAACTTCCAATTAGTGTAAGTATGGCAATAAATAATGAAAGCCACAACCAACCTGAAGCCATCTAGGATACCCCCAAGGGAAATCCTTCCTAAAAATGATGAGCACACAAAGAAAGCTGGCCAGCAATGGCAAGAGGGAGATACAGAGGCATTCTCAGCAGAGCGACTGGACACAGACCATTTCAGAGACTTGTAATGTTACCCTTGAGAAGTGACCAGTCAGGCTCCATGCATTTGTGGGCCGCCACCCATGAAATCCCATAGAGACAGGAATTGTTTGAGCTAGGGAGACCTCTCTGTACAGGGGTGGCCACGTGGAGAAATGTGTAAGGAGTAGCTGTGCCTGAAGCAGGGGTAGATAAAGCCTGTTTGAGCAATTTAGAATAAAGAAGGGTGACTCACTACTAGAAAAGACAGAGCTTAGAAATGAGAAGTATCTGTGCCCCACTCCCATCACAAATATGCGTCTCATTGCTTCAGGCTGAGTGACAGACATGCTCAAAAAGCAGAAGGAACTGGCTCTTGCTTCTCTTCCATTCCTCAGTGGGCAACCTACCCTTGACATCCCCACTCCAGAGCTACAGCTTGCTGTCTCAGGGAGGCTCTCTCAAAGGAGAGCCAAGAAAAACACATTTGACAGTACTTTGCAAGAATCTGAC
This sequence comes from Mus pahari, assembly GCF_900095145.1. Taxonomy (NCBI): domain Eukaryota; kingdom Metazoa; phylum Chordata; class Mammalia; order Rodentia; family Muridae; genus Mus; species Mus pahari. The sequence continues at coordinate 34,256,048 of NC_034604.1, read as the reverse complement.
CCTGAACAAACATCACATCCCAGCCCTTCCCAGCAGAACTACACATAAATAGGCTTCAGTAGCTAGCATGTACCAGGCTACTCAAAGAGCACTGATTAGGAGGTTTTAAGTGCAAGGAGTCAAAAACAAAATGATTTGCCCCCTAATCCGTGTGTTAGATTTGATAAGGACAGAGTTTTATCTAGACCTAAAAAGTAAGCCAGGTCTATCATTCCCTGGGGACTGTGTCACGTTCTTCTGGAAAGTTCTCTAGGAATCTTTACTTGACAGGGGAATGTAAATATAGAACTTCGTACTTATGACAAGGAAATAAAAAACAGGCTTTTCTTGTTTGGCTTAACTCAAAGTTATCCAACTCTCTTCCAAAGTTCTTTACTCTCTATGGCCCATTGCTTCACGCTGGCTCTGCATCCTGCAGGTGTCAAAGGCAGCAGAGGGTTGTGGAGTCCAGAGTGCCACTGGGGAGCTCTAGGATGAGGGCCGAGAAGGGGGCTGTCTGCAGGATGGGGTTAAGTTCCCTTTCCAATGCAATCATAAGCAACTCAGGACTCAGGCAGTCTCATGAAAGGAGCGCAGCAAAAGATAGACCAGATGGCTGTAGGAGTCCTACAGCCATGGGAAGCCTGTTGACAACCCCTGAAGCCTTTTTCTACACCAACACAACAGCACGTGGTACATAACGCTTGCTGCTTGCTGCTCATCGAGATTATGACAAGGATGATGGGTAGAAAATAAGCGTGGCTTCCTATGAATTCAAACATTAGCAGCTAGTTTGTACCTTCAGAAGCAAAAGCCTTCTCTCTTTGAATTATTCCTCAGTCACATTAGAGAAAACACTAAGAGCACCTGCAGCTCCCACCACTGCTCAGTATCTGCACTCCTCTTTTACTGGCTTCATCTTTACATCCCAGGAGAAACCACAGCCCCCAAGTCCATATGTTTCACATGGGGCACACCCTAACTGCAACTTCAGGTCCATCCATGTGACCCAGACTCTAAAATCTAGTGCATGGCATTCATGGCAAGTGAAACCCAGTCAGTAGTATTTGATATTACTATTTAAATAACAACAACAACCACCACCACCACCACCTTTGGAAAGGAAGGCACACTATTTTGCTAAAGGAATGAGATACATATCTAAAGTTTTATGGACAAGTCCACCAATCATGGATGTGACATAAAAGGAGCCAGGCAAACATAAGGAAAGCCACGCTATGAAGGGACACTGGATTCCAGAATCATGTAAGCCTATTCATCTAAACATGTCCAGGGTTCATTCTTGATCTTTCCACAGTGAGCCAGGAACATCTTAGTTCTTTTTATATTTGTGACCCAGTGGCTTACAGCCAAGAGTTGTGGGACAAAACCAAAGCAACAGCAAAACCCACAGGAGAAAAAAAAAATGTTCCAATGCTATCACTTATCTGGAGCTAATTTCTTACTCCATTTCTTTCTCTATTGCCCTAAGTCAGACTTTCTTTGACTTCTCACTTAGACTTGGCCTTCCCTCAGGACTTATTGACTCCAGTGTCTCTGTCACTGCTCTAGTCTGAGACACATATCACTCTTATAAGATGTTTCCCTAAGCCTCAGCTTTGGTTGAAGAAAAAAAAAAAAGTCTTTAAGATCTCACAATCTCAGTGTTCAGATTTTCAAGGGTTGTTGTACAGAAGGCAGAGAATACCCCAATGAAGTGAAGCTGAAGGAAAGGTGCAGCACAAGCAAGCATCTATACCTCACTGGTGGTACAGGGTTCTCCATGTCCGCTCTGGCACTGGGGCTAACACGGAGTCACTCTTACAGGACTGAGCTTGTCTTCATTTAGAGGTAACCCTTGATATTCCTGGGTTTGGCGCATTTAGGCGACTTAATCATGATATAGGCCTTGGGCAAACTCCAGAACAGGGGGGGAACTAGTTTTAGTGAGGCAATTAGGCAGTAGATGTGAACTGCTGGCTTAAGAGACTTCACAGTAATGCCTGGCTCTACCACTTTCAAGCTCTGTGCCCTCAGATGATATCTGACATTTCTGCGTCTGTTTTCTCATTGTAAAGTAGAGCTAAGAAACAACACTTTATGAGAGCATTGTGAGAAGTAAAAATAGTTCTCCTGGAGCCCAAAGGCGCTCCAAATGTTATTTCCTATGCTTTCTACAAGGCTTCCTAACTCTCCTGAGGCTCACAGACCACCTTAATGGCTCCCTCCTTTGACCTCTCACTGCACTTACAATCAGTTCTGCAGAACTTAACACTTCCAAGTACAGCCTTTCCTTCTTCATCATTTCCATTCTCCTTTGAGGAGAAGATCCTTCTACTGTGTGTATGGAGAGCACGGTAGGAGGAAATGGCACCAAATACAGTGCCAAGCATAGAACCAGTGTCCAAGAAATTATTCATAATTAGAGGACAGGATGGGCTTAAGATAGAAGGTGACGTTCCTTCCTAGGGGTCCTTCTCTTTGCCTCAGAAGCAAGACTTAAGGAGTTGGGTGAGTCGATTTTCTATATGTTAAAGCCTTCCCTTCCTGTTTTGAGTGCAGCTGGCACTTGGGCTTCTTAGTGTGAGACATCACCATTTAAGGTGACACAATTTCCAAAGGAGAGGTGGACAATGCCCCCTGGGGCACACAGGTAGCAAGTGACCACCAGAGCCTAGGGACAAGGTAGGTCTTTCTTTCCACTAGTTTCTAGTCCTGGTGATTTAAGCATGAGGAGAAGGTCTCTATGGTTATTTACCCTGAATGTGGTGGATACACCTTCCCCCATCCTCTGCTTTGATTTGTGTGTTGCATAAACACTGTTGCCATAGTTATAATTCAGGAAGCTTTGTTGTTTGACCTCAGGAAAAACTTGATCTCAAATCAGGATAACACCACAGCAGACCATCAGGGGGTAGGAGCTGCCAAATTCCTTCAAGCTTCTAGAAGGAACTACTGTATTTTGGGCAACAAGCAGAGGAAACAGTGAGCTGCAATGTTATGCAATTTCCTTGCATTTCATATTCAGAAATCCTAAAAACCCCTGAACAAGCAACTTCCCTAGCTTTCAATGGAAGATCAGTATCTCCGCCAATATAAATAAAAGCTGGTTGCAAAGGAGGAAAAAAGAAATCTGTGTTCAAGTTAAGAAAGGATTTCAGAGACAATTTAAAGGCAGCAGAAAAAGCACACGCTGAGTTCTTCTTTGCCTCCATGTGATATGGAAAGAGCGGAATCACCCCAGGATGTCCACACATCTGGGACTAAACCACCCCACCTTGGAAACAGACCCAGTTCGCTGGCCAACCAGCCTCATGCATACTTCTTTCAGCAACTACACTCTGTTCTCCCTCCATAAACCAACCTCCTCCAATACAGGCTGAGAATGTACAGTGTGGCCAGTAATAGACACTATTAGATCCCAACAATTTACTATGAAAATTCTCAAACACACAGGAAAGACTAGAGAGGTGTGAGCACATGCATGCCCAACACTTGCAGTTGCTCAGACTCTACTGCATTTGTTTCCACCCACCATCATCACACGGCTGTAGATTCTTTGATAAGCACTGAGATCAGGAATTGGCATTAAAACACCCCAGTATGCATATTATTTACTAAAGTTTGGGTATCATAAATAAAGCCACTTCAAATATTTTTCTCCAAGTATTTGTGAGAGCACGCACATATGTTCATTTCTCTTGAATACCCAAAGATAGAACTGATGAATTACAGGTTATAATACTGTTTGTTATCATCAAATAGGAAACTTTTTTTCAGTGTGGTTGTACTGATATCTACCACTTGAGCATCGGTGGCAATTTTAACCTTTTCTGGTATGTGAGGGAATAAACCCACCATGGTTTTCTGTGCACTTCCCTATTGTTTGTAGCAAGCACTTTTTCATGTGCTTATTCTGTATTCTTAGCTTTCCTCTATGGTGTGTCTTCAAAACTTCTGTCTGTCTTTGAACTGGGTTGTTCTATTAATGCAGAGTTTTACAAACTATTTACTCTAGACTTGGCATCTATATAGTATATGTTTTACCAACACTTTCTACCATCCTGCAGGTTAGCCTATGAATCTCATAATGTTGCCTTCTGATAGACACAAGATTTTAATTTTAAGAAAGCCAAGTTTTGGCAGGGTCCCTGCCTTCTGTGTCCTATGAAGAAACTTTTGCCGATCTAAGATTGCTAAGATCTCGCTGTATTTCCTTCTGATGACTTTTTAGTTTTGGCCTTTATGCTTATGGTTCATCTTGAATTAATTCCCCCTTAGTTACTGAAGTTTGTAAACATAGCTCAATAATAGCTCACATTTGAAATTCACTGACTTAAAAATAAAACTTCAGGTTGGACGTAGTGATGCAGACCTTTAATCCTAGCAGTTACAGGGCAGAGGCAGGTAGATCTCTGCAAATTAAACGCCATAAATCTATACAGTGAGTTCCAGGCCAGCCAGGGCTACATAGTGAGACCTTACCTCAAAAAACTACAAATAAATAATAAAACTTTAGGGATACAAAAAACTAGCCTATTTAGCTTCTCTTTTCCCTTTCTCTCCTGCCTCCCCTTCTATCTCTTCCAGAAAGTTATGTAACTCTGGAATACACTCATAGAAGCTTTAGCAACTCCCACAGCACTAACAATTCCTAAAGCTACTTACTCCCTACTGCCTCAGCTTACAGAACAAATGGGACACACTAAGGCATACATATACTCGAGGCTAATTTTCAGGATGCCCTTTTGATTACATGGCTAGCTGTAGTTGTGGTCTGGAGGGAGTTGTGAGAGTTGACATGTTTGGTGGTGGTGACTAGTGAGTCACTGATGGACTAGGTTCCCTGAAGAAGCCCCCTTTCTCTGAAGCTTATTTCACTAGTGTATCGAAAGGGGCCTTACAATGGGTGAACTCTGATATTCTAAACAATCGTGTCCTGTCATATTTAACATCCCATCATCAGGAATGGATCACTTTAAGCCTTAGAGGGCTCTCCGTGCAGTTGAGAGTTTTATATTGCACTAGGAGGGCAAACCTTCAATCCCGCCAGCAAATAGCTAAGTTGAGATCTACTAGCAACTGGTTAGGAACAAAGAGAAACAAGAAGGAAGGGAGGCTAGGTGGAGACTGTTGACCAAAGACCACTCAACTTACCAAGCCATGGGAATCAAACAGATCAGGGGTGGAACTGCAAACTTGTACAACCACTATTTTAATCCGTGTAGCAGTTCCTCTGGATGATGAGAATAAATCTATATCAAAATCCAGCTATATAACTCTTGAGCATATATCCAAAGGAGGGACACTTCATCCTACCACAATGGTGCTTGTTCAACCCTGTTACTGCTGCTCTATTCATAATAACCAAAAAACTGAAAACAATCTAGATTTCTACCAACAATATAATAGAACTCAGTCATTAAAAAATGGAATTATGAAATTTTCAGGTAAATGGAAGGAACAAGACTATCATCCTGAGTGAGGCAATCTAGACCCAGAAAGACAGCTATGGCATATATTCACTTACATATGGATATTGGCTGCTAAGTTACAAGCAAGCTCCAACCCATAGAAGCATAGATCTCCCTTGGAAGGGGAAATAGAATAGATAGTTATGGATGGATAGAGTCAGGCACTGGAATGGAGGATCAAGCAGGGATGGACAGGGAAGAGGAAGTGAAAGAGGGGATATAGGGAAAGATAGCTAAACTCAAGAGCCATTTCATTGGTAGTGTGGAAAACCTAATACAGTAGAAGCTTCTTGAAATATATACATATATGAAGGCAACCTAAATGAAATAGCCAACTAACAGAGGAGACAGAGCTCCAACTAGACATATACTACCAATCAAAGCTTCCAGTACTGGGGACGAGTTACAGCTAATTGAGTCACTGACCAAAGGTGTGCCATGGGAACCTCCAAACAACCTAGGTGTTTATGGAGGCTATAGGTTGCTCTCTACAAATGACAGCAAAGCCCTGTTGCTGAAGACAACTCCAAATAACTCACAGAACATGGAGAAGTCAAGCTGTCACCTAAATAAGGCCTTTACTCCCATGGCTAGTGTTCTTGGTACTGAAGGTATTCTGCATGCTACCAAAGGAGAAATATAAACAACAAACCAGCTAACACTCTTCCAACCTACAGCGGTGTCCTACCTGCAAGATAGGCTACTGCAATTACGGCTCAAAGCTCGTGAGGGTAACCAACCAAAATCTGATTTGATTTAAATCCTACTCCATGGAAAAGAACCGTGCCTGATGCTGCTTAGGTGACCAAGAACCTGAGACTAGACAGACAGCCCAGGAGTCTAGGGGAAAATAAAATACTACTTTTTAGAAAGAAAGAAAGAAAGAAAGAAAGAGAGAGAGAGAGAGAGAGAGAGAGAGAGAGAGAGAGAGAGAGAGAGAGAGAAAAAGAAAGGAAGGAGGAAAGGAGGAAAGGA
>NC_034604.1:34237259-34249549 GCF_900095145.1 Mus pahari | reverse complement strand
AAGGAAAGGAAAGGAAAGGAAAGGAAAGGAAAGGAAAGGAAAGGAAAGGAAAGGAAAGGAAAGGAAAGGAAAGGAAAGGAAAGGAAGAAAGGAAGGAAGAACATCCCTATAAAATGACTCCTAATGACATTCTGCTATACTCATAGATCAGCCATCTTCAAAGAGGCTTTCTTCTGTAGCAGATTGGAATAAGTATAGAGACCCAAAGACAGACTTTATGTAGAGGGTAAAAAACTAAGAACACTCAGCTCTAAATGTGATTTCTCCATCAAATCCCCACCCCCAAGCTAGAGAACCACCCTGACCCAAAGGAAGAGGAGGTGGAATGAAGAGTGGATGAAGGACGCCAAGGAAACAAGGTTTTCTGAGGACAGTAGGGCTGAAATAGATGTAAATTCACAGAGACTGTATCCACATGCACAGGGCCTGCAAGGGTCTGCACCAGATGAGATCCTAGTGCTAAAGGGAAAACTAGACATGTTCTCTCATCCCTAACCCAGAAACTATCTCCAATCAATCACCAGTTGCAAATGAAAATTTAGTTTTCTCCAAGGGAGTCTCACTGGGGAAACAAACTACTTTTAAAGGTAGGCCATATGCCCAACAGCAGATGGCCAACAGAAGAAGAACTCAATGACATTGTGGGAGGTTCTTTGTCTCACAATTTCATGTCAGGGTTTCTTATCATTCTTTTAACTTTATATTTTGATGATAATGATGATGATTACTATTAGTATTAATTTACCCTACAGGTCCTTTGTGTATATATTATGGATTCTGGTTTTGCATTTTATAGGATTCCTGAGTATATGAATAGGTGTGTTTCAATGTCTATATCTGCTTCTTGGGCCTTTTCTTGGGCCCTTTTCTTTGTTTTGTACTATTCTGATTTGTCTTTGTTTATTTGTTTTATCTTATTATATTTTATTTTATTATCATCCCTTAGATGCCTCTTTGCTTTCTAAAGACAGAAAGTGGATGGATCTGGATGGTAGGGAAGATAGGAAAACTGACAGGAGTACAGAGAGGGGAAACTATAATTAGAATATATTATATGAAACAAATTCAAAAATAGGAAAAATATCAGACATTTATAGAAGAGGCCTTTACAAAGTTCACGTTGAGAGTATAAACTAGGGACACCACCCCCCCCCCCAGATAGATCAACATGTTAAAGCATTTACCACATCGCCCTGGCAACCTGAGTTCACTCCTTGGAACTCCTTGGTCGGAACTCCTCCAACCTCCACATTGCACCCACATGCATGTAGTAGATAGTTGTTCCTAAGGTCCAGGATCCTCTGGTTATAATATTTTCATTAACTAATCAATACGAAACCTTGTTTTTCTGTGTGTTTCTGTTTAGAGACAGCTACTTGATACATACTTTTTTGCTCATTAATGTCAAATTCACAGGCGGCAGCATACTAATTCCCAAGAAAAGCTCATCCAAAGTGTACTTGTGTACGATGTCAAAAGTCTCCAAACAGCCTTCTGCCACTTAAGGACCATAAGAGCACTTGAACACTATGCATAAGAGACCAACTAAAATCAAAACAACGCTAAGAGAAAACGTGGACATTTTTTAAATGGCACTAAATGGACCAAGAAAAGGACAATTATTTCTAGGTGGAGAGCTGAGGGCAGAAAGTAAAGTATCATCTTATACAAGAAGGGGACACACCCATTGGGGAAATCGCATCTTATCGGTCTACATATGTCTATCCATGAGATAGCAAAAAAGAACTCACTTCACAGTCCTTAATAATGAGGAACAACTGTACATGTGTGCATATAAGTATGAAACAGACACATTGCATTATATATGTACATAAATATACACATATAAACATATATTTATGAAGGTTTTGACAATACAACTACCTTCATACACTCAAACACTACTTTGTATCTGTTTCATGACACCACAGCAGAGCCAAGTAGTGACAACAGACTGCTGTAGGATGACACTTCACTATTTTCTAGATGGTTGTACCAATTTATGCTCCAAACAGAGAAGTATTATGAGTTACATTGACCTCTCCTTAAAAATTCCCAAAGCTGCTTCTTCAGACCTCTTTAATTTTACTTTTTATTATTATTATTATTAATTTTTGTTTGTTTGTTTGTTTGTTTCTTGAGACAGGGTTTCTCTGTATAGTCCTGGCTGTCCTGGAACTCATTTTGTAGACAAGGCTGGCCTTGAACTCATTATCTCTCACTCCTGGAGAGATCTGGACATTTCACAGATTCTCGAAGCTCCCGCTGTGGGTGCCTGTACACAGAAGGTGCCTCACTTCTAGACCTGCGACTCCAAACTCCCCATGCTCACCTCAGCAGGCTAGAAATTTTCCTAAGTCTCAAACCCAGCCTCCACTTCTGAGAGTATCACATTGCATCTCGTATGTCAGCCCCTCATCACCCTACCCATTAGATGCAGATGGTATCACCTAAGCAAAGGAATCAGACAGTGGCAGCAGAGTAGCCTGTCTGGTACTTAAGAAATGCTGCAGAAAAAAGCTCACGGCATTGCTTTTACTCCAGTAACCTGAGCCTAAAGTTTCAAAGGCCTGCATCTTTATTTCTACCACAGACTAGATGACCATAACCTGATTTTGACTTTAACATGATGGTCAAAGGCATTTAGTCTGAAATCCCACGTCTCCCACTCGGAAAGGGAGCATCAGGGGTTTAACATACCATAATAATCGTTTCCTTTCTGTCCCCTCCTGGTCTTCATGCTCCTCATGTGATTACAATACAGTTGTCCAAAACCTTTCCTGGTCTTATCACTCCGTACAGCGTAATGTCCTTTTCTGTGAGGCCTCGACAAGTTGACCTCAATATCTCTCAGCTGGCTTCTCAATTTCACCATATAAGCGGCACTGTGCAACCACTGGTTATTTTTCAGGCTTGCTCCATGATCTCCTACATGTCTTCATTCCCACCATCTTGCCAAGAAAGCCCTTCCATCCTCTGCTGCCTGAGCACACCCCCTTCAGCACCCTGCTTGTTTGTGCCTCTTCTGGAATGCTGCCCTTGGCTCCCCAGCCTCAGACCACCTTTTCATTTTAGTACACTGTATGCATGACTGACAGTGATCTGACGCTGAAGTAATACCAAAGCAGTAGGTTATCCTCAGAGACCCCAAAGGCCTTGCATATAGTAGGGCTTTATCAGACATTAGAGGGATGACACAATGAACCAAGGACCCAGAAAGTGCTAAATATGCACAACCCAGGATCTACTTAACATTAACTTTTAAAAGTGCCAATCCAATCACCCTAATCAGTTCTGTAATTTAAAATGAACTTAGGTCTTAAAGGAGCACTTCAAATCTGGGAAGAGCAAACTGCCATCTGCCTACCAGCATTTTAAACACTAAACTGCTCACTTACAGCTGTGTTCACACCAAGTAGGTTAAGCATTCGGCAGCAGGGCCAAGCACAGAATTCCAGCAGTGCCCGCCTCCTGTCAGGCGTGAGCAGAGCAGGGCTTTTCATAGTATGACCACTCATGGGCCTCTGCAATTCAGAGGCTGTCACATGTCCCAGGAGTGTGACAATCCCAATCGGGGTTCATTTCAAGTCACAGGGAATAATGAATTATTCAATAAACAGGTTGTGACATCAACAATCATTTGGGAGAAGAGAAGGGATAAATCCTGCCTTATTTTATACTCTGAAACCAAAATAGAAACCAGGTGCACATTAATTTTAGAGTAGGGATTCATTCAAGGAAAGACAGAAAAAAAAAATGAAGTCACTCCCCACTTTACATAAAATTCCCTTATAATAAATATGAGAAAGGAAAATGGACCCAAAGAGAAAATGTGAACAAATGACAAACTGCTTGCTGAGAAATATTCATTCATCATTAAAATATCCAAAGTCAATAAAGAAATCAAATTATAACACTGGTGATAGTTTTCCTTTTTGAGAATAAATTATTTTAAAAATTAGCAGTATCTGATATCGATGTAGGCTTAGAGTGGACAGTCCTTTATGAGGTTCTCTATGGATGGGTATATGTGCTCAGCATGCAAATTAATTCTACGAACTCGTGCTAGATGAAGAACCACGCAGGGAGTCCACTGAGAGCTGGTGCTAGCTGTGAAATTCCCCTGCATAGTTATGTGGTCTTCTGAGATATGGCGTTGGATGTGTAAATCCCCTGCATAGGAGACGTTAGAGGTTGCCTTCGGTTTTCCCCAGTAGTTAGCAAAGGAATCAGCCTCAGAGCCGTTCAGAGACTGGTTGGAGAGTAGTACCCAGCTCCCTCCCTGCTTTATAGGTATGAAAACAGGAACAAAGGACATCCTGGAGGCTAATTCACCTTAGGGTAGCACGGGGAGATTGGCCTCCAACATCAAGACATACTAATAATTTCTATTTCAGGTTGAGTCACCATAGCAGGTCATTCTACTCCATCAACCACCAATGGTGTAGGCGGGGCAAGCTCTCAGACACTGCTCTGGGAGAACAGACCCAGAAATTACAGACAGATCTCTGGTGAACTGGTCAAATCAGTCACCAGTGTTCCATCGATGTGTCACTAATGTGTAGCAGAAGTACTCCTTAGTACCATCTGGACAACACATAGAGGGAATCAGAGCCTGACATGGTCACCCTGCAAACCACACTGTGTAGCCCAGACAGGTTCCAGAGTGCCCCTAAGAATGCAAATGCATCTACCTCCTACTGTAGAAGTGGTGGGTTTAACAACCCAAGCCTGTGGTTTGGAGACAGACCCCCTAACTGTAGACAGGAAGGGCCTCAAAGCTGAGGAAATGAAACCATTCCAAAATCTCTGGATAATGAACAGGACAGTAAAGAGTCAGGTGGACCACAGAGCAGACAGTCAGGTGGACGCACGGTGCAGACAGAAGAGGATGGCAGTGTGTCTGGCTCGTGTTCTGATCCTTTCTCTCCAGAGCCCTTCCCGTCCTCCACATGGGCTCCAACAGTGTCTTCCCTGCTCTGCGGCCCTGCCCACACTTGCCTGGTCACTAACATTCAAACCGAAAAGACAGACGCCCTCCCACCACTGCACACTCCCCATCCAGCCTGAACGAAGCCAGCGGCCATGTGTGGGGATCCCAGTCCTGATCTCACGCCACTCTTCTGAGTCACAGGGATAAGCAAAATGATTGTCCTCATTAAGAAAGAGCCTACACTTTACTGCCAGTGCAGGCATTCCCGAGAGCTGCGGAGCTGAGCGGGCCTGGGCAGCTGGCCAGCCCTCTGCTCCAGCAACTTATGTAACTTGCTGGGGTTTCCACCTCCGCCTTGAGGGAAGAGAAGGGAAGTCCAAGGCAGGAAACATACTTATACCTAGCCATCACTCCACCATGCCTGAACAGCCTGCTAAGCATTTGATCTTGGGTCTATTCAGTTTCCAAGACAGGAACAGGCTGCTTACACGCAGCAGCTTCGGAAAAGGCGGCTTGCGATCAAATAGATTGGAGAAAAGATTACTGAGTGGCTAAGAGTTCCTTGCCTGTAAGCAAACTACACTGTGATATGGAAGCAGCCCAGGGCAGAAAGTGGGAGCTGCCTTCACAGTGAGGGACTGCTGAGGGTGAAGGGGGAGTGGGAAGGGCCAGGCTGGATGTGCTGGTGCGGTGGATGAATGATATATACCTTCTACCCACCCAGGGACAAGCGATCTCTACAGTGATGATTGGGGGTGGTTCTAGTCAAGAGGCAAGAAAGCAGAAAGGAAGAAGCAATGGCCCTTTTAAGTGGAAAGACTATGGAAAGATCACTTGATTGAGGACAGTGCTGCCCTTGAAGGAAGAAACCCAAAATGGTTTGCATGGGCCTGCTCAGGCCTTCAAAACACTTGGCAATCATTTACTTACATCTCAGGCCTGGAGGATTCAGGGGGTCTAGTGTCAAGTGTAACCCCTGCTTCACCACTTATGTGCAGGCACTGTTGGAGGAAGACTACATTTGACTACATCTGTGCTGCTGAAGTTTTGCCAACCTGGCCAAGCAGCCAATCACATGAGAAGAGTAGATTTGTACCAAGTTCAAATGATGCACCCATCAACGTCAGTGATGATTCCTCAACATCCTCTGAAAGAAAACCCACACTGGAATTTCCAAAACTGCCATCAAGGTGTCTTTTGTAACTGGATTGTTCAGTTCTAGTCTCAAGCTGGTGTTCACATGAGATTTATTTCCTGATCACTTTGTCTCCCTTCCTCCACCTCCCTTTACACATCACCATTTTATCAAAAGACAGGAATATGTCACGCTTTCATTCCTCCATAAACAATCCAGGGCAGTGTGGTAGAGTGGTGAGATCTGATGGTGCAGACTGGGGAGACCTGGCTGGTCCTTCTGTCACTCGGCTTCTTTGCATTGCCCTCCCTAGTGTTCTGCCTAGAAAACTTTCCAAGGTTACAAGAACAGCAAACTTCCTTGGTGGTCCAAAGTTCCGGGGTTAACACTGCAAAATGGTTAGCATTTGTTGACTGCCCAGTGTGTGACAATCACTGCATCAGGTGACTTCACAGGTTACCTCAGGGAACTATTCTGAGAACGCCATGAAGTCAGTGTCAAAGCCATCCCATTCAACAGATAAGAATCCAGGTCAGGAGCTGACTCGAGTTCTCGGGACTGAGGCCTGAGCTTAAAGCAAATAGTCTGACATTAGGTTACAGTTCTTGGCCACCACTCCACACAGGTGCTTCTGTGCCTGGTTTAAAGTAGATTAACAGCAGGAAGGGATACTGGATAACCCTTGCTGTGTGTTTTACAGATGGGGGACACAAACAGAAATGCATGGTGCACCTTTCTCCACAGGGAGCCATAATTCTTTATCAAAGGAGAAGGCGCAACAATGGAAAGGCAAATTTGGGGCTGCACAAAAGGACACCCTTTCATCAAGACATACCACAGGTGGGCTTGGCAAGACAAAAGCTAACCCCATCCCAATTCCTGCAGATAATAAAAACTCATGCTCTATTATGGGAAACGCTGCTGGAACTCAGGAACAAAAAAAAAAAAATACTTCCAAGATTTGGGGGATCTCTGAAGATAAGTCCATGTGATCAGGAGGCAGGAGGCTGTCCACCTGGCCGCCTATGGGCTGAGACCAGCTTGCTTGCTTGCTTTCTTTCTTTCTTTCTTTCTTTCTTTCTTTTTTTTTTTTTTTTTTTTTGAGACAGGGTTTCTCTGTGTAGCCCTGGCTGTCCTGGAACTCACTTTGTAGACCAGGCTGGCCTCAAACTCAGAAATCCGCCTGCCTCTGCCTCCCAAGTGCTGGGATCAAAGGCGTGCGCCACCACGCCTGGCTTAGACCAGCTTTCAAGGTACTGTCTCCTCCTTCATGCTTGTGCACACAGCAGGATACCTGGCACCAGGAGACCAGCTGGCAGGCACCTGCAACTCCACCCTGGAACAGCTGACTTGCTGACTTCCGCAGGGAAGTTCTGTGGTCACGGAGGCTGAGAGCATCTGCCTTCAGACAGGCAGGGTGCAGAATGCTTTTGCTTCCTCTCCCTACTACCTTCTCTGTTATGTCCTAACTCAAGGATAGCTGAGGCCATCTGGAGACGCAGCTTTAGAGGGAACTGAGAAGGCGAAGGGTGGTTACTAACCAGGAACTGCTGGGGTCAGCAGAGAAACCTGAGACAAACACCAGAAGAGTCCCACCCTGCTGTGCTACCCTAGGGCCTCCAGTCAATCTGATCCAGCACACCAAGAAACGAAAACGAGACATTTTCTCTGCCTTCTTCCGTTTCAAATTAAGGGTAAAGCATGATGCCCTGTGTATGGATAAGGCCAGGTGCTTAATATGTGTCTGAAGTTACTGATTCAGTAACTTCAGAAAACAAAAGACAATTGTGAAATGAAATTTTCGAGGAAAACCAGAACTGATTTTACACAATTTTCCTTACCCACCACCACCAGGGACCCCCCTCTGAACATTGTCTGTATGGTTCTTTTTGATGACCAAGTATGAGACAACCTCGTTTCTGTCTGCCAAGAATCCAGTTCCTTCCCTTTCTACTGCTATTCCTCAATCTCCCTTTGAATGTGACCCATGATCTCATCTCTGCCTACATGGGCTGCAGCTACCCCTAGGGCCAGCACATGACTCCAGTGTGACCTCAGGCACAGTGGCTGCAGCAGGGATGAACACAGGGCCTGAAGCCATTTTTTCTAAGCTGTGTAGTCCAGTGGTCATGCCGTAACCAAGAGAACCCCTGGCTCAGTCTGCACTGTTTCTATTACAGAACTGCCTGCCCATCTGCCTATCACCCACGGTGTCGGATGTGCTCTTTCAAAACGATGTGGAAAGAGCTAACAGAGACTTGAGCCAATCAGAGCTAGGTTTACAAGGTCAAGAGGACTTCTGGAATGAGGAAACTTCTAGACCTCACAGGAAAGTCAAGTGTGGCACCGATCAGTGGAAATGGCTGCTTTCTGATCTTCAGGTGAAGCAGGAATATGAGAACTGGGGGTAAGTGAGGGTGGAAAGGGGACAAACAGAGCTCAGTAGAAGGCCTGGAAAGTCTACCAGGAATTAGATATGGAAAGGAGGAGGAAACACTAGAAAAGCTACATAGCCAAGCAGAAGTGAATGTCACCTTCCCGAATGAAAGCCTGCCACACGCTCCCTCTCCTTGGAAGTGTACAGTGATGGAGCAAGCACTCCGAGCTGGAGTCCAGCTTTCTTATCCTCTAGTGACAAAAGTGGGTACAGCCAAGACATTGTGACTTAAGTTCTGGGAAAAGCATATTCTTAAAAAAAAGAAAACCTTAATCAGTATGTAAAGATTTTTAACCCTTGAAAGATAAACCATAACATATATGGTATTTTTCAGAGCATCCTTTTCTCTTGCAGTTCTCATGCTTAAGCCTCTTTTAAGGTACCTTTAATAAAATCTCAATTCTGCTCTAAAACTTAAAGCATTAAGCAGTAGCTATACGGGACTTCATTTGCTCCCATGAAAAGCCCACAGGAGCAGGGCTCTTGCCTGGGCATTTCAGACCTGAGTAGGAGGCTTATAGATGTCATCCTTTCAGGTTGAAGATGGAGAGGTCAGAACAGACAACTCTTGCTCAATGGTTCTTGATTATACCATCTCAAATACTATAAACAGAACAGTTAAGAAAAACTCCATTCAAAGACACCAAATTTACTTGATATCTGAAAAGCAACCTCTATAATACACAGAATAAGAGGTATGGCTAGGACAGGAGAAAACGGGTAAGAACACGATCAGCATGTGCACCAGTCTACACCAGCAGCCACCAGGAAGAGGGCCAATGTGATACTAGACATTGCAACAAACCAAACAAAAAAATGGAAAAATGAATGGACTCTAAGTGCATGCTGTAAAACAGAGCAAAGCTAAAAAGATCATGCCTTTATCTAATCTAGAATAAATCCTTCTAAATATATGTTTAAAAAAAAAAAAAAGGGTGGGGGAGAAGGGTAACTAGGAGCCAGGATCAAACATAATAGGAAAGGNNANANANNNACACACACACACACACACACACACACACACACACACACACACACACAGCCCTCAACTAACAGAGGGGTGCCTTATTGGTTTGCTTCTGACCTACATTTTGAAAATCAATGGAATAACTACCTGTAGTTTTAGAAAGCCCAGAAGAGGAGAGAGAGAAGAAAGGGCATCCTCAAGATTCTGCTAAAGGGACCCTGATATTGCGGCCTCTTGTGAGGCTATGCCAGTGCCTGGCAAACACAGAAGTGGATGCTCACAGCCAGCTATTGGATGGAACACAGGATCCCCAATGGAGGAGCTAGAGAAAGTACCCAAGGAGCTGAAGGGGGCTGCAACCCTGTAGGTGGAACAACAATATGAACTAACCAGTACCCCCTGAGCTTGTGTCTCTAGCTGCATATGTAGCAGAAGACGGCCTAATCGGCCATCACTGGGAAGAGAGGCCCCTTGGTCTTGCAAACTTTATATGACCCAGCACAAGGGAAGGCCAGGGCCAAGTAGTGGGAGTGGGTGGGTAGGGGAGCAGGGGCAGGGGGGCGGTATAGGTAACTTTCAGGATAGCATTTGAAATGTAAATAAAGATAATAATAATAATAATAATAATAATAATAATAATAAAAGAAACAATGTAAAAAAAAAAAGAAAAAAGAAAGGGCATCCTCTGTGTCTTAAAAGCACATAAGGACTTCCTAGACACACAGGCCTGGCTGTAGTTTAATTAAGGACTGGTGTTCTCTCTCCCCAGTGGCTGTAGTTGCTTTGGGTGTCATCCCTAGAAATTATTTATATACTAGAAAGAGCATTTGCACAGACCTCGTAAACATCTTCTTATTTACTCAAATTACTCATGCCTCTCACAAGTTTTTGGTTGTCTCCAGTGGCCCAGTCCTTTTCTTATGGAAACTCACAGTTTTGCATACTGTGGCCAATGACTATCTGCTGTACGTACCTGAGGAGGGATGGCACTAGCTCCAATAACCAGAAGAGCACTACTCAAAATACCTTTTAATCTGTCTATTCATGATCTACCTCTGCATGAACGAAGCAATGTGCACAGAAGAAATACAAATGGCTTAGGAATATTTCATAGTGTTCATAATCCTTAGCAATTAGAAAAATACAAAGAAAACAAGTCTGAGAATTCATCTCACCCTGGTTAGAATAGCTTAAATCAACAAAGCAACCCAGAAGTACATACTGGTGACAATGTGGGAAAGGGGACCCCAGATTCATTGTTGGTGGGACTGCAAACCAGTGCAGCCATTCCTCCTCAGAGACTGTGAACACTTGGGGTCTTCAGTTAGTGACCTCTGGACTGGAAGGACTGGAATACACCTTGTTAAACCCATGCCAAATCAGGACATGGTATCAGTTGAAACTTACTATATATAATGTGACATAAAAGGAAAATTTACTTGGAAAAGTTTATGTCTAATACACAGAAATACTTACTTTATAAGTAACTACACAAAGGTTTTAGAGCATTCCTTCACAGCCCAAAGGACTAATGTCTTTTAAAGTAACCCCTCACTATTGTCTCTCCAGTTCCCTCCTAGGCTGAGCTTTCTTTGCCTCTAAATGAGAAGGAAACTAATGGGAGCTGGAGAGGCAGGCCAGCAGTTAAGAGCACTTGCAGGTTTGGTTTTGGTTCCCAGCAGTTACACAATGGCTCACTGGCACTTGTAACTCCAGTTCTAGGTGATTAGATGGCCTCTTCTGGCAATGCTGGGCACCTGATTGTATGTGGTGTCCATATATGCACAGATATATGGAGTAAAAAATAAAATAAAAAATTACAAGCAAGTTAATGAGTGAACAGTGACTGCTTTGGGCAACTGCTGATGTGTAACACAGACTACTTTGGAGTACTTACTATGGACCACTTCTCAGCCCAGAATACATCACATGTTGCATGACTCAAAGAGGTTAAGTGCAAGTGTTGTTCCAACTTAGCAGTTGTGATCACTCAAAACCCAAAGAGATAATATCCTGAACCCAGAAGTCACATCAGCAAGAGTGGAAATAATCACCTCCTTGGTTGCAGCTCTGTGTCAGAGCAGGCCTCACACTCTCTGGGATTAACTTGGTGCTGAACTTCTATCACCAACTTACATCACCAGCCTCAGTTTGTAAGAGAACACACATAACAGAGTTGTCCTCCTCTAACTACAACAGAAACAGGATTCTCGATTAGAAATGGTTTGAACCTTCTCAAGAATCTGCAGAAGAGCTAACTGGCCACACCAGGGGCCTTCCAGCCCAAAACAGGCAAGGAGGCAGGAGCCCTCTGACCAGAGAGGCAGCAATGGCAGTCGTCAAGGTCCACAAAACCTCAGCCTTTCAAAACAGAGGTGTTTTGCTTCCTAGGCAACTTCACTCCATCCTAAGTAAGCTGTTCTATTTAACCATAGGCATCCTGTCCCATCCGATGAATAATGAGCTGACAGTACTCCACACAGCATGATCCTTGCAAGTGATAGGTGCTCCATTCTGTTACAACTGAGGCTATTTCCCCCGTGCTTAGACCATGTACCAAATACACACACCCACTGCACCAGTCATAAAAACAGATATTGGGGGGGGGGGGGTCAGGGAGATTTAGGTTGGTCCTTCAGTCCTCAATCAGGTTAATTTAAACTCGAGCATCCATGGCTGCCCAAGGAACTTAAAGAATCTAGGATTTCACAAGAAAGAAAAATCGAAAGAAAGAAAGAAAGAAAGAAAGAAAGAAAGAAAGAAAGAAAGAAAGAAAGAAAGAAAGAAAGAAAGAAAAAAAGAAAGAGAGAGAGAGAGA
>NC_034604.1:34228769-34236714 GCF_900095145.1 Mus pahari | reverse complement strand
AAGAAAGAAAGAAAGAAAGAAAGAAAGAAAGAAAGGAAGGAAGGAAGGAAGAGAGAAAGAGAGAGAGAGAGAAAGAAAGAAAGGAAAGTTAAGTTTAAAAGAATTTAAACTAACAGATTTATGCTTTAAGTTTCATAAGATGAAGCTGGTGAAGCCAGGCAGTGGTGGTGCACACCTTTAATCCCAGCACTTGGGAGGCAGAGGCAGGAGGATTTCTGAGTTCAAGGCCAGCCTGGTCTACAGCGTGAGCTCCAGGACAGCCAGGACTACACAGAGAAACCCTGTATCAAAAAAAAAAAAAAAAGGAGGAAGAAGAAGAGGAGGAGGAGGAGGAAGAGGAAGCAGCAGCAGCTGGTGTCCTGGAAAATGGCTAACTCGAGTTCACTCACTCATTTAGTCACCGTGAATGAATGAATAAATGAATGAAGATATGAATGAATGAATGAATGTATGAATGAATGAATGATTTGGTCACATACCAGCTCCAGAACATCTATTGAGTGACTCAAGCACATCCCCTCGATCCACCGGAATCTTACAAAGATTTGTATCAGTGAGTTATTGTGGGGGTCCTTGTTTTGATTTACCCTACATCCACTCTCCCCTTCAGTAATGGCACTTGGAATCCTCCTTTGGAGGCTTGCTCCTTGTGGCTGAGATCTGGCCAGGTGCATGTTCCTTCTCCCTAGCAGATGACTGGGTCAAGATCACATGACAGGGCATGTGATGTAAACTGGAGTCTTTTGTTGCTACAGCAGGAGGAAAGCAGGTCCTTTCGAGAGGAGTGCTGGCAGTGCAGGTGGTAATAAGCATGCAGCCACCACGGACTTGTCTGGCTGCAGCTCACAGACCAGGAAAGAGGTACAAACTCCTGAGAACGGGGTGAATGCACAGGGAAGCAGAAGGAGGCAGGCAGTGTCTGCAGTGTTCAGATACTTGGGCCCTCAATCTCCAGTTTTTTCTTGAACTAGGTCTGGCATTTGGGAGCAAATGATACTAATCAAGTTTTGCTTCCAGAGCTGTGGGGATGGCTCAGTGGGTACAAGTGCTTACTGCACAGCATGAGGACCTGAGTTCAAGTCCCCAGCATCCACATAAAAGGCCAGGCATGGCTACATGCATCTGTAACCCAGTGCTGTGGGAGCAGGAGGGTGGCTGAAGCTTGCTGGGCACTAGCCTACCAGATTCAGTGAGAGACCGTTTCCAAATATTACAGTCTCCCCTGGCCTTGGCACACTCCCAAGGACACGTGCACATGGCTCTACACTACATGTGCATGTACACCACACACCATTTCAAACATACAGACATAATAAATGTTTTTACAGAAAAAATAATAAAGCTTTGCTTCATTTTTATTTCTTCCTATGTCTATTTCGTTCTACATCATATGCCCCCAAAGGACTGAAATTTAGATTCATTATCTTTCCCCCACAATCATTATTAACTAGGAAATCCTCCAGTTTCACTATCTGACCCCACAATCTAGCAGAGACCTGATTCAAAGGTGAGCGATACATGAGCAGCACTGGATGTGGAGGAATTTAACTTTCACCAACTCTCCACTTTATCAAATGCTTCCTGTGATCTCTCCTTCAACTTAATGTTACTAATGCTCCTTTTTAAAGTGCCTAAGTGGTGGCTGTACACACTGCTGAAAAACACAATGCCACATTCTCCTCTCTGTCCACAAAGACTCACAGATAACTCTGTGAATACCCATGGCATCACGCACTTCAAGAAGAGCAATAAAAAGCCACCAAGGTTTTCAAAGTAAGGTCAAGAAAACATCATCACATGTGGAGCAAAGCTAGCCTGGCAGGAAAACAGGAACAAGGGAGTCCTGGGCAGCAAGTCTAGCCTTAGGCCCCTTCCTCCCCTAAGGCCCAGTGTGCCTCTCTAGGCAGGGGACTGCAGGCCTGAGGAAAGTTGAGTTATTGCTCCCCAGGGTACACCTCACATTCCCAGTATCCCCCTGGTCTCCCCTGCTAACTTAGAAAAGTGAACATTACTCAAAGGAAGGGCAAGACATTATTTAACTGGAGTCTGTTGACCTACAACAGAGTCCCCAAAGAAGCAGCCAACAGAAACCCAGGCTTTGTCATGCTGCTGCTGCTGCTGCTGCTGCTGCTGCTGCTGCTGCTGCTGCTGCTGCTGCTGCTGCTGCTGCAATCAAGCCTTTAAGAAGGGAATCATTTCTCCAGCGACTGTCTGTCTCCACTGTTATGGTAAGCACAGAAGTGGTCAGCAGATACCCTGCTGCATGGGAACAATGCTTCCTCTTTACCCTGCTAGGAGCTTGCCAGCACACAAAGCCTCATCATAAATGCCAGGCATAGGCTGGGTGCAGGTACACACACCTGCAGTTCAAGGACTTTGGAGGCTAAAGCAAACAGATAAAAGTTGGAGGTCAGCCTGGAATAATGAGACCGTCTTAAAAAGAAATAAACGGCCAAATGAAATAAGGGATCGGTGTTGTTTATAACAGTGTGAATCGGAGCAAAGAAAGTATGTATTGAAAAGTCAGCAACTTAAGGTTCACACCTCAAGATGAGGGATTCAGCATGACTCGGGGAACATAAGCAGCTATCATGTGCAGGGGTCTTGACAGAAAGCAGAGGCCCAAAAGCAAATCAAAGAGCTGTAGTGGTACATGCATCGCAGACTCACTGCCGTGGGAGGACCTCTCTGACAGCGATGCAGAAGGGACTGAAGCAAAGCAGTATGTGGAACAGTCTCTTAGCACATGTGTACACAGACATACAGACACGCATCCATGGCATGCACACACATGCACGTGCATGCAAATACACCTACATAAACTACATCTGTGTGCCATCTTTGTAAAAGCAATACAGACAAGAAACAAGTACCAAACGATGAAGGTATTCAATCCTGTTAACACAGAGAGCGTTAACACACACACACAAAGAGAGAGAGAGACAGAAACAGAGAGACAGAGAGAGACAGAGAGCAAGCGCATGACATGTTCCCTGTGCTCATCACTAGCAGTAAGAATTTCAGTAGCAGGGCTAGAGAGATGGAGCACCGACTGTTCTTCCCAAGGTCCTGAGTTCAAATCCCAGCATCTACATGGTGGCTCACAACCATCTGTAATGAGATCTGATGCCCTCCTCTGGTGCTGCAGTGTACTTACATATAATAAATAAATAAATCTTTAAAAAAAAAAGAAAGAAAGAAAGAAAGAAAGAAAGAAAGAAAGAAAGAAAGAAAGAAAGAAAGAAAGAAAGAATTTCAGTAGCCAGCCTTATAGCATTGGGTACTGACATTCCTATGTTAAGCATTTTTTGAAACATATACCCTAGAACTCCAATGTGGTTTTTTTTAAGAGGTGGAAGAAGCTGTTGGTCTTTGTTCTCAGTTTGGAACTATGGTTGTGATTGTATGGCTCTTTAAGAGCACTGGCTCTCATTGTTAGCACCAGGACACTCCAAGCCCTGGCCTAACCATGTGACCCTGGACCTGTGTTGCCAGGATAATGACCCTCAATCCCACAACTCACCTGGCTCAGTCCCCACCCTCATTGNTGTGANATCATTCTCCGTATAAATTAGGGGATCACCCCCTCCTCACTCTCTTCTCCTCCTCTCTTCACCCCCTCCTGGCTCTGTTCTCTTCCCCCCTTCTCTTCTCTTCTCTCCTCTCCTCTTCTCTTCTCTTCTCTTCCCTTCTCTTCTCTTCCCTTCTCTTCTCTCCTCTTTCTCTCTCTCCTCTGCTCTTCTCTTCTACTCGCTTTGCCGCCCCCCCCCATCCCTGCTTAATAAACCTCTCTCACATGGAATCACCTTGGCATGGTCTGCTGTTTGTTTTTTGCTTTTTGTTTTTTGTTTTGTTTTTTCGAGACAGGGTTTCTCTGTATATCCCTGGCTGTCCTGGAACTCACTCTGTAGACCAGGCTGGCCTCGAACTCAGAAATCCACCTGCCTCTGCCTCCCGAGTGCTGGGATTAAAGGTGTGCGCCACCACGCCCAGCTTGTTTGGTTTATCCACTGAAAACATAAAACTCATACTACATAGTCTGGATTCAAATGTTGCCTCTGCCCTATAATCTTTGTGCCTTTAGGAAAAGTACACAGTTCCCATGAGCCTCAGTTTCCAAAACCACAAACTGGAAAAAATAAGGCCTACCTCAGAGTCATGATGATTAAACAAGCTGGTATAAAGAAGATGGTGGGAAAGAAAGGGAGGCTCCCGGAACCATACATGATACACTACCCACAGACAAGGACCCTTATCGGAAAACACCCACGTTCATGCTTGGCTTAAACTCTTCTGGCCATTGTTTGAATCCATTCCTCTCAGAGCAGGAGCTCTGCCTCTCCAGACATCAGAAGTTTTCATCAAACTCCAATTCATCCCCAGTCCCAGCAGTCTGTCCACCTCCCAGCCACTGTCACCCACCCATGCTGCAGTCTGTCCACCTCCCGGCCACTGTCACCCACCCATGCTGCAGTCTGTCCACCTCCCGGCCACTGTCACCCNCCACTGTCACCCACCCATGCTGCAGTCTGTCCACCTCCCGGCCACTGTCACCCACCCATGCTGCAGTCTGTCCACCTCCCGGCCACTGTCACCCATCCATGCTCCACATTCCACACCTCCATACGATGCTACTTCCCTAGCCGTGACATATACTGAGACTCTACCTACAGATTTGTGTTTGTAGGCGCTGTCTGCATCCACCCTCCTAACTACACATCATTTACCCTTAAGAAAACGGCAAGAAGCCAGGCATTGCGTAGGAGGCTGGCCAGGCAGGTGTGTATCTGTGGTCAGAAGAACATTATCAGTAGAAACCACATGTGTCTTCCAGAGCCTTGAACTTAACTGGCCTTGTTCAGAGTCATATTTATTTGATTTCTCTGGACAACTGGAGTTTATTTTATTTTGTTAGCATTTGTTTCCATACAGAGTTGGTTCTTAGGTTTCTTTTTTTCTTCTTCTGTATCTGCATTTTGTTTCTGATAAAATATTTTCCAAATACTTACTAACTACACCAATAATAAGATTTAAAAAAAAATTCACAACCCTGACATCAGCTGTTTTATTGTCTTGTAGGTGGGTGGATGACATATAATACATGCAATTCAATTGTATCACATTTATACAAACAGATTTGTAATCATACGATGCATACATTCTCATATTACTTCTTCCATGTATAGAGTAAATATTTGTAACTCAATATTTTTGTTGTAATGTCAAGAAAGACAGAGTAATATCTCACTATACTTGTCCCACTGGTAAAAGCACACATTATTTCCAGTTTAAAATACAGCTCACTAATGAATGACCTTCCATACTTTTATCATTTTACTTAGAGATTTTAAATAATTTTGAGCAATGAATGCTATGAAAAAAATAGGATTTTAAGTCAGATGTCTGCATGATGGTGCACACTTTAATCCCAGCCCTTGGGAGGCAGAGGCAGGAGAATTTCTGAGTTCGAGGCCAGCCTGGTCTATAGAGTGAGCTCCAGGACAGCCAGGGCTACACAGAGAAATCCTGTCTCGAAAAACAAAAACAAAAACAAAAACAAACAAACAAAAAGTTTCAAGAAAGAAATACGAATAACCAAAGGTGATAACATTTGAAATGTAAATAAAGAAAATATCTAGTAAAAAAAAAAAAAAGAAAGAAATGCAAATGACCAACACTTTATCACTCACACTGTGGAAAGAAAGCAGATCAAAGCCAAGCCAGGTTATCTCTCTGCAACTGGTAGGCTAATGCCGCCTCTTTCCACAACCTTTTAAGGAATATTTCTCTTCTTTGCTAAACTTCTCACCCCAACAGAAGGCTGGGGAACAGACAGTGATGAGGTGTGCCGAATTCACTGCTCAGCAGCTCACAGGGTATGAGTATGCGCTGCCCCTGTAGAGTACCCAAATTCAGTTTCCAGAACTCAAGCAGGTGGCTCCCAGGCACCTGTAACTTCAGCTTCAAGGGATTTCCTTTTTTCACGTGCAGACAGACAGACAGACAGACAGACAGACAGACACACACACACACACACACACACACACACACTTCAAAATAGAATAAATCCTTAAACAAGAAAAACAGCAACCATTCTCAGGAGCAAGTCAGAACTATAGAGGCCAAAGAGTCATTCCCACAAAGAATCTGAGAGTTTTCTGCAGATACCCATGCCTGAAACTACATTATAAGCAGCCTTAAAACAGTTTTTCTATTTGTGACTCCACTGGGAGCTGAGTCCTTGCAAAGAAAGAGAAAGCACACACATGCCAGTGTTTGGCTTTCTTGTGTGCTCTTCCCTCCACCATCCCAATCTTAGAGAGTAATTGGTATTCTCAGTGAGGGGTGGGGCATGGGGCAAGGCAGAAATCATGCTGTCCCTAAACACAAGGAGAAATGAGGAGAGGGAAATATGTAAGAACAGAGCCAAGATGGCAGGCCTCTGACGGAGTGCTTGCAAAGTATGCGCGAGACCCTGGTTCAATACATAGTAGGGCATCAGAAAAAAATGAACACTAAGGGTTAAACCACACATGTTTGACCAGCCTGTTTGGAAAGCTGGAAAGTTGGGAGAGGTGAGAGGAGAAGATTGTTCAAGTTTCTGGCCAGCCAGCCTTGCCAAGTCAATGGGTTCCAAGTTCACTAAGAGCCTACCTCAAAAATAAGGTGAAAAGCAAACAATGAAGAACCCCAGGCCACTCCCTGGCCTCCACGTGCATGCTCACACACAAGATACAGTTTAGTTTAAATCACTAAACAATGCTCTACTTAATTTATACTACATAGCTTTCAAAGATGTGGCTGTATTGCTAGTATCTAAGACAAAAAAAAAAAAAAATAAGGATTAAGGATTTCAGCAGCATTCTGCTAAGGATGCATCCCACAATGCCATGCAAGAGTGACTGGTGTGTACCTTGGATTCAGTATCACACCTGAGAAAAATGTCCTAGCCAACATTCAGTGATATCACCTATAAGCAGTCGCACTTGATATTCGCATGCTGTCTAACACCTGACAATTGCTAGCATTTGGGGTTCAGATAAGAACAGTGAGATAAGAGTGTGTGGGGAGCAGAGAACCAAAGGGCGAGCTTTCCCTGAAGATCTCCTACCCACAGAAAGGCCAAGGCTTTGACTAGAGTAGCCAGCCATCCTAATGCTGCGACCCTGAATACATACTGTGGCGACCCCCCAACCATAAAATAATTTTGTTCCTACTTCATAACTGAAATTTTTGTTGCTGTTAGGAATCATAATGTGAACATTTTGGGAGATAGAGGTTTGTCAAAGGTGTTGAACCTGAGCTGGAGAAACTAACTGCCTTTAAATCTGCTTGCTAAAATTCCATTAACTAAGGAAATGAAACTCACATCACAGAGGAAGAGACTAACCCTCAAACACCTCACCCCAGAGCCCAAAGGAATATTGACCCAGACTAAGGTCTGGTTTTTTAAAGACCTCTCTTCTCTAAGACTTACTTACACCCACCCTCTCCTCTAAGACTTATACTACACACAAACACACAGCCTACAGCCTCCACTTCCCTCTCCCCTAAGAAGAGACTCATTCAAGTCTCAACCACAACTGTCTGGTCCTTATTTGAGTTTCATATTTTGCACACACATGCCTGGTAATAAATCTGTAGCCTTTTCTCCGGTCACTGTCAACTGTCAGGGTATTTCAGCAGACTCACTTACATAACCCTCAGAACAAATGTTTAAGCTTCTGTACACTAATACAGACAAAAGCAGGACATGGGGGCTGGAGAGAAGGCTCAGCAGTTAAGAGAACCGACCACTCTTCCAGAGATCTTGAGTTCAATTCCGAGCAAACACATGGTGGCTTACAACCATCTGTAATTGGATCTGATGCACTCTTGTGTGTGTCTGAAGACAGCTACAGTGTACTCATATAAATAAAATAAATCTTAAGAAGAAAAGAAGAGG
>NC_034604.1:34208898-34228367 GCF_900095145.1 Mus pahari | reverse complement strand
AAGAAAGAAAGAAAGAAAGAAAGAAAGAAAGAAAGAAAGAAAGAAAGAAAGAAAGAGAGGGAGAGAGGGAGAGAGGGAGAGAGAGAAAGAGAGAGAGAGAGAAAGAAAGAGAAAGAAAGAGGGGGAGAGGGGAGGAGAGGGGAAGGCCTTTTAACATTCATCCTGGCTATGTTTTAACAGTCTTGATTTCCTCAGCTTGACTGTTGCATCCTTACTCTTACAGGGAAAAGGTAAATATTTTAATAAATTTTATTTTATTTGCCATGTATCCTATATAAAGCACACAGTCTAACTCTTCAGATTTCTACCCATTAAATAAAACATTTAGATACATTAAATCATCAAGATAGAATTTCCTATTTGCTTTATCTTGGTGGTCCTCACTGATCCGGGCATCCACTGGAAAATCATTATGACTTAACTTTGCCTTTACTTCCCATTGCCTCTTAATGCTTAATGAAGCCTTCAGCTCCTACCTGTTAAGTCTTGGATGGTCTGTGAAGCTTGCCGCAGATTTTAAATACTAGAACAATAGCAATCCCTTTATAATCCAGGGATAAGGACACGCATTCTGACATGGATGATTTTACCCTCCTAAACAATCTGCCTGCAAGGTGCCCAGCTATTCAGAGGCAAGTACCCTGCCTGAGGGCACAGAGGAGTCCCTCCCTGCTTGGGTTTCATCTGGCTGTTCTAGGTTCTTGTTAATTCTTCCAAGTGAAGGGAAAGCAATTGTAAATTGAATTTTATCACCAGAGACTTTAAAACCAACCAACAAAACAAACAAACAACAACGAAAGTCACCATTTACAGCTGCCTGAAAGTCACCATTTACAGCTGCCCGTCAAACAAGGAAAACCTGTGAGCATCAGGCTAGCCAAAGGGAAGGGAGCACTGTCTCACTGGGCCTTTTTCTTTTTTTACTTTTCCTTTGTTGTTCTGCACCAATTAATAAAAGCCGTAAGCAACTCCAGCCATACGGTATATCAGGATTCCTGCGTCGAGACAGCTCGAGATTGAGACTGAAGGGATGTTAAAATGTAGGAAATGCAAAAGCAGGGCTGCTTGCAATTGTTCACAGTAAGATTCACATGGATCTTGCCCAATGAAGCAAGCCTCCTTTGAACTTCAGCAAAGAACGTAACATCTGTTTCCATCTATAGAAGGGAAGCCCAGAACAAGCGGCCCTCTGGGATCGTTTCCTAAGCCTTGCCTTCCTTCACTTTACTCAAGTCTGAAGCTTGGCTGGAACCTTCGGAGCGTCTCGTAATTCAATCTTGATATTACCCATGTCAGGACCTTCAAAGTCAATGGTCTCTTTTGTAAGCATATGTTGTATGCATGCGACGTGTGCCCATACGTGTGCACCAAGGCCAAAAATCCACACGGGGTGTCTTGCCACATCACTCCCCACCTTTTTTTAGACAGGGTCTCTCACTACATCTGATGCTCACCATTTTGGAAGATAGTAGACTAACAGGCCAGCAAGCCCCTACAGTCTTTCTGTCTCTACCACATCCTACCCTCCGTTCAGCCCACTGGTCAGAATTCAAACAATATGTAGTTTATAGCAGGAGATGAGTCTTCCCTCACTGAAAAATTAAAAGAAAATATTGCAACAGAATTTACATGTAAAGAAATATGAGTATAAAGACTAGACTGAAAATAGTTAAAATTGGAAGAATATTGTTTAATTTTTTTTTCTTTTGATTTTTTGAAACAGGGTTTCTCTGTGTAGCCCTGGCTGTCCTGGAACTCAACACTAAAAGTTGAGTATTTTCAACAGAGACCAATTCCTTATGAGACAACGGCTAAAAATAGGCAGCACTGAGGGAGCTAATCTTATTTCTCAATCAGATTAACCCTGTGACCTTGAGCTGGTCATCAAGCCACTCTTAACCTGACTGCTGAGCTGGCAATTAGGAGGACCAATTGCTCAAAGGGTAGGCTACAGTTTCCTAAAACTTAGTAGGACTTCCGGTGATGATACAGTTGCCCTTTGTGACAACAGAAAGTTCAACCTATCTGGACCTCTTTTTAAACATCCAACAAGAGTCCACATGTGCCCTGCCCTGCTCTTCCCTAGACACTGTAACTCAGAGGTGAATTTACAGATAGTCTTGTTCACAGACAGACAGCACAGAGGAAGAAAACAAACAAGGTCAATGGTAGAGAAGACCAGAAGCTGAACCAGAAGTAACCATCAGAAGTTAGGTGGGGATAATATCCGCAACCAGGAGAAGGCTGAGAATTGGGTGTTGAGGCTGAGATGCGTGAAAAAACTGAACTGTGTGGGGACTAAAACTTAAGGGACAGCAGCTTCTCAGACTGACTGGTATATGCTAAGTGCCTGGCATGCTGGGGAACAGAAGCAGGTGACAAGGCTGCCCTTTCTAGCCATTCTACTTATGTGATGAGACAACACTGGACTATCACATATCAGACTCCCTCTTCTGAAACTGAGTACATAGAATGTTTATTTAATTAAAATATAATTACACCATTTATCCCCTCCCTCAAGCCCCTCCTGTGTCATTCCCCTGACCCTTCTTCTCTCCCAAATTCAAGGCCTCCATTTCTTTAATCACTGTTGTTACACTTATATATAAACACAACTTGGTTCAGTGTTACCTGTAGGTATTTGTTTTTAGGTCTGACACGTTGGTATTGGATAACCAATCAGGGGGCTCATTCCTGGGAAAAACTTATTCTTACTCTCTCAGCAACTGTTAATTGTTACTCTTTGTCTAATAAAACAATCTCTTTCTTTTTATCCTTCTATCAACAATTCCTCTCTTACTACATCCTGTGGTCCTGGCTGCCAAACTTCAGGACTTTGCCTTTCTACACAATCAAGTATACACATTCTATAACAGATGTTACTGTACAAACAGATTTTACTGTACAAAAGCAATTTCCCTGGTGAAGTCCTGAGAAACCAAAAGACCAGCCCTACAGACTAAGAGTCAATAAACAGGGGTTATTTTAAACTGGTATTATGTCTGTACTTGCAGCACTTGGGAGGTACAAGCAAAGAAGATGGCAAGTTGAAGGACTACTGCCTGGGTTTTGTCAACTTGACACAAACCTAGACATATCTGGGAAGAGCAATCTCAATTGAGAACATGCCTCCATCAGACTGTCTGTAGGTGAGGCCTTGGGGCCTTTTCTTGACTGGTGATGAAGTATAAGGCCCCAGCCCGCTGTCACTAGTGTCACTCTTGAGGAGGTGGTCCTGGGAGATGTAAGAAAGTAGGTTCAGGAAGCTAGGAAGAGCGAGCTAGGAAGTAGTCCTCCTTCAGCTCCTGCCTTCAGGTCTCTGTCCTGCATGAGTTCTTGATTTGTCTTCCCTCAATAATGGACTATGATCAGAAAGTGTGAGTCAAACAATCTCCCCCCCACCATCCCACCCTCAAAAACCTGCATTCTGTCATGGTTTTTAATCACAGAGACTGAAACCTAACTAATACACTGGGTTACAAGGTGAAAAGCTACCTGTTAGGGTGACAACTGGTTGCCCAGGTAGAAAATTCATGTGCAAGCTGAGATAGGCATCTAGTAAGGCTGCCAGGTGAAAACAAACACACAAGCGAGCATTTACCGCGTCACTGCGTCCATGTCCACACAATGTCATGCCTTCACGAGTAAAACAAAGCATAACATTGGGAGTAAAGGTTCTGGTCTTGGCTCTGTGTCACCACCAGCTACCTGTGTGCCTTAGGAAATTCGTTTTCCTCCTGTGACCTTATTCCTATAAATCAGAGAAATGTTCATGGTTGCTAAACCTTCTTCCTGCCCTTTCTCTATGTGAATTTAAGCAGTTCTATATACTCGAAAAGTAAACTAAAAGCAGGTATGCATAGTCTTTTCTCTATGTTTCATTTTCCAATGACACTTGTTCTGCCCTGCACATGAGCACACCTGTGCCTCAAGGTCATGATATTTAAGGATGGCTTCTAAAAAAAAGAAATTGCTGATCTTACTTATTTTAAATATATTCAGTATGTGGTTGGTGCGTTTATTTTTAGTTCTAGTTATAACCACATCTCAAAGGCTTTCAATCTTGCAGTTAACCATTTAGGCCCTTTAGAATTTATCACAGCACAGTCAGGCATAAGAGTGTGCATCTTTAATCCCAGCACTTGGGAGGCAGAGGCAGGAGGAGGACCTCTGTCAGTTCACATACAGCTTGGTTTACAGAGCAAGTTCCAGAACAGTCAGCACTACACAGAGAAACCCTTTCTCAAAAAACCCAGGGGGAAAAGAAGAATTTATGACTACACAAAACCTAAGTTAACATGATCTTAAGATTTAAGACATAACCTGAGGGCCAAATCATGGACCAAGGAGGTATGTCTCAAAACACCTTCAGCCCTAAAGAATTCCTTGACTATACATATTTGAAGCCTTCTTTTGAAAATTGCATACCTATTCTTTGACTTTTTCACTACTGATTTAGAGTTTAAAATAAACAGAAGAAAAGAACCTTATACACTTTTCCTTGATATTTCAAATGTGTATGAGCTACACTAAAGTGTCCCATCATTCTTAACTGAAACCTGATGGATTCAAGGTGCCTCTAGAAAAGGGGCTAGCAGTATATTCCAAAGGCGCAGGCTACCCAGTACCTCTGTGGATGGAGAACTCAAGCTTGTATAAAGGACAGAGTGATCTTGGGGGTGGGGGTGTACAGGAGGAGGTGAGGGAGAGGAGAAAGAGCCATGGGAGAGAAGGGCATGGCAGAGAAAGAGGGGGTGGGGAGAAAAGAGAGAAGAGAAAGGAAAAGCAATTGGGAGCAAACGGCTTGTGGTGTTTTGACAAGCACTAGTCTGTCCAACTGTTCAACTCTCGGTACTTAGTCTGAACTCTGAGTCATAGCACAGAGTGCTGAGCAAGACAATAAAAAGCAGTACACAGAGCGATGTGAGAGGAGGCAGCAGGAAACAAGAGTGGTGCACACAGATAGAGATTAAAACTCAAGAGAGACTTCACAGGGAGGAGATCTAGAAATCTATATTAAACTACCTGCCCTATGTGCCTTCTCCATACAACAGCTCAGGCAAAGGTCAAACTCCACATCCTCCTGCCACAGGCTGCCTCTGAAGTGCTAACACACAGCCACCTAATTAAATCCCTTACTGTAACGGTCACCATTTTGTGGTTAGATGCTTATCTTGGAAAAAGGCTGAAGTGTTGAACGGGACAAAAAGAAGCAATCAAAAAATGAAAAAACAAGCCTTCCAGCTTCCATCTGCACCCAGAGCTGATCCTGTGCCACAGCACTCCATACCCAAATACCATTGGGAGAGAGATGGTCTCCCAGGAGTGTGGACATACCCGTGAGCACAGGTAAGACCACCACTTCTGTTCAAATTCTTGTCCCAAGAGGGACCCACCCAGAACTATCAGGACACAGGAGCCAACAGTTGAGAACAGGATCCTTCTGGTTTCCATCTGCACCCTGGAGCTGAACCAGTGTCACAGCTCTCCATACCCAAATCCTGGAGAGAACTAGTCTCCCAGAAATACTGATACATGGGCTTGCAGGAGGGACAAGCCACAGTCAGAGACAGCAAGACCAGTTAACACCAGAGATAACCAGATGGTGAGAGGCAAGAGCATAAGCAACAGAAACCAAGGCTACTTGGCATCATCATCTCCCAACACAGCAAGCCCTGGATACCCCACCGCACCAGAAAAGCAAGACTCTGATTTAAAATAGCATCTCATGATGATGATAGAGGACTTTAAAAAGGACATAAATAACTCCCTTAAATAAATACAGGAGAACACAGGAAAACANCTAGAAGCCCTTAAAGAGGAAACACAAAAATCACTTAAAGAATTACAGGAAAAGACAACCAAACAGGTGAAGGAATTGAACAAAACCATCCAGGATTAAAAATGGAAATAGAAACAATACAGAAATCACAAAGGGGGACAACCCTGAAGATGGAAAATGTAGAAAAGAGATCAGGAGTCATAGATGCAAGCATCACCAACAGAATACAAGAGATAGGAGAATCTTAGGTGCAGAAGATACCATAGAAAACATTGACACAACAGTCAAAGAAAATGCAAAATGCAAAAAGCTCCTAACCCAAAACATCCAGGAAATTCAGGACACAGTGAGAAGACCAAACCTAAGGATCAAAGGTATAGAAGAGAGCAAAGATTCCCAAATTAAAGGGCCAGTAAATATCTTCAACAAAATTATAGAAGAAAACTTCCCTAACCTTAAGAAAGAGATACCTATAAACATACAAGAAGCCCACAGAACTCAAAATAGATTGAACCAGAAAAGAAATTCTTTCTGCCACATAATAGTCAAAACTCCAAATGCACAAAAGAAAGAAAGACTATTAAAAGCAGTAAGGGAAAAAAGTCAAGTAACATATAAAGGCAGACCTATCAGAATTACACCAGACTTTTCACCAGAGTCTATAAAAGTTAGAAGATCCTGGGCAGATGTCATACAGACCCTAAGAGAACACAAATGCCAGCTTAGGCTACTATACCCAACAAAACTCTCAATTACCATAGATGGAAAAACCAAGATATTCCATGACAAAAACAAATTTACACACTATCTCTCCACAAATCCAGCCCTACAAAGGATAATAGATGGAAAACACCAACACAAGGAGGGAAACTACACTCTAGAAAAAGCAAGAAAGTAATCTTCTTTCAACAAACCTAAAAGAAGATAGCCACACAAACATAAAAATAACATCAAAAATAACAGGAAGCAACAATCACAATTCCTTAATATCTCTTAACATCATTGGACTCAATTCCCCAATAAAAAGACATAGAATAACAGACTGGATACATAAATAGGACCCAGCATTTTTGTGCATATAGGAAATGTACCTAAGTGACAAAGACAGACACTACCTCAGAGTAAATGGCTGGAAAACAATATTCCAAGCAAATGGTCCCAAGAAACAAGTTGGGGTAGCCATTCTAATATTGAATAAAATCAACTTCCAACCAAAAGTTATCAAAAAGGATAAGGAAGGACACTTCATACTCATCAAAGGAAAAATCTACCAAGAACTCTCAATTCTGAATATCTATGTTCTAAATTCAAGGATCCATATCCATAAAAGAAATTTTACTAAAGCTCAAAGCACACATTGCATCTCACACAACAATAGTGGGAGACTTCAAAACCCCACTCTCATCAATGGACAGATCATGGAAACACAAACTAAACAGAGTGAAACTAACAGAAGTTATGAACCAAATGGATTTAACAGGTATCTATAGAATATTTCATCCAAAAACAAAAGTACCTCACAGGACCTTCTCTAAAATTGAACATATAATGACCATACAAGGTCACAAAACTCAAGAGGAGTAGATGGCAGGAAATAACCAAACTCAGGGCTGAAATCAACCAAGTAGAAACAAACAACAAACAAAAAAAAAAGAATCAACAAAACCAGGAGCTGGTTCTTTGAGACAATCAACAAGATAGGTAGATCCTTAGCCAGACTAACCAGAGGGCAGAGAGACAGTATCCAAATTAACGAAATCAGAAATGAAAAGGGAGATATAACAACAGAAACTGAGGAAATTCAAAATATCATCAGATCCTACTACAAAAGCCTATACTCAACACAACTGGAAAATCTGGATAAAATGGGCAACTTTCTAGACAGATACCAAATACCATCAGATAAACCATCTAAACAGTCCCATGATCCCTAAAGAAATAGAAGTAATCATTTAAAAGTCTCCCAACCCAAAAGAAAAAAAAAAAAAAGCCCAGGACCAGATGGGTTTAGTGCAGAATTCTACCAGACCTTCAAAGAAGACCTAATAGCAATACTCTTCAAACTATTCCACAAATAGGAACAGGAGGAACACTACCCAATCCATTCTATGATATCACAGTTACGCTGCATATTCTCCCTTGGATATGGAACAGTTTCTGTCTAGTCTGGAACTTGTCACAATTTCCTTTCATAGAGGACTTCATAAGAGATTTTCTTTTCTATTTCTATAGTATTTAATGTTCCAAATAGATTTTTAAAACTGGTTGAGTGCATATTACTTTTAGCTTTAGGAGATATCATGTATATTTAAGAAGCAATTAACTATTTTAAATTATTTTTGATGACTTAAAGAATTTCAATATTGAGTGATATATTTTAAAATAAACTTTATTAATTTAATAAAAAACGAAAAATCAAAATAAGTCTATATAAAGTTTGCTATTTCAACTGTGCCCAAAATTTTGAGAGAGGAAATGGGTGAGTAACGATCTTTACTGCAGAATGTAACAGTAATGCTATAAAGATAATCTTCAGATTTAGATTTAATTTTCAGAACATTTGTGTGTGGGGGGGACTATGATGGTAACTTTTGGGAAATTAGCAGAGAGCCTGTTCTGCATTCCCAGAGTCCTCCCAAAG
This sequence comes from Mus pahari, assembly GCF_900095145.1. Taxonomy (NCBI): domain Eukaryota; kingdom Metazoa; phylum Chordata; class Mammalia; order Rodentia; family Muridae; genus Mus; species Mus pahari. Next base: position 34,219,944 of record NC_034604.1, on the reverse strand, counting down.
CCAGATATCTATGTCATATTCCTTCCCCTGCTTCTGAGTTCTGGGCCTCACTCAGTCTCTCCTGGCAACTATGGGATACTCTAGTGTGACGAAGTCCTCACTGTGTACTGAGACCAGCACCAACATCCCAATGCCACTCTAATAGCACTGATGCTCACAGCAGGTGCTGCTCCTTGCCCTGCCCTGGAGCCTTGGCTTGCCTTTTAAAGACAGATGAGCACAAAAGGAGCTAACCCAAGGAAAGCAGAACCAAGTGTTGACCAAGGAGGACGGCTTGAGCTGAGATTATGTTAACAAGACTGCAGTTCAGCAGAATGTGAGTGCAAAACTTCAGGAGTTCACTTAATGACAGCAGAGATTAACATTAACGAAGGCCCCTTCCCCATATCCATGCTGACCGCCAAGTGTGACATCATTACACAATGTGGGCTTAAGCCTTCTCAAGTAAACCTCTGTTGACTTCAAAATCCTAAGTGAAAGCAACTTCCAGAGACTGTTCTAAAAAAGAAAACGAGCTGGCTGGACTCCACTCCTTGCTGTAGCCAGAACTCAGGCATTCCAAGGGAGCAAAGGCAAGCAGGCAATGAGCATAGTGAAGATTCTCTGGTGGTGTTTAATGCTGCAGGGGACAACACGAAATGTGTCCTTTCTGGGCACAGGCTACAAGGGGACTAACATCTATAACTTGTTATTGTCTCTTCCCATTTTCCCTACTAAAGACCTAAAGAATGTCTTGTTGAAAATAATCTAAACAAGGCTCTTGATATATAATATTACAAAACTGCACTCTCAGGCATTTGGAGAGGCTCCCTGGCAGGGTCAAACAAGGACATGCTATTCAATGATGCTTGTTGCCAGAGATTTGCAGGCTAGGGAGGTTTCATGAATCCTTAAGTTCCTACCAATGCTAAACTAAAGTTCATTTGGTAGATGCATTCATTTTTTCCCCTAGGATTCCTTGGCTTTTAAAGGAGTCTGATGATACTCCTCCTACCAAAGAACTTTCTGTGCATGTAATTTCCCTACAGACTAATCTGTCACATCACTGAGAACTCACAGGGACCCTGTTTTCCTGGATTCTAAAACATTGGGGGTTCCCCCCCTGAAATTGGAGTACATTTTATAATCTTTGCCCATACTTAATAAAATTTTACCTTCTTCCTTTCTGAAAATGACTATTAAATTGATGATGTGCTTTTAAACAATGCAAGAATTGGTCCTGTATCAAATATCTCATTTACAAGGTATACTGTAATTTTCTGAACAAGAGAGATGGAGAGAGAGAGAGAGAGAGAGAGAGAGAGAGAGAGAGAGAGAGAGAGAGAGAGAGAGTTAGTCCAGTGTCTTTGTGAGAACACAGGACTACGTCTAGTTAGCCATCAAAACACCTGAAATACATTTAAGATGACATCACATCTCCACTGGACACTAGCCAACATTTACCAAATGTGAGTAAGTCAGAGACATAGCATGGGAAACGCTATGGATCTAGACAGGGAACTGGCAAGTTCCCAAAGCAGGAGGGTGGTGCAATTCTGGATGAAGTTTGGAAAGTTGTGACTGACAAAGAAACTGAACAGGAGAGAAAATGAGGACTCCAGAAGGGTTGGTGTTGAGAGGAGACAGTGAGCTGACAACTTGTTAGGATCCTAGGATCCGTATTTTTACAAAGAGAAGAGGTAGCCTTGGAAATCTCCATGGCAAAGGGACCCTGCCAGGAACACAGGCTCAACTAAAAACTCCGCCCACAGGAGCCGAGCACACAAGTATGGCCTCAGGTGGGCTCTTCATGGGTAAGTGGTCTAATAAAGTCATGGAAACAACTCCCGTGGGACCTTTCCTCCCCTTCTCAGAAAGAGTGAACTGAGCACTGCTATGGCTATCCACAGACTTTAACCACAGCCCACAGTCATGTCAGGGCTCTCAGAGGTAGTCTTCAGGGATACAACATGGGCCATCTCCAAAGCCTTTGCCAAAAGACCCTCAGGTTCATAGCACACTTTCCTAGCTCATATCTATAACAGAACACAGGAACGCGTTGCTTAGAGCTCTCAAGATGACAGTTCAGACCAGATGCTAACAGAGACCTGGGTCTGAAGTGTGTGACTAGCACTGGTACATCCCACCTGAAATGGAGATGATCAACAGGGGTGCTGCTGAAAGGCAGAATATCCACCAGTGAACAAGACAGCAGCACCACAATTCCCCTGTACTCCTTCTGCCTCTACCTCCAACAAGTCTCTCCACTCTTTAACTCCTCTGAGATGGAAATGAGTTTCTAGTGTATTCCTGGGTGTGGTGACTTGAATAAAAATGGTCCCCAGAGGCCCACAGGGAGTGGCACTTGTTGGAGTAGGTATGCTTTTGTTGGAAGAAGTGCATTGGGAGTGGGGACAGCTTTGAGGCCACAGAAGCTCAAGCCAAGCTTAGTGGCCTATTGTCTCTTGCTGCTGCCTGTACATCCAGATACAGAACTCTCAGCTCCTTCTCCAGAACCATGTCTGCTTGTGTGCTGCCATGCTTCCTACCCTGATGCTAATGATCTAAACCTCTGAACTGTAAGCCAGCCCCAGTTAAATGATTTCTTTCGTAAGAGTTGTCATAGTCATGGTGTCTCTATATGATATAAACTCTAACTAAGACACTAAATAATAATAAAGTAAGACACTGGGCAAGCTCAAAGGGGAAACAGACAGTAGACAAATGTACTCATCTAAAACTTCCAAAGTTTCCTCAAATTCACAAATGTCCCAGAAGAAAATATATGCTATCACTTTACTGGTTTTAAGAACAGTAAATATTTATATTACTCCAAATATTTATTTTAAAAATATTTATTAACCACCCCCTGTCTATCCATAAATTCTAAAGTGAGGAGCCATGTTTCTCCAAATCCATGGGATTCACTTCTGGTCCAGCTAACTTCCTTTCCCTTCACCTCTGAACTTGTTCTCCATATCCTCTTCCTCTGCTTTTGCCAATTCTATTTTGAGTCTGATGAAAATAGGCAAACCCAGCTACAGAGTTGCTGAATTTAAGACACTATAATCAGTAGTCTTGAACCCAAGTAAGATTTGCAACTGATAAATCTATCCCAACATAGCTCACATTGTTGCTACAGCTGATCTTTTGGGTTGGTTTGGTTTGGTTTTTCGAGACAGAGTTTTCCTGTGTAGCCCTGGCTGTCCTGGAACTCACTCTGTAGACCAGGCTGGCCTCGAACTCAGAAATCCACTTGCTTCTGCCTCCCAACTGCTGGGATTAAAGGCATGTGCCACCACTGCCCAGCTCAAGTTACAGTTGATCTTGACATACAAAAACTGGTCCACATTGAAAAACGTTGACCTAAAAACAGAACAGCAGAAAAGCAATAGTCTTTGTGATTAGGTTTAGGAAGCAATAGGTAAGAAAGTCAAAATTGCAGCCTACTGGAACTAGTAAGGTTGACATACTAGGACCCAGAGCATTCTCCTAGAACTATGCTCACCCCTTGCCGTCTGCAACAAAGAATGGCAAGCATTGCACTGAAGCACCTCTCTCTGGAAATTAAATAAATCCTAATGGAATGTTTCTCTGCTTATTGTTCTCATGTGAAAATAAAGTTATCAAGGAGCCTGACAGTTTCAGAATCATATATCCCTAAAAAAATATCCTGAGACTTTTAAGTATAGGCACCATTATTATTACTTTCTTGCTTCGTATGCCCCCCGTTGCAAGTTTCAAAGAAACAGAGACATGCCATTTTATGTCTTTAATAAATCATAGTTCTACTAACACCAGTCCAAAAGCAGACGGCAGACTCTGCAGCCATCGTTACTCTCTAAACAACAATCAGTCTATATGCAAGATGTATAAAACCTAGAGACAATAGGACTTACTGTCAATTAAGAAATTAATCATTACTCAAATTAGGTAAAGCAATGTGTAACTGCTTCAAATCTCATCAGAACTATCACTCCTTACCATTTTATAGTTGAGTAAACTGAGGCACAGAAAAATTAGGTAAATCACCCCAGGTTTCACAGCACAATCAAGATTTAATCTGGGAATAGCACACATGGAGGCAATGCCGTGTGTGTATGTGTGTGTGTGTGTGTGTGTGTGTGTGTGTGTGTGTGTGTGTGTGTGTGAATATTCATATGTATGTGCACACATCTCCTGTTCTCCTGTATTGGTTAGTGTTCAATAAACCTAAACTCAAGTCATTTGAGGAAAAAGAAACCTTAATTGAGAGAATGTCTCCTTTAGACTTGCCTGTGGTGCACTTTCTTGAAGGCTAGATATGGGTGGCCCAGCTTACTATAGATGGTGCCACTCTAGGCAGGTGGTCCTAGGAGGTGTAAGAAAGGCAGCTAAACATGAGCCTGAAAGCCAGTTAACAGCACTCTTCCATGGCTTCTGCTTCAGCTCCGGCTTCTAGGCTACCCTACTTTAGTACCTGCCCCAGCTTCTCTCCATGACATTCTATAAGCTGTAAGATGAAATAAAGCCTTTCTTCCTGAAGTTCCATTTGGTCGTGGTTATTTATCACAGCAATAGAAAGCAAACTAGAATACTTCTTGATTTCACATTTACCAGTGGGAAGATCTTAACCAATTCTTGACCCTTAGCCTTCATAAACCTTCTGACCTGAGACTTCCCTGGGGCAGCACACTGGACTATCACATACCACCGATCCTGAGAAACAAGCAGAAGTCCTGAGCAGTGTGGAGATCTGGTGAAGAGCAAGCTAGTAAAAAAAACCTTTGCCTCAGTGGGTTTGTAGAGGAGTCCAATAGTGCCAGAACCCAAGACAGTCAATGGAAGGGCTTTACCTGGGACTGACTAGCAGGAACCTTCTCACTTTGTGCCCCAAGTTCATTCAGAGTACAGAGAGTACTGTGGATACCTCACAGTGCTCTGTCTGCTAAGCCCCACAAACATGGAATTCATAAGGCATGCAGGACAAGACCAGTCCCTGCCCTCAGCAACTTGACATCCTCCCAGGATGTCAACAAGAAGAGAGAAAAACTAAGTAGAGAAAAAGTCTCTTAATTCCTCTTAATGTCTGGCCTGACCAGCACCTACAGGAGAAAGACTGTCTTTATCTCATCAAAGAAGTTCCAAGAAACAAGCTAAAAATGTCTCCTACGCCAGGGGGGCTGCCCACGCTTATAACTGAGGCACTCAGGAGGTAGAACAGGAGGATTCCCAGAAACTTGATGCTAGTAAATGAATCTGAGGCCAGCCTGTGCTATACATACTGAGGCTCTGTCTCAAATATATATTTCAAATGCTAGGCACTACTACCATACTGCCTCCCCCAAGAAAATGGTGTCAATACTCCCAAACAACGTGGATTTCTGCATTCTAACTGAGCTTGTAAGATTTATGGCTGTGATGGTGTGTATATGCTCGGCCCAGGGATTGGCACTATTAGAAGGTGTGGCTCTGTTGGAGTAGGTGTGTCATTGGGTGTGGGCTTTAAGACCCACATCCTAGCTACCTAGAAGTCAGTATTCTGCTAGCAGTCCTTAGATGAAGATGTAGAACTCTCAGCTCCTCCCACATCATGCCTGCCTGGATGTTGCCTTAAAAATGGACTGAACCTCTGAATGTGCAAGCCAGTCCTAATTAAATGTTGGCCTTATATGAGCAGCCTTGGTCTGGTGTCTGTTCACAGCAGTAAAACCCTAAGACAATGGAGAAAATAAAATTCTAATAAAATCACTAATTAGTAATAGCTGTAAAAGGGTGTGTTCTGCCCAGAGGAGTTTCTACTCAGTTTCTGGTCCACTCCCTTCCTTGTCCTCCTTTGCTTTTAAAAATAAAGAAGTAATGAGTGGGGGAAGCTCGAGTTCCTGGGCAACGGATCAAGACCACACAGTGTGTGGGAGCAACGGTGGTTGGCGGAGAGCTGAGGGCTCAAGTCCTGCCCCTCTGTTGGCTGTGAACACTGAAGCATGTATCAGCATTGTTTCCTGAATAAGCACAAGGGTGGACTCCATTTTATCTCTTTAAAAATATTTTATTAGTTTTATTTTTTTATTAGACTATAATTACATAATTGCCCTATCTCAATCCTCTTATGTCGCCCTTCCACAGCCTTTTATTAAATATCGTCACATATGTGTGCAAGTATGTGTGAGAGAGGGAAGAGGGAGAGAGAGAATAAATGTGTAGATGCAACCTGTTGAGTCCATTTATTATTTCTTGTATGTATAACTGTATAACATATTAGGGCTGACCGCTTGGTATTACACAACCATGTAGGGTGCTCATCTCTGAGGAAAATTAACTCTTCCTACGTCCATAGTTTTTAATTGTCTGAAGCTCTTTATCCAGGGATGGAGCCCTATGTGCCATCCTCCGTCCATGCTGGCACGTCAACCACTGTTGTCATTGTTCAGGTCTTGTTTAAGCATCTACTGTTAATATTTCATATGGTCTTTTTTTTTTTAAGCGTTTAAGAAAGAGCTTTTAAAACCATCCTAGGAAATGACTTTATTTTCAGGCTATGTTTCTTGTTCTGGTGTTTTCTTCTAGGGTTGTGGAGCATGACTTCTGGAATAAAACGAAAAGGAGTGTGGTAACTGTGCTGGGAGCCTTTCTGACTGGGCTATACTTGAGGCTGGTACTGCAATCCAAATCAGAGTTTTGATTGGCTTGTTTGTTTGTTTGTTTGTTGTTTGTTTGTTTAATGTTTATCTTGTTCCACATCTCACTACAACGCAAACAACCCCATTTGCATTCTAAAATTCAGAATGGCTCCAGGTCTTCTGTCAACGCACTGCTTGAAGTATCACCTTTAATTTGATTCACTAGCTCTATCATCAATGGCCTTTCACGCACAGGGGAAACTACCAAAGTACTTTCCATCCATGAACTACTCCTGTGACATCTGCAAGGACGCCAACAGACAGTGGTACCACAAATCCTGAGCTGAGGGTTACACAGAGAATGTCTAGTGTCTATGGATTCGGGTGTCTAAGCGAATGACTATAATACACACACTAAACTAAGCAAACTGCACAAGGCTAAATATATGATATGGGCAGACAGGGTAGAAGACAAATGCTCTAAATGAACAGCTGTATTCAGGAGAACCGCTATATCCGGGGGAACCGCTGTATTCAGGAGAACAGCTGTATCCAGAGCAGGAAGAGCTTCTGTGGTTCTGTATCACAGCAGGATAACTACAGCTCACAGCCATTAACTGAATATTTTAAAAGAGCTAGCAGAGAAAACTCTGGATGTTCCTAACACAAGGATAATAATGATAAATGTCTGAGGTGACAGAGGCATCAGTCACTCTGATGTGACCATCTGGAACCACTAAGCATGTATCAAAATGTTACACTGTGGCCCCAAAATATGCAAGAATGTAAGACAAAAATTAAAATGTGTTTTTAAAAGATGTAAATATACTATATGGGAAGAAGATGGACTGTAAGGCAATCTAAGAACCTGAGACAGAATACACAACAGGGAACTTCTGGAAGACAGAGAAACCTGACTGTTCCACCTATGGAATATAGTCTGAATACTCGACTCTGTGCATATCTGCTAGTGGGAATGTCCCTTCCAAAGGCTGATCAGTTAGTCGCTCTAAGCATTACTGCACTGCTATTTCTTCAGAATTGACACACACCCTTCTGGGGGACGGTGGGAGAGAAGAGCTCGTAAGACTTGGAAAGCTAATGAAATTTCTGAGACTAAGGAAGTTCAGAAAGTTTTTAAAGCCCCTCACCATCGTCAATGTGCAAGCAGGAAAGCCTTTCTGGGAGAGGAAACACTTCTTCAGCAAGGCTGGCTGTAGGTTGGACAGGGAGCTTCAGAGCTGCAGGTTAGTTGTCCCCCATGACAGCATGCACTTTAGTGAGACACTTCTCACTGAGTCACCAAGACTCCTGTAAGTAATGCCTGTGTGCTGGAGAGTTTTTGTCAGAGTCACTTGAGAAGAGGAAAATGCAATTGACTAATTGCCTCAATCAGACTGGCCTATGAGCATGTCTGAAGGTATTTTCTTAATTGCCAATTGATAAATGAGGGACCAGCCCACTATAGGTGGCGCCCTTCCTGGGGGTCTGGGTCATTTAAGAAGAGTATCCTAGCAAGCCAGAGGAAGCAGGCCAGGAAACAGCACTCCTCCATAGTCTCTGTCTTGAGTCCCTGCCTTGGCTTTACTCAACACAAGCTGTTGCCAACACAAACCCTTTCCTCTCCAAGTTGCTTTTGGTCATGCGACCAAACATTTATCACAGTGACCAAATGTAAACTAGGTAGCTCTCACCCACAATGCTGTAAGCAAACCCAACAAAGTAACAGGATCAGTAAGCTAGACTTGGGTTAAATTTTTTCTTTGATCAGTAGTGTATGCTCTATCTGTCATGAACAGGTGTTCATTCACATGTCCCCAAGGAAAGTCACACAATAATGGTAAGATAACATTGAAGTGATATGATAACTAAAATCAATGTGTTATCCTAGACGGAATAGCAGTCTAGAAGGTAAAGACATGAATTAATAAGTAACTGGAGATTTTTGAAATATATAATATTGTGTTAATATTAATTTCCTTGGTATATAACTATGATTATAAGATTATATAAAACATGTTCTGGAATTCTTTGTAATACTTAAGTCTCTAAAGATTTTAAACTAAAAAAAAATTTAACTCTTTAATACATACACTCACAGCCAGAAGCTCCAATAAATTCTTGATTTGCCAACATGCCATAGTCCAGATGTAGGAAGCAAATCAGGGGATTGTTATATCAGCCAAAATCCTAATTCAAATGAAGAACTGGTGACAGAAACCCTTGGAGTTACAGCCTTGTTCATGTTGACCCCTCTAAAAAGTCTGGGCAACAGCCTAAGCCACAAACCTGAAGGAAGTAATTATGGAGCATACAAACTGGATATAAAGTTAACAGAACAGCAGCAGACAGAACAACAGCTGTCCTAAAGAGGAGATGCAGATACTGACAGCATCTTCCATGTCCTCTATTAGATAGAGCTCCAGGTAGAAATGCTGACTGATCACATGTCATGGAGTATTAGGGACTGAGAGTTCAAGTCATGAGAACCCACAGGAATGGAAGTTCCCTAAGGAGGAGCCACTTTCTCTTTCTCCTTGAAGGTGTGAAGGACTCTGGCAGACCTTGGGACACCCCAGCAGAATGCTGACTGTTGCCAGAGCACACGGGAGCAGGTGGCCCACAGGTCCCATTTCAGATCCTGAAGCCAAGGCTAGGAGAAGCACAGCTCAGGTAAGATACAAGATGTGCCCATCTGGCTGCTGCAGTAACTCTCTCCTTTATGGTTCCAAACCTGAGCAGCAGGAGGGGATACTAGGAGATGATAGATAGCTGCAAAAATGAATAGAAAAGCTTGATCAGCCAAGGAGAGACCAGTGGAAAAGCTAGGACCAAGTCCTGGGCTTTGAAGGCAGAGCTGAGAAAACTGATGAGTGCCATCTCTAGGTCAGAGGAAAAGGAATCACACTACTGCATACAGCAGGAATCACACTTTATGTTTACATAGCATTAAAGTATGAATCATGCTACAGTAAAGGACCAACTTGGCAATAATACGAGAAATAATCTGGTGATATCTATTAAAATAAATATATACAATCCAGCCTAGCAATTCCACTTGATGTGTATCCTACCAAAAAGTGGTGAAATAAGTAATCAGTGAAATGTCCATAAGGGAGTCATTACATTGTTGTTTATAATAATACAAAATCTGAAAAAGACAAGCTTGAATATCAAAAACAGCTAAAGGTTTACCAAAGGGATTGATAAGAGCTTTGTAAAAAAAAAAAAAAAACTATACAACAGAGTACAAGTTGTATGACCAGGAAAGGGGATATGATGGTTTAGGTGGGAAGAAAGGTGAGAGGGTAGGGGAGTGAGGGAGAGTGGGAGGGAAGAAGGGGGTGCCAGAGGCTAAGTAAAGGAGAAAATGGGGGAGAGCGATAACTAACACTATGGAAGATGAAAAAAAAGATATACGTAAACCTACCGTTTTATAAGCTACATATGTGTGGGGGTGTACACATATATATACACACACATACACACACAGAAGATTGCGCTCATCCTGGAAGTTATAGGATGCCAAACACAAAGCCTCAGTGGCAGGTGTGTGATAACTCCCTTACAGTTGCTGGTCAGAGATGCCCTGAGACAGTCAAACAATACAGAGTACTGCCGCTGCTCTTGGGCTGTCTGTCTGTCAGCACTTGGGGGTAGGACCCTACTGGTGAACACACCATGAACACTGACCACAGGACATAGAAATATCAAGTTACTACTGACCAGGAAGCTCCCTCCCTGCTGACTAATTTTCACAGTACTAAGTACACAGTACTGGAAGGTGCTGGGTAGCCTGCTGGGGGTGGAGGAAGAGACATCAGTAGTCTCACCTGTGAGCCTAGGGAACTGCAATAATGGCTGGCATGGCTGGATATGTCCGTGTGTGATAATGTCATGGACGCCACAGGCCTTTAAGCACAGCACTTTTGTCTATATCCTAATTGGGTGTTTAACTGTTTTAAGAGTCCTTTTTAGATTTTTAGAAGCAGGTCCTTTCTCAGAAAATATGCCTGGCAAATATTTTCCTCCATTCTAGAGATTCTCTTTCCTTCTCAACAAGATCATGTGTGTACAAAAGCAAAAGTTTAAATTTGCTTACGAGTTTTTCTTCTTTTGTCCTTCTAAGTTTTAGGGACCACAATTTTAGTGTCATGTTTAAAAATCCGCATAACCCTGTATCAAAACATTTTTACCTTAGTCTTTTAAAAGTCTTATAGTTTTATATTTTATATAGAAATCTATCATTCACTTTGAATTAATTCATATGTAAAACATAAAATTTAAGTTGAGGTTCCTGTTTTTTTGCCTATGATGTCTATTACTTTGAAAAGTACCATTTGTGTGGGTTTTGTTGATGAAAGAAAGAAAGAAAGAAAGAAAGAAAGAAAGAAAGAAAGAAAGAAAGAAAGAAAGAAAGAAAGAAAGAAAGAAAGATGGGGAGGGAGGGAGGGAGATACCTCCCCTA
>NC_034604.1:34197491-34208853 GCF_900095145.1 Mus pahari | reverse complement strand
GAGGGAGGGAGGGAGGGAGGGAGGGAGGGAAAGGAAGGAAAGGAAGGAAGGAGGGAGGGAGGGAGGGAGGGAGAGAAAGCAAGAGAAAGCACGAAAGCAAGAAAGCTTTTTTTCTTTACTGAATTGCTTTTGCACTTCTGTCTAAAATCAATTGCACATGTCTGTGGAAGTCTATTTCTGGGTTCTTATTCTGTTCCATTGATCTAGGTGTCTATCCTCTGTCAATACAATGTCTTGATTATTGTCACTATAAAGGAAGTCTTAAAATAGAGTAGAATAAATCATCCTCACTTCATTCCCTTTTCTTATATTGCTTTAGCTCCGCTGCTTTCTGTGCCTTTATATATAAATTTTAGAGAGAATTCGCCGCAGTCTTGATAGGATAGGAATTGCATTACACCTACAGATCTGTTTGGAGAGCTGACTCCTTTACAAACCGATTCCCCTGATCTGTGGGTGCAGTATGCCCATCCATTTGGGGGGAGGCTCTGCTTTTATGACACTCTCCAGTGCTTACTTAGATCTGCGCTTAGGCATTATTGGGGGGGTTGGTGAATACGATGTGTTTGTAAGTTTGGATACCGTTTATTTACTGCTAGGTTATAGAACTATAGTGATAGAGAAGGGAAAGCATACCCACTCAGAGACCTTACCATCTAACTCCTAGTGCTTACTGGCAGGGGATGGGGGGGGGGTTGTTTGTTTGGTTGTTTGTTTTGGACTACTAGATATTTCCTAAATAGATAATCATGTTATATTAAAATATGGCAATTTTACATCTTTCTTTTCAGCATATCAGTCCTTTGTACTATTTTCCTGCTCTCATACACCCGCTGGGACTCCTGGGACTCAGCTGAATGAGTGGTGAATCTATGTCCATCCCAGTCTTGGCAGAGAGTACCTTGTCTTTTATACTAAGTGTGACATTAGTGATGCATGTGTGATCAAGTATCAAAGATACTTCTCTCTGAAGAGAAGGGTTATTAGAAGATGGGTCTCAGAGTAAAGAAACGACTTCTTTTCCCAATCTAATGCCCACTCTCCTCTGCCATGCTCCACTAATTTTTCTCCAGAGGATGCCAACCTTCATCATTAGTAATAATGACGATGGTTTTAGTGAGCATGTCAAGTCTGGTCACTTCATCTACTGCATCCTCTGGACAAAGCACTGACTTCAACAAAATTCAAATCTGGAATTCCTTTGAAATTATTTTGCAAAGAATCTCTTACCAACTTATGTATAGACCAAAAGCTTAGCCCAGATGCAACTTGCTTGTTTTGTAAGCAAAATCCCACTGAAAGACGACTGTACTCATTCACTGGCATCCTGCCTTTGACTTCTTTGAACAAATTTGGGAAACCAGTAACTACAGCAGCTACTATGTGGCCCACAGAGTCTGAAATATTGTCTGTTCAGTTTCACAAATTTTACTGTCACAAATTCCTAATAATAAGATGTATGGATTAGGAATCCCAGTACACCAGTAGTAGAACACTTGCACAGCATGCTGAAGGCCATGGGTTCAAACTCCAATATCATGGGCACATGCACTTGCGTGTGTACACACACACACACAAATGCAAATTGGAGGCAAACCTGAACTACACAGTGAGAACATTTCAGAAAATAAAGATGACAAAGATGAAGATGATGGTATGATTATGATTGATTATGATATATGCCTAGATACCCACCTAGAATAGCTAAGAAGCTTCTTGCTGTATGTGGAAAGAATACATTAGAAAATAAAGCTAGCAGAAAAGCAGCCAACTCTGAACATTATGTAACTGATTCAAATGGGCCAAAATATACTACACTGTGGTGGTTTCAGTTACACCATCAAACAAACACAGCTTTTTCTCAAGGAAGTTTGAACAGGGGCCCCTTCTTTTGAATTGAAAGATCTCATTGATATGTGGATAAAATCCATAATGTTTAATGTTAAAATACAGCTCCAGCTTCTTCCTCTATCACATACCTATCAATACCGTTAAAATAGTCTTCATGTCTTTAAGACAGACTGTGACTATAGGCCAAAAACTGTGGTTTATGTAATAATTAATGTGTTACAAAATCAACTAAGCTGGGGGTCTATTTAGACAGCCCCCAAGTCACCCTAAAGTGTTACCGAACAATAAAAGAACAAAAAGAAAAAAAACTAAAATTCCCCTGCACCACCTCTAAAAACATTGTAATACTGAGTAATATTCTAAGCCAGCAGGTGCCCAAATTTATATCTCCCTGACATAAGAAAGTCTCTCAATATTCAGGAATCACTCTAAGATCAGCTTGTGGAAAAGCCAGCCAAAACTCCCAAGGGGACATATTTAACTAATTAGGGAGGAGGTGATTAAAATGGAGCTGCTAATTGTCTACTGTGCTCTCTGCAGTGGGAGACAAAATTACACCTCATGTTACTGTCAATTACATAGCCCTCATTTGTCTGTATTTATCTTTCCCTTTAGGATGCTGAAAAGCACATAGAGGTATAGTTTCCAGCACAAGGTATACATTCCTCTGTGACAGCAGGTTATAGAATGTTTAGAGGTGTTTGTTGTTTTATTATGGTTCTGTTTCGTTTTGTTTATAGAATGTTTAGAGACAGAACTATCTCATGTTTAGACTTATTATTAGTGTGTACATTCTAGAGCAAAAAGATGCCTCTCTTCAAGAGTTCTTTCATCTGCAGAGGCCAGGTGTTAGCCTATGGGAAGGCTGAAGTAAGAGGCCAACTATACACAGGGCAGAACAAATATCACGTGGCAGGGAGGAGCAGAAGGAAGAGGAAGCTTGGAACGGTGGGAAGCCAGTATCGGAAGCTGAGCTGGGAGCAGTGAGGGACGTGGTGTTGGTTGTTTTATTATGGTTCTGTTTCATTTTGTTTTTTTGAGCTCATACCAATAATATCATGCAATGACAGGAGTCCTTATTCTATGAGTTTGGGGAGTCATTCAAGAGAGCCAGGAAAAGTAAGAAATGCAGAAGTCACTGAGCATGAATTCCGAGGAGATAGTCTGGAAAGATATCTCTGTGAGATGAAACCTAAATACATCTAGAAATAGACCTCCTGCCAGCCATTCACAGCACCCATCTGTCCTCTTCCTCCCTGGAGTGTGCTAGGCACTGATTGGCAGGGCCAATAGCTGCCTACCTGCATCTGGATTTCCTCATCGTCATCTGAGGGCAGATATGGTCACATCATGTTTACTAATGGAAGTAGCACGTAACCTGTAAGTTCCTCACAATGCTTTCCCAGGATGCTTCCGACTCCATTTCAATGCTGGAGCAGGGGAATGACCGAATCCAGGACACCATGGGTTAGGGGAGCAGAGCAGTCATGCTGGGTAAGGACTCAAATGAGAGCTCTGACAGCCACATCCACATCTCTCCCCATATGCTAATGTGCTGTGTCTCTTCACTGGATAGCATCTTGGCATGTTCTCTATAAAGATAGCCACTTATCCGTAAGGCTAGCAGTGAGTTATTTAACCTTCGGAAACCTGTTTTCTCATCTGTAAAATGAATCCCAACACCTATTTCCTAAAACAGTTGGAAATAAGTAGGTTTTATGATGCTAAATCTGTAAAACACACACACACACACACACACACACACACACACATACACACACACACACATAGAGTTCTCAGTTGGACTTGCTTCTATGGATAACAATGTATATAGGGAAAATTGAGGCTATCTTATCTTTTGGCCCAAGAAAGGAATTCAGATTAAACAGCTGTTTCTTTATACTTTATCCAATTCAGCCTTACTTTAAGTAGTTGCTGATATGTAAATCTATATTACTAAAGGTTATACACATGGTAGCTTTTATTTTGTGTTTGTCGACTAGATTGTGTCCTGTATTTATCTAACATACAGATGGGTAGAACAGCACATTTGTCTATTCAGCCATACCATCCCACCAGCATGGGCTAGGAAAGAGCCACAAAGGAACTGAGATCATCTGCAAGAGGCAGTGGCTTGATTCATTGTGTTCTCTAAGCAGCAGAAGCCATGATCTGCCTTTGCAGACACACATTTCCCCCTTTGGATCATGCTTTTATCCATGTAGAGTCTTTCTATCTTCTAGGATGGAACTTGGCTATTCTCAGGATCTTTGTGACCTTTTAATACTGTAAAACTGTAGTTGAGATTCTCAGCATCAAGATAAAAAAGGCCTGCTCTGGGACTTACCCCAGCTCTCTCAGATGGCTTTTACATGTCACGCGTTGCATAACAACCACAAGATCATAGAACCCTGCTGAGGCCAGCATCTCTGAAATGGGAGCAGAGATCACGTCGCCAGGCTTAACTGCTTCCATCTACCATGATAATGTCCCACTGCTTACCATGAGGCGTGAATCACCATCGCAGTGGGAAACCTAACTAGATGACAGTGATAAAGATGTTCTACCTCCTATGTAGACTTTTATAACTGTCTATCCCATGAAAAGCAGCCAGAGCCTCACGCTTTGCATTACACTTCACGAAGGCAACATATGACCAACAGCCATCCAGTACTCCAAACCACTCTGCCTAAGAGGCCCAGAAGCAATATGCCTGAGTCTAGAAAGGGAGAAACCTGCTGTGCCATCGCACAGAACTTCTACCTTAGGAACCAAGGCCAAAACCCAGGAGCTACAGCTACACAGAAGCAACTTTAGTATCTATGAACATCAATCTATGAATAAAAAAACGCCCCTGGGACATTGGTTTCAAAGACGCAAGGCTTTAGAGTAATAGCAAACCCTCTCAGTAGGAAAGCAGGGCTCTACTCAGGGTCTTTATTGTTCCACTTCCCTGAATTGTTACTTACAGGTTCCCGGCCATCCATGGCTTCCATCCAGAGCCTACGGTCCTCTTCCGACAACGCCTGCATGGTGATAACCCCTGGCCTACAGAGAAAGGAGAGACACAGGCATGACCACCGTGTCACGCAAAGAGACAGTGGCAACATTCTTAAATGTTTTCTTAAGAATATTTAAGACATATCCAGTTATCGGTGTAAGAGAATGCTGAAGACAACGACATGAAGAGCGGCACAGCCCTCTACTCCTGTTAGCCACCCTCCTGTCTCAGAAAGGAAAACCACCTCTTCACATCCTTTCTCCTCTCTCTCTCTCTCTCTCTCTCTCTCTCTCTCTCTCTCTCTCTCTCTCTCTCTCTCTCTCGAGCTAGAGGTAAAGGACAAGAATTCTTAACTACCTGGTTCCCTTACAGCTTGAATGTTCCATGAACAGTGACCCATTTGCTTAACAGGGTGCTTTGTATAAGGAGGGAATGCAGTATTTTCTAAAGTGAATTGCTTGACTGTGGATAAAGAGAGACATACCCATACTGAATACTTTGTATTTCTTATTATCAAATCCAGTACCTCCTAAACTGCTTTTGTCACCAAATCCATATAGTGAGTTGGCTTTGTAATTACAATTAGATTAAATGTATGTAAACTGTTTTAATGACTACCCACAGGCCAGAAGCCCAGTGCTGCTCACTTTGCAAGCTCTCCTAGACATCTTCTTGCTATTCACAATGAGCACAACCTCTCCAGACAGTTCACATAGCATCAAACCCTGCTTCCTTTACAAATGTGCACTCCTCAAAGAAAAGGTTGGGTGATAAAATGACATGAGGAGAATGTCACACACTCCTCAAGGCAGTTTCTTTAGTCAGTGTTGGTCCCATGTTGCCCACAATTTCCCCTCCAAACATATGTGCATTCTTATGAAACAATTTAATGTCTATCAAATTGATAAAGAGCACAGCAACCCTCAAAAGTCCCAGCACTGGTGGATCCCACCTCTAGCTAAGGAGTTATTGGCAGCTGATGGCTGCTGGAAGAGGGAGTTATCCCCTCTCCCCCCAGGGATGTGGCCCCTGATAGCCTGCCCATGTTCTAGTGGTCAACCACTAGATTCCGAGGGCTTAGAATGTGTCCATGAAGTGAGAGAGAAGTAGAAGGGGGATATGAATGGGCCCAGAGGGGAGAGAGGGCTCCAAGGGTGAATGGATAAAAACATATTTTGTACATGTACAAGATCCTCAAACAATTATATATATACTTTTAAACCCTCATCTTCAAAGTTTGAGAAATCCTGGAAGAAACGAAGAGAGATCAACTGATCAAGAACTAAAGTTCAGTTGCCTTTGTGACCACATGCCCTCAGTATGATACTAAAAGCCTAGGACCAAGACAACAAGTATCTTGCCCATCTCTACCATCTCTGCTCACCGATTATTTCCATTGTTCCATCAGTAGGACAGATGTCCCATATATGTTTAAATACACAGCTGTGTCTTTTCACCATCGTCCCTCAGTGCCTCCCATCTATACTTTCAAAGATATCACGATCAAAGTACAAGGGTCAGGGATGCGAGGAGCATGGGCTGAAGGAGAAAGGGGAGAGAGGGGAGGAGAGGAGATATCCCCACGAGGCAAACAGAGGGAAGGAAATAAAAGATTTAGAGTAGGCAGGTGTGTTGAGGACCGACTCCTGAGAAGGAGGTCATTCCTTGAAGCCACACTGGGCATTAGCACCACCGGAGAAAGGTGAGTCCAGGACAGACTTTTTTCCACAGCATCTGCCAGGGCCCTCCCTACCCTCCTCAGACTCAAATGACCACTTCTCTCCAGCAGCCCCTTTTGACGTGCCAGAGATCCCATGTACCTGTAGACTGCTCACAGCTGTGGTTCCACAGAACGGAGCCTGTGGCCTGGAGAAAGAGCAGATTTCATGTTCCCTTCCCACCTTTCAAAACCAAGCACAAGGTGCTTTGAATTCAAAAGCCCAAGGAGCTACAGCCTGCTGCAAAGTCCGAAAGCCCTGGCTCCCCTCCTCCAGTGCTACCCTACTTTTCCTTATTTGTTTGTTTTGCTTTCTTTGTTGGCACCACCTGTTTGAGTCAAGCAATCCATTTAAAAAAAAAATGTAGATTCCCAACCCAACTCCACCCTACTGAGATGGAACTTTTGGGCTGGACCTTGGAAATCAGATGGGGTAGGCTCCCAGGACTCAAACGGGGTAACCTTAACCAAAATGCCCATCAGTGGGGATATGGAACCTGAAGAAACTAGTTAAACAGGGCCTGTAGTAGAGGGATGGGAACACCAACCCACCTTTAAAATTTTTGACCCTAAATTATTCCTGTCTTAAAGAATGCAGGGACAAAAATGGAACAGAGAGTGAAGGAATGGTCAGCCAGTGGCCAGCCCAACTTGGGATCCATCCCATGGGCAGGTACCAAATCCTGACACTATTACTGATGTCATGTCGTACTTTTAGACATAGCATGGCTGTCCTCTGAGAGACTCTACCAGCAGCTGACTGAAACAGATACGGCCAAGCACTGGACTGAGGTCGGGGACCCCTACGGAAGAGTTAGGGGAAGGATGGAAGGAGCTGAAGAGGATGGCAACCCTATAGGGAAAACCAACATTACCAGCTAACCTGGACCCCAGGGAGCTCCCAGAGACCAAGCCACCAACCAAAGAGCAAACACGGGCTCCCCTGGCACATATGGAGCAGAGAACTTGTCTGGCCTCAGTGGGAAAGGATGTGCCCAATCCTGGAGAGACTTGATGCCCCAGGGAAAAAGTTAGGGGGACGCCCTCTCAGAGGCAAAGGGGGTAGAGAGAGGGAAGAACTCTGGGAGGGAGGACTAAGAGGGAGGATAACATTTGAGATTTAAATAAACAAAATAATTAATTAAAATTTTTAAAAATGTAGATTCCCAACTCAACCCCACCCTACTGAAACTAAACTCCTGGGCTGGGCCTGGAAAATCAGAGCTAAAACCCATAAAGAGGAGAGATGATGCTCTATGTATGTATGGCTATGCTGAAGGCCCATGCCCTGGACTAGCTCCACCCCCTCGCCTTTCCTTCTGGGTTCTCTGCACTAGCAGTGTTATCACCCTCCTCTCTATGCTGGGAGTCATGCAGCCAACATAACTCCAGTCCCCTTCCTGCAAGAAAACAATTGTAAACACAAGAGTTGCCCAAACACCGAGAGTACAGGGGTATCACAGATGGTGCATCAACTTCATGACCTATGGCATGATAGTTCCACCCGAAGCCACCAAGAGGAAGTTCAGAAAAACTCAGAGGCAGTAAGGGGGCGGGGGATGGTATTGGGCCCTAGTAACTAGGGAAGCCAATATGACTGTTTTTACTTCAAATAGAAATAAAAAATACAAATTATTTTTCATGTGTGTGGGGAGTGACACTTTGGATGATGGATAGTAATTAGAGTAGATATAACACATTTAGTTATAATTGTATTCCCCAAACTCAGAGAATTTTCTCAGCTTCATATATGTACATCTGGATATAGCACTATACATTTTAGGTAGAAATATCCACATTTTTTCATTTATTAAATTAAAAATACTAATATAAATCTTACATAGGACTTTCGTAAGAGGCCAAGATAAAAGGGTCGGCTTTATTTTAGAATCAAACAATAATTTATTCTCATTATCACCTTCCCAAAGTCTCCTAGATTAGTAACATAGCCCCAAACAAAATAAAACAAGAAAAAACTTGTGTGACATGAAACTCTACATATCGGCAAACTTCCAGGCTTTTTCTTACAGCATATCTATTTAGCTCCTGACTGGAATGTGTGTCGGTTCTTCATAGCACAACTGAGGGAGTAAGGGAGAAAAAAGAGGATGCGTGGGACATGGACGGGAAATATAGCATTGTAATAAGAGAATAACAGTTTAGTCCAGCAGAGCACACTACTGGCTGTGCTAAGACCTCAGTGAATTAGCCTTGATGCCTAGACAGGAGCTAAATGCATTCTTACTATTCCTATTTAAAAGACAAGAAAACTAAGACTCAGAGGAATAAAAACTCTGATTTGATTGCAGCCAGCAAGTTACAGGGCCAGGACATGACCAAGATCCAGCTCCTAACCCTGGTATGAGATGCCATCCCAATGTGGGGGCACCAGAGCCCCTGGGGAATTTGTGTGTACTACCCAATTCCCTGGCATCAAAACTGACCAAGGATCCCTAAAGCTCCTTCCTTAAAGAGCTCCAGCATGGAATCAAACATGACAGTGATGAATGTCTCTGTAAACCGGAGTGCTTCATCCTACTTCTTCCTACAGGCTCTCCCTCCAGAACAGTCATACCACAGGAGATTGGGATGACTTTCAGCAGCAGTGGGTCTTCACATTTTACCTCAAGACAACAAAGTGAAAGAGAGGCCTTTTTTTTTTTTTTTTCGAGACAGGGTTTCTCTGTGTAGACCTGGCTGTCCTGGAACTCACTTTGTAGACCAGGCTGGCCTCGAACTCAGAAATCCGCCTGCCTCTGCCTCCCAAGTGCTGGGACAAAACAGGTGCTGTTGGCAGAAAAATTCTAAGAGCCAGTGAGACTTTATCCCCTAAAACTTCCAGGGAAACTACACCCATGAAGTCTCACTAGCATGGCTGCCTAAACAAGACCTGAACAAGGATAATAACAACAAACATGCTAACAAAGAAGAGGTAAATCTCACGGGAACCAGCCATAGACAAAGAACTAACCACTATTAAGGAATGCTGAGAGGGTAGAAAACAGTGACTTCCCCCAGGAAGTCTCCCCCAGTTGGTTATCTAATACCAGTGCTCAGCCCTGGAATCATATGCATGCAAGTAACATTATATGGACTGTATTTATATATTTAAGAAATATAGGCCGGGCAGTGGTGGCTCACGCCTTTAATCCCAGCACTTAGGAGGCAGAGGCAGGCAGATTTCGGAGTTCGAGGCCAGCCTGGTCTACAAAGTGAGTTCCAGGACAGCAAGGGCTACACAGAGAAACCCTGTCTCGAAGGAAAACCAAAACCAAAACCAAAAAAAAAGAAAGAAAGAAAGAAAGAAAGAAAGAAAGAAAGAAAGAAAGAAAGAAAGAAAGAAATATATACACGTGTGTAACAACATGAAAAAGAGGACAGAGTCCATGAAGTGGGATAGGGGAGTACATACATGAAGGGCTAGAGGAAAGGAAAAGAAGAAGAAGGATATATATGTGGATGTGTGAATATATATAATTTTAAATTAATATATATATATATATATATATATATATATATTTAAATTTAAAGGTGCTATCATAAAGAAAATGAACACTGGTAGGTTAGATCTACCAAAATAAAAAAAAAAAAAGATGCATTTATTAGAAGTTAATATTAAGAGAATGAAAACAGAGGCTGGGAGTGTAGTTTAGTCAATAGAGTGTTTATCTCAATGCATGAGGTTCTGAGTTGAGATCCCAGCACCATATAAAACAGGCATAATAGAACACATCTACAGCTCTACCGCAAGGGAGGTAGAGGCAGAAGGACCAGAAATTCAAAGTCATCTTCAGTGATTTCAAAGCCAGCTACATGAGTCCCTGTCCCCAAAAAATACCTCAAATCAAAAATATTGAGAATTAAAGTGAGAGCTAATATTTTTAATATGTATCTCCAACAAGATCCATATTCCATATATGTGAAGAATGCTAACAGAGAGAAAATTAACAACAAAATTCAATTAAAATCTTAATAGACACTTCATAAGGGAGGATATCTAAGGGCCGGAGACTTGGCTCAGCAGTTAAGACTTCTTCAGAAGGCTCCAGCTCAGTTCATGGTACCTATTGTCAGGCAGCACATAACTGCCTTTAACTCCAACACTACAGAACCCAGAGCTCTCTTCTGGCCTCCAGGGGTAGTTACATGCTGTTGTGGTTTGAATAAGACTGGCCCCCCCGTGGGCCCACAAGGAGTGGCACTATTCCGAAGTCAGTCCTTGTTGGAGGAAGTATGTCGGGGGGGGGGGGGGTGAGACTTCAGAAACTCAAGCCACGCCTAGTGGCTCGCTGTCTCTTCCTGCTGCCTGCTGATCTAGATGTAGAACTCTCAGCTGCTTCTTCAGTATCATGCCTGCCTGCATGCTGCCATGCTTCCCACCATGACAGCAATGGACTAAACCTTTAAACTGTAAGCCAGCTCCAATTAAACATTTTTCCTTTATAAGGTCATTGTATCTCTTCAAAGCAACAAAACCCTAAGACACATACATATGGCATACACACATGCACACACAAACAGAGAAAGAGAAAGAAAAAGAGAGGGAGAGAGGAATAAAAAATGAAAAGGAGAGATCCAACTCTGGCCAGTGGATATAACATCAAATGGTTACTCCTTGAGGAGATGTAATTTAGAAGCTGAATGAGCTCCATCTAGCACCTCCTGAATGAAGAACATTAAAAGGTGACTTGGGTCCAGGCATGGTGGCACACGCCTTTAATCCCAGCACTTGGGAGGCAGAGGCAGGCGGATTTCTGAGTTCGAGGCCAGCCTGGTCTACAAAGTGAGTTCCA
>NC_034604.1:34172931-34197400 GCF_900095145.1 Mus pahari | reverse complement strand
GTAAACATAATACAGAAACAGGACAGGGATTCAAAAAAAAAAAAAAAAAAAAAAAAGGTCACTTGGTAATTTAGTGCAGGCTTTGCTGGTGAGAAATTAAATGAATAAGGACATTTTCAATATCTCCTAGAACTAAACACCACACATTAGCCATACTACTCCCATATATCACAACAGGAAAGATGTGTGCCTATGTCCACCACGCACAGTCAAGGTCACCTGTCATCTTATTCATAATAACCACAACTGCATCAACAAAAAATGTCTAACGAAAGAGGACACACAAATTGTTGTGTATCTAAATGCCAGGACAGCAGGCAACAACTGCAAACAGCAACCCGTACTGCACGGAACGGTTAGGTATGAACCTCACAGACGGTGAGGCAAAGTCTACAGTCTGAGTTTCATAGTGTTCAACGCTTAAAAACCTAACACAAGACAGAAGAGTTATTTTACCCCCAAGAAGGGGTACAGCATGAGGATGGTGATGAGGATGAGGAAAACTTCAAGGCTATAAATGTTCATCTTGATCAGGGCCTTTGGAAGTATGTATATGTAAGTATGTGAGTATATGCATACTCAGACTTGACTCATGCACAGTCGTAAACATAGAGTTGAGATGTGTGGTTTTTACCGTGGAACCTCCATTAAGAACTTGTTCTAACTGTACAAGAACTACAACCTCTTGACAACACTTCGGCTTCCCTACTATTCTGGATGTGAGACCTGCATGTTCGGGAAGGCAGATAGAGAGGTCCAGCCGCTTTCCCTGGGGTTGGCAGAGTTACACGTTTGGCGATATTGCAAACTCAAAGAAGTGCACCGTACATTTCCAAGTGGAAGGCAAAAAAGTAAATACTCCAGAACTTAGTCATTCCCAATGGGCAAATGAAGGATGATAGCAAATTCGGGAGAGCATCGCAGCAATGCCTGGAGGAGGGCAGGAGAATCATTTAAAGAGGAAAGAAACCACGTGCTGGCACTGTGGTCCGCCTAACGACCACACCCTCAGGCCGGAAAATCACACCCCTACCGCAAACACCGGCCCTGACATCATGGCTCTTTCCTTTTCCCTCCCCTGTAACAGCTTCAAAGTGGACTGCTACTCCATTCTAAAACTGATGCCTGATAACTGGTAGGGGCAGAGAAAAGAAGTCTCCAGCAAATACTAGAACCTCTTTGGAGAAGTTCCCTCCAGCCACCGGATGAGAGAGGGTGCAAATGATTTAAAGATCCTTTCTGGAGCCCACCCCTAAAATTCTCCTCAGAAGCCAGCATTGCTTCCCCATGAACACATTGTTAGGGCTGGAGCTGGGGCAGCCTGGGAAGCGCGAACAAGGACCTGCGAGTTTCTCAACGCTGTACACTCTCGTCATAAGAATGATGCAGACATGTGCGTGTGTACATGTGCGCCTGCGAGGGTGTGAAATCCTTAAACATGGTAAGGATAAGAAAGGGAAGACAGTTCTCACTTATCTCAAGGCAAGCTGCTACCCATTGCCATGTCTCTCCCAGGGCTGGCTTCCAAAAGGAGCCCCTAGAGAAGCAGCATACATAGCTTTTGCGGTTGTTCTGGTTAGGTTTTGTCGGTGAGGAGGAGAGCATGAAGAAGAAAGGGCTTATTTATTTCTCTTATGGGTTGCACTGCATCATCAGGAGAGCTCAGGGGAGGAACTCGGGGCAGAAGCATGGTGACAGGAACGGAAGCACAGACTGTGAAGGGAAGCTGCTTCGTGGCTTGTTCCTCCTGGCTTGTTCAGCCTGCTTTTTTGTACACCATCCACAACCAGGGGTAGCACTGCACACAGTGAGCTGGACCCTCCCACATCACTCACTCATCTGGAAAATGCCCTATGGACTTGCCTATAGACCAATGTGATGGAGGCAATTTCTCGGCTGAGGTTACCCTCCCCAGATAACACTAGCCAATGTCAAGCTGACAAAAAAAAAAAAAAAAAAAAAAAAAAAAAAAAAAAAAAAATCCCAGGTGACACAAAAGAAAATCCCGACGATAAAAACTAATCAGTGGGTCCAGCTAAAGAAAAAGAGGGGGTGGATTAACTACAGATGTTACCCAAACCTTTAACAAAAAAAAAAAAAAAAAAAAAGTTAAGAAAAAAAAGATCAAAAACTATCCAAGAGAGGATTATATCCAGAAGGCTAGGACCACCAGTGTCCATCAAAGCCCTCTGTCCATCAGCCAAGAACACAAAAAGCACACCCATGGCTGATTCTGGGGTTCCTCGAGAGCTTTCTAGTTCTAATCTCATTCATGAATCAGAGTCAACAACAGTGATCTCAGTGGTTTGGCAATTTACCCACTTCCTATTGGACAAGGAAATGCTAGGACTGACTCCACCCCCCCTGAAACAAACACAACCAGAACCTCACAGTACTGTTCTCTCCAAATCAACCTCCAAAGGGCTTACTCATTTGTAATAGTAAATCTCCAGGTGGCAAGAGTACTCTCCTAACTCCCATCCACACCACTTAGGGTCAAACCGACAGGAAAGGAAGGACTATAGGACCCACAGAACTTACTGTAGCCTGTGTGTGAAATGTGTCCCACTGTGCTCTTGGAAGTTGGGAAGGGAGGCCTTGGGGAGTGGGCTTTCTATTCCTGGGTGAAAGGGGCTCGTCAGATGCCAGAAAGAGGGAGCCCTGCCTTGCAAACTGTCTTTTGATACTCCCTACACAGTGAAAAGTCTGCACAGATATGACTAGCCCCACATCTGTCTATAGAAAGCAGGTAAGTAGTCAAGCAAAGGGAGCCAGGCAAGAAGCTCTTTACTCCCCCAAGGAAAACAGAGTTAGGTTCCTTTCTTTAAAACCTGTAGCCTTGCATCCTTTCGGCATTTTTACTTGTGAATAGAGACATACGAATTAAGAAAGAGCAGAGCAAGTACAACTTGCAGAGGTGGCTGCCACCTGTCAAGGTACCCAGGTGGCTCACAGGTGAGAGAAACTAGAAGTCACAGGTTGGTGATTCCCACATGGAGCTAGGATTTATTTCTTATTATCTGCCAAACACTGCGCTAAGGATTTAATCAACTATCACTTCTTTCTCACAATAATATATGAATTAAATGTGAATAATTGGGCTGCCTTTATCTTATTCAGTTGCTTATTTACTCTGTGTGTGTGTGTGTGTGTGTGTGTGTGTGTGTGTGTGTGTGTATGTAGCTTATTTGTGTTGCTGGTGAATGAACTTGGGGCTCAGACTTGCTAGGCAAGTCTTCTGCCACTGAGCCACATCTCTGGCCCTTTGGGACTCTTTCTAAAAGTGAAAGATGCCACAATGCTATGAAGGGCTAACTCTGACATTGTATCCAGGTGAGCCAGAAACTAAAACAAGGCCTACACTTAAGCCACAACGCTGCAGTGACCTTATCTGTAACAAGCAAATGTGCCCTAGAGTTCAAGAAGACTATCAACTTGGACAGAGGAAGGAAGGGAGTAACCTCCTTCCACACACTCCCCAAGAGGTTTTCTGAAGCAACTTCTAAACAATTATCTAGAAAGAATCTGATTCTACTGAATGAATGGATCATCATCAACGAAAGCCTACAGCACTCACCTCCTGAGAGGAAAGGCTGGAGAATGAGGAGGACCCTGGCAATAGGAAGAGTCCAGAGAACAAACACTGCCAACCCCATCAGACAGTTCCACGCAGTTATTTTAAAAGATTTTAAAGTCCTGGAACACCGGATAAATTTCTAGCATACTAAACTTCGTGTCCCATGAATGTAGTAACTGCTACTGACTTCTAAGTGAGTACTGTATGCCAGGCACAAGCTACCACAATGCACCAGGAGAAAGCATTACTAACTAATGGGATGGGTGCAACACAAGGTCAATGTGAATCCTTGCTACTGCTACTGACAGCAAGCTAAGCAAACCTCTCCCTAGGTTCATCTGCCACCCTCTGCACCATTTGGGCTCTTCAGTCTTATGGTGGACAGAACAGGTGCGATTCACAGCTTCATTGCTTTCTTTCTTGGGATTTCTGTAATAGCAAACTTTTGGTGTTACATCCTATATTGAGAAACTACCAGATAAATGTGTGCACTCCCAACAAATTTCACTGCACTGATTAGAGACTAGAAGTCAGGTTGCCTAGGTCCCATCCACTCCACTAACCACCGAAGCCCATGCTATTAACACAGGCATAAACAGCCAACGCCCCCACTTAATTAGAAGGCAAAACAAAACCCCCAAAACTTGAGTAAGTTCTGACTTTGTGAACTCGAGAGTCCAAGAAAATCTCAGACGGCTCACTATCTATCCCTAAGAGCCAGGAAGCAATTCAGAAAGAATGATGCCCATCCCCCACTGGCCACCCCACCCCTGGCCATGAAGTCAGAGCAGCATAACACCCTCTGAGGAAGGAAAAGCCATTTCCTGCCTGAAAGGTCAATGGCATAGAGACCAGCACTCCAACCCAATGGGCAGGAAGGCGCTCAAGTAGCATTTCAAACAGGCAGCTAGAAGGGGAGGGGCGGGAAGCCCCAAACCAGGAAAAACAATCCATCCGCTCTGTGGCTCCGTGAGATAAAGGCTGCAACTGTTCGGGGAAGCCTGGTTCTCAGCACAGGCTGGACAGAAGGACAAGTCTGCTGTCCTCACGTGCATCATCCCGAAGCAAAGGATCTAGCACCTTGGTTCACCCAGCTAAACTGCAATATTCAGAGGTCTGACGAACTGGGCAGGCCAGCTAGCTGCCACCAGAATGTAGGTATGAACGATCCCGATCCGAGAAAAGGGTTAGAGGAAGGAGCTTCAAGAGAAAAACTGAGTCACTGAAAATACTCTCTGCCTTAAGTAGTAATACTCATATAAACTGCCGCTTCAACAGAAACCACACACGCAGCTGTCTTCGAATTACCAGTATATAAATGACAAGTACCATTCAACTGGACCCAAGAGCTACCAAGGCACATACAAAACTGCCATCTAGAGGCTGAACATTCAAACTGTCCGTTACGTAAGAGGATCGATTTCTCTTTGGAAAACAATCTCAAGAGTCACATAGTTTCACAAAGACACACAAAACAACCTCCTCGCACTCTCATACCAAACCAGACCATAAACTGCCTTCCTTTAAAATTAGAACGGTTTCCTGGGGGAGATCATAAACTGAATGTGGACATAAAACTTTCGCTTTTGTGGCAATCAAGTTATGAAGCACAGCACTGCGTCCAGAATCTCCCCCTGGTGGGCCTTCTTCACGTGGGCCCTTCCTGTGCCTGAATTCACTCTCATACCGCAGATGAATCGACAGGGTGATGGGAAAAGAAGCAAGCTTGCAGCAAATAGGTGTGGGAAGAACTTTTGGCAAAGGTAAGGTTTAACATAAGAAAACCTAAGTCCCACAGTTTGGATCATACAAAAACAACATGTGCACTCACGGGACACCATCAGAGAGGCATACTGCTATATCCCATCTTCCAAACAGTCCTGGCAGTCACCATCAGCCCCATCTTAGTACTACCATTCCTATGGCTAGTGAGAGGCAGGTCCTACATTCAAACCTAGGGCTCCCTCTATCTTTTATTTAGCCTGCCATATGCAACCTTCTATGAAAACACAACTTGGAAAGATGCTTGCTGGCTGACTGGAGGGTACTGATGGTTTTTGTTTGCTTGTTTGTTTAATTCAGATCTTCTATAAATGTCTAGCTTCTGCTATTCTGGCTTCAACTATCCTACCGTATCTGTACGCAAAAGCAAATTATGTGTGTAGTTAACTAATGTTCTCTAGATTCATCACCAAACTCTCAAAGAAAAAAAATAAATAATGCAATTTCAAAACTGTCTTCACCATAAAAAGTTTAAATTGGGCAATCATATACACATAGTACTATATTCAAGGCTACAAGAAATTATGTTTTTTTTTTCTGCCTCTAAAATCAAATCATCTGAGATAAACAGAATTAAACAGAAGTACCCAAGACATCCTAAACTGAACAGCTAGCCAACCAATATAAAGAAACTATGCTACCCGGCTACTGCAGGGTACCTGTGGGGAAGGCGGGGTCAGAAGTGGCAGAGTGTGTGTCAGGGAGTGCTGAGAAAGGTTCAGGAAAGCTAGCTCACTTCTGCTGGTGCAGCATTTGCAGGAGAACTTCAGAATTACCCAAAGAATCAGGTGAGGCTTTTACAGAAGAAAAAGCAATGGATTGATAAAGCTTCCTACGTGTGACATCTGTCAGAAAAGTCTAGGCTGGGCCTGGGGTGCAGGCCTGCAGTCTCATGTACTTGGGAGGCTGAGGCAGAAGTTCAAGGGTATAGGTGTAGGTATGCCACTTGTGGTCCCCAGTTCCCTGTCCATGTCGTTCCCTACCACGGCCATCTAGTGATCTGTCTTCGCCACACTTCTGCATTTGGCAGTGCTGGAGAGAAGCTTTTAACAGAGTTTCTGTCAGAGTCAGCTAGTCTTAAAAAACAAAATAAAATAAAATAAAATAAAGCATTCTAATTGTTTCCTTTCCCCAAATATAAACATTACCCCCCACCCCACTACTCTGACTCAGTGAATCAAAAGAACCCTTTAGTTTCTATTTCTATTCTTTCCCATATGGTCTAGTGGCCGCTCCTGGAGAACATTAGGGAGAAAATCTTATGTGTCACTTACATCTGTGAGACATTTTTTTAAAACAAACTAATCCAAAGGATGCTGGCAAGTGACTCACCCCATGATTCTTCAGCGTAAGTAAACATTTTCCCTACATTTGCTCACTAATTTCCATAAGATAGTTCATGATGGAGCTAATTATTCAAGTGACTGAGCACAGACACTGCTTAGTATTCATGATCCACATATGGCTACCAAGAAAGGCTGCTTTTTCATGACACCCATTTTTAACCCAAGAAGTTTACACACTGAAGTGTCACACGAAAGAGCTAACCCACTTCTAGGGGGAAAAAAGTTAAATCCAGTAAATTAGCCCATGTAAAATATAAACTTTCAAAAGCCAGGTCTGTGGCATGATGATACAAAAAAAAAAAAAAAAAATGATGAAAAAAAAAAAAAAAAAAAAAAAAAACCACAAGTAGGTAATTTTGCTTTTTTGAGCTACTAAACTGAAGCTACTAATGAAGAAAGGTGGGGCAGGAGAGGAGAAGGAGGGATGGGAAAAGGAGGGGGAAGGGTTGGATGGAAGAAAGCAGCAGAAAAGATAAGGCAGCTGATGCAAATGGTCTATTTCATGAAGTGGGGTTCAGGTGGTGGCCACCATTGAAAAGGCCTTGGTGGGATGGCCTTCCATCTCACTGACAGGTCCTCCCTGATCAATACTCTGCCACCTCCCTGCACCTCAATAATGAGGCACCACACAGTAGGAAGGCAGGGTGTTGGGAAAGTTGATTCCTCCTGAAGTCCCCTGAATCTACTTCATGCCTTCCTCCCTCCCCATCTGGTGGATTGTTAGCAGCCTGGCATTCATTTACTTGAATCCCATTCTCGTCCTGTTTTCTGTCTTCAGGTTCATGGGGCATTTCTCTACAGTTGTGCCTGCTTCTGGATCTGTGACTTCCTGCTACCCAGGATGCCAGCTATGGTGAATCGGGTCCTGTCTTCATTTCTTCCCTGTTATTGTGACAAAATGCCCTGAACAGAACCAACTTAGGGGCGACAGGATTTGTTTTAGCTTATAGCTTCAGGTTATACCCCATAGTTGTGGGGAAGTCATGGCTCTAGCTGCTCAGGACAAACTCACTACATTGTGTCCAGGGTGTAGAAGCCAGGAGCACTTTGCACATGCATGCTTAGCTCAGCTCACTATATCTGTTCTTTATACAGTCAAGGATCCAAATCCTCTTTTAGGCTGTGTCTTCCCACATCAATTAACATCACAAGACAGCGTCCCACAGACATGTTCATAAACCAACCTAATCTAGACCACCCTCAATGATGCTTTCTTCCAGATGATTCTAGAATGTGTCAAGCTGACAGTTACAACTAACCATTAATACCACATATTACAGAGTCAGGATATTTCACACCATATTTTTGAGGTCTAAATAATATAAATCACACTTGCATCTTGATAACTTGCCACATTAACAGCTACTATATAACTTACTATATAGTAGTTTATCTAATCTTCCTATAACACACTCTGGGAACATTTCAGCCCTCCTGTTGGTTCCTCTTTTGCATTCATTTCCTAAGTGCTAACTTGCCCTTTGACCCCTGCCTCCTGCAAGACAGAGCACTCTGGGGGAGGCATAGTCTAGGAAACTAGACTCTAGCACCGGCAGCCCCTCCCTGCTGACGGGCACTGGTGAAAAGCATGGGGTGGGAACCCTCAGAGAAAGGATGACAGTAAAGCCCACCAGGCAGGTGCCACTTAGCACACAGAAAACCTTTTACTTCTTATCCAATGTCAGGTCCCAGGCTGTCCAAATATCCAGGAAGGAGCTCAGCCTGGACTATAGGAGGATTTCTGGTGGTTAGGTAAGAGCCAGCATTCCTCAGGAACTCGTAAGACCAGTTCCCATGTGCCAAGAGGCTTCATTCCACCTTACCTCTAGCAGAAAGGACAAATCAAAGGACACAACCTATGGCTGTGTATCAAAGCCCATCCAGTGGGCTTAGTATCACAGGTACCTGTTATACATTTTAAAGCTCCTACCCCAGTCTCTTCCTGCTATTCCTGCTACTCACCCTCCTTAGAAACCACTATTCTGTGTCTGTCTGTCTGTCTGTCTGTCTCCCCCAACCCCCACTGCTCTCGCTATGCACTATTCTCCGTGTCTTCCTATCTTACTAGCCACACTATTTTCTCCACTTCCCTAGCCCTGGCCATATCCAACCTGCTGGCTACGCTCAGTCTATTTTTTCTCTCTGCTCTGGACTCTTCTAGAAGGCTCTGGCCATACTCTCTATAGACATACAATAAAAATCTTCCTTAATAACGAAGGGGTCATGTTGACAGTTGCTTTACTGCCCCACCTGTGTGTTTGTGAGCAGTCTATAACACACCAGAGTCAAACAAAAGGGGCGAAAAGCAATGCTGAGCTGTGGCCTAATCCATGAGGTCCCCTGGGAACACTGAAAGAAAAGGCTGAGTCACCCTCCTACCAATCCACCTGCTCCTCAGTGGAGACTCAACAGTTCTGGATCCTCCCAACACTATCTGTAACAAGCCACTGAGGAGTGTGACAGGTTCTGGGAAGGAAAGGACCACCCCGGTCTATTCCTTGTGCTGAGTACGAAACACTTACCCTTGGCTCAGAATGTTAGCCTGCAAAGCCTCTCCCCTCCCTTTTCTGTTTTGGAAACACGGTCTTACTAACAACCCAGTCTGGTCCTGAGGTCCTGGGCTCAAGAGATCCTCCTGGCTTCATCGTCTGAAGAGGTGGTATTACAGGTGGGCACCCCCAGGCCTGGCTTGCAAAGGGTTTTTATGAGCATGATGAACGAGGAGTCCTGGATGTGTTATCAAGAGTTGACATTTGAGAGAAGCTTTAACTGTCCCTAAAGTAACTCCCAGGCAGTCTTCTGAAGACATGGAAAACACAGGAGCTCCAGAAAGCAGCCTAGACCTTTGTTACTTGGTTGGTTTGGTTCTGGTTTTGGTTCTGGTTTTGGTTTTTGGTTTGGGTTTTTGTTTTTTGGTTTTTGTTTTTTGTCTTTAATTAGGAAAGAGACTTCCTGGCATTGTGTGGGCCTTGCCTGCTGATTTGGAACAGGCAGCTCAGATAAGCTCCACATACGGATTCTGCTGAAAGAACCCACTGCCATAGAAAGTGTCGCAAAGAACTGCAATCCTGTTGAACAAGCCTAGCGCCATGTGTGCATTTGAGTGAGAGAACCATAGATGTGAAAGAAGACACACAAGCTCTCTGTCTGTCTGTCTTTCTATATGTCTATTGGCTGATTAAGCAAGTGACTTGGTGTATTTTCTGAGTGTAAACGAAAATTAATTATAAGCCTTAAAAAGTTATTTGAGTAAAACTACTTCTATTCCCAATTCTTATTTGTTATATTAATTTTTTAAAGGGAAAAGCAACCAAACACCTGATACCATCACATTGAACAGACTATTTTCTTTAAATATCTATCCCACCTCCCGGAGACATAGCACACATTCCTGAGCATGGAAGACTAGCATTAAAGTAAAAACAAACAAACCTGGTGATTCAGACATGAACTAAACAACGGGAGGCTGAACTGACCTTCCGCAATGACCTAGCATCCAGTTCCAACCAGACACAGAAGAGTGGGATGGGGGACAGGGGTACAAACAGTGTACCTTAAGGGAAAGGAAAGAAATCCAAATATAGTAATAATCTGTTCCTGAAAAGATTGCCTAAGCCTCTTACCTGTCTACTGCTTCCACATCAAAGCAGAATCTCTTCTCGATGGAGTCTGTCTTTCGCCGTGTGCAGGATTTGAGGGTAACGGACTCATCTTCTCCCTGGTGGGAACACACAGACTATCAAGGTGAAGCCAGCAGGCAGGCCTGCGGGACTCTGGGACAAGCATGGCAGATCGACAGAATTACACTTCCACTTCTCCAATCTGTGGGTTCACAACCTATGGAGAGGCAATGCTGACCATTGAGTGTCTCAAGCAAACATCTCTACAGCTAAGACCTGAAGCCCTAGTACATAGTCACACAGGTAGAAGATGGTTGCTGCTACATTACATAGTGCGCATCTGGTACTACTATTTCAGTCAGGCTTCATTTGCAGAGGTGACTTACTGTGATCCTTGGCTAGTCATCATTTCTTTAAGAAACAGGTCAAAGATTCCCTAAGAAGGTGGTGCCAAGTACCTCTCCATCCCACTGGTACCAACCATAACAAAAGCAGCCTGCTACGGAAGACTAGGAATAAAGCAACATCTTCCCATCATGTCTGATGGGAAGTTCACAAGACAGCAAGCACCCTAAGGACAAAGGCTTGTGGTCTTTGCTTACTACTCTTGTATCTTCTGAGTCCTCCTAGGTCCTGGATAGAAGAGTTGTTCAACCTATATCAGCCTTGTTGATGAATAAGATGTGATAAACTGCATATGTTTAATGTGTACAACTTGTTACTGTGACATCTGTAGATAGCCATCAAGCTATCGATGAACCTGAGATAAACTCTTTCAACACTCCCACCCCTGCCTGCCAAACACACCCTTTGGCGACCCACCCACCTTCTAGATCACCTCCAAGAAACCACTGGGTCTGCTTTCTGCTCTTATGGGTTTGTGTGCATTCTATAACCTTATGCAAATGCAGACACAGAATAAGTATCTGGATCTTTCATTAAGCGTGAGCATTCTGTGGCTCGCCCATGCTGTGCATATCAAGAGTTGGGTTTTTTACTACTAGGAAGTGTGTCACTATGTGAGTGGAATATGACAATCTCACAGAACTAACTGAGTGTCCAGAAAAACAACAGGAGCTCTCTGCACACTGTTTTAGACTAAGGTCCTACATTGGACCTGAAAAGAAAAATAGACTAAAATTTAACCTGGAGTCATCCAAGCAAACATTCTCCATCATGAAACTAAGCTGTTTATCTCCCAGGAAACCAGAAACGAGAGAGAACAGTCCAGTTGCTCAAACAGGCTTACTTCAATTAGCAAGGAAAACTGAAGTTTTCACTGCCTCGATTATTCCACAGATATACACACACATGCAGGTCTGGTCTCAAGAGGATGGAGCAAATCTGCTCAGAAAATCAAGCCCAAGGCTGGGGGTAGAAAGGAGCATAGCACTTTGAAAGGAAAACAATCTAAATGAAAGGTGGTGCGCCCAAACCGCTAGCACTTCACCTCCAGACCCCTAGACAGCTGTGCTCCCATCTCCTCCACTGGACAACTTAGGTCACAGTGGCATCCGAAAAAGATCTGGCTTCAGAAGCAGGAGTTTCTAACTCCAGACTGGGAGGTTAGTCTACTTACTCTGGAACTCAGCGGGTATACATTGAGAAGTAAACTGATCCCTCTGACCCCCAATGTCTCCCTTTGTGAAAAGAGGGAAAGCTCAAATAGCAGCACAACACAAAACAATCAAGAATGCAGACCACTAAGAAATGGAGCATAAATATAACCAGTTAGGATTAGGGGGACGACTTGTTTCAGCAGCAAGTTCCTAAGATGACCTTCTCGGGCCCTGCCCCACACTGACAACCCACTGGGGTTCTCTATGGGATCTCACAGAAGTCCTTAGATACCCAAACACTGACCACTATATATAGCCCCACCCTTCACTGAGATAGGAACTTCGAGATGCAACTGAGTTCATTAAACTCTTGAAAACACGTAAGATGTTGTCCTGAAGTCAAGCCTGTGGAAGAGCCAGTCGGCTGGTTTCTGGAAGGGGTGACAGGTAGGAAAGGACCATGACCATGACCAAACAAAGCGGGCTTGCTTCTATGAAAACCAGGGGACACCTAGTGACTTAGGTATAATTTGTAATACTTTCTTCTAGCTCTGTTTGCTAACATGTGTGTTTTCCTGAGATAATTTGTAAGCCAACACCACCTCTGCCAAAATAATAGTAATTAATAATAATAATAATAGAAAAATAAAGGGAGCTGGGCAGTGGTGGCACAAGCCTTTAATCCCAGTACTTGGGAGACAGAGGTAGACGAATTTCTGAGTTCAAGGTCAGACTGGTCTACAAAGTGAGTTCCAGGACAGTCAGGTCTATACAGAGAAACCCTGTCTTGAAAAAAAACAAAAGAAAAAGAAAAAGAAAAAGAAAAAGGAGGAGGAGGAGGAGAAGGAGGAGAAGGAGGAGAAGGAGGAGAAGGAGGAGGAGGAGGAGGAGGAGGAGGAGAAGAAGAAGAAGAAGAAGAAGAAGAAGAAGAAGAAGAAGAAGAAGAAGAAGAAGAAGAAGAAGAAGAAGAAGAAGAAGAAGAAGAAGAAGNGAAGAAGAAGAAGAAGAAGAAGAAGAAGAAGAAGAAGAAGAAGAAGAAGAAGAAGAAGAAGAAGAAGAAGAAGAAGAAGAAGAAGAAGAAGAAGAGGAAGAAGAAGAGGAAGAAGAAGAGGAAGAAGAAGAAGAAGAAGAAGAAGAAAGGGGCTGTCTCACTGCCTGGATACAAGGAATGAACAGAGATGTTGATAAAACTCTTTGTAGTCACTGAAGTAAAAGAGAACCAGGAAGAACAGCTGGGAGCTGAAGAGAGCAAAAGGGGCACAGCACACAGCACAGCATATCACAGCACAGCACAGCACAGCACAGCACAGCACAGCACAGCACAGCACAGCACACACAGCATAGCACAGCACAGCACAGCACAGCACAGCACAGCACACACAGCACACACAGCACACACAGCACACACAGCACAGCACAGCACAGCACAGCACAGCACAGCACAGCACAGCACAGCACTGTCCAGCACTAGCCCAGGCATGTCTAGTCTCCCAAGTCTGTGCTCCTTCCACTTCTGCACTTGAATGCCCTCCAAACAATAACTCAACCTGGAACACAAAAATGTCCATAGAAGGCCAGGCATGGAAGGCTAGCAAAGTGCTAACTTACCAATATATTACACACAACTGAAACCAAAAACAACTTAAGCCAAAGATAGAACCAGAGAAATTATTCAAAATGTATTCCAGATATTCAAAAAGATTAAACGCATACAGGCTGAGAATAGAGGCAGAACCACTGGGGTTGGAGACCAGCCTGACTACACATGAGTTCGAAGCCAGCCTAGGCTACGAAGTGAGACTGTCTTACAAAAATGGGTGGGCAGAAGAAGAAAAACATAAATATTCTTATTAAAACAGTTAAGTATATTCACAAGGAAATAATAGCAAAAATTAGGGAGGGGCAAAATTCAAAGTTAGTAACTAAAGACATTTTTCCAGTTCTGAATTAAAGTAAAAAACATAAATCCAAGGTGAACAAAAATCTCCCAAGCAATCAGCTTAATAAAAAAAACAAAAACAAAAAAAACTCCATCCTAGGGCA
The DNA here is from genome assembly GCF_900095145.1 of Mus pahari. NCBI lineage: Eukaryota > Metazoa > Chordata > Mammalia > Rodentia > Muridae > Mus > Mus pahari. The sequence goes on along the minus strand of NC_034604.1, from coordinate 34,183,473 downwards.
TGACGAAATACAGAGTATGAAGGAGAGACTGGGGAGACACAGCTCATCTCTATACTGAGAACCCAGCAGAGACAACTGTCCAAGGTAGGCAAGAGGCAGTGGAGTTCTAAAAAGGGAAGCACCCTGGAGACTGCAGGGAGCCACCACCAGCAGAGCCAGGGAGCCTGCTCTAACCTGGCAGTCTCTTGTAAAACACAGTCACAGAGCATCTTCCATCCCACAATGTCCAAGACCACAGAAAGAAGAGGGGCAGGTGGAAGAATAGATAGAAGGTTGGAGGAGGAAGGAGCCATGTCTGCCAGCCTTAAGCTCTCAGGTCCAGAGTTTCCATCCTCACCGCTATTAGACTGAACTAAGTTTTAGTCTCCTACCCATCAGATGTTCCCCGAGTTCCTGACCCACAAAGGCTATGCAGAATCATTAAGAGAGCTGCTATGATTTTTAAAAGCTGCAAAGTGTAGGGGTAATTTGATACACAGAAATAACTGATTTATCTAAACTGTCCACTGGCAACTCCAGGGATCCAGCAGAAGAGGCATAAATCAGTCCCACAGAAGGTCATCAACCACAACTTTCTAGTAAGTCATTGATGTGCAATACATTTAATAATGTGCACATGGAAAATAAAAGACTCTTAATTACAGCTACGTAAGTAAACTAACTATGATTATTCTAACCGTTTTCAGGGCAATAGGCCTCCTGGAATTACTTAGTACAACATTCAAGAGTCTTATAGTGAAATGCTGGACTCTTAGCCATGTACCACGACTGTTATCTGTTCGCTGAGCAAACCGAGCAAGACATTTTCACGGTGCACTCACCCCCTTTCCTCCTGACTTTTGGTCGAATGGAACCATGGTGATTTGTTTGGAATCCCGTTGGTACGTACAGTAGTGCTTCACCCAGGAAGTTCCAAAGTGACCTGCAAGGGAACATTGCCTATTAGCCGTCTACACACATCTACACACATTATTAATGGCCATATCACAGAGATGGGCCACAATGCTCAGCCATAACGCTTTCGTCCACTCTGATGCATTTCGGGGGGGGGGGGTTAATGATACACAGCTACACTGAAACAGAAAAATATGATGCCAAGGCTGAAAGTGAAGCCAAAACAATGCTTTCCTCACACAGATAGACGGGACCCCAAACTCTCAATAACGCTATATCCAGTGGGTCTTCAAATACAGGGGAAGTATGGGTTCCCTGGGAAAATGGAGTCACATTCCCACCATTAGTCTCCATTTGAAGTTTCCATTCTCTTCCCTGACTGAGGTGACTGAGGAAAGAGTACGGAAATGCTCTTCCAAGTGTCAATCACCATTTCGTCATACCTCCCACACAGCTGCCCAGTGCCTAACCTCAGGGGTTCTGACCTACATCCAAACCCCTAATTTTTACTTCAGCAGAACTCAAAAAGATCTGAAAAGCAGACATGGTAACCTCAGAGACACCAGAGATGCAGACTGGAAGTGACTAAACAACAGCTAATGCAATCTGTCTCAAACTTCTCCCTCAGGAAAAAGGACGACATCACAGCACCGAGGCCCACCAAAGTCTCTGACTATGCCCAGTGCCTGGCCAGTTCCTTCATTTTCAAGAACCGAGTGCTATGAGGAGATGAAGACATCTTTGGCCTACCAGGACTTCAATCAATACTGGTTTTAGATGTTCACAGAGATCACACAATAGAAATGATCAAAACTCTGTTTGTTGAATATCAACAATTGAAAATATTAAAATCATGTTCAACAAACATCATGGAAATATCATTGATAATTTTCCTCACTGTGCTTGAAATTAGCACTTTCTTAGTGTTTAACTTCGATGAGTTTTTGCTATTTTGAAATTTTTAAAATATACTTACTGATAAAATAATTTCTCTCCTAGAAACACTGATAATCTTCTTTTAAGTAAACTGATTGTTAGACAATAGACACAGATATATAATATGTTTTAAATAGTCTCTCTATGTCAGGTGATATCATATAAGGGCTTTTGAATATATTTCTTAATGATTCATTTTTAATATTTTTATGTTCTTTTAATATGCTTAACTCCCAAAGAATACTGTGTATGTTTTAAAACAATTTAGGACTCAACACTAGATATAGGATCCTCAGTTGTGGATAGTACTAAATATTCATTAATGATATTTTGGGGGATATGAAAGGATATGAATATGAAAGTTGAACAAATTTTTATGTATTATTTCTCAAAATAGTCTAATTATTAATATGTTTGATGTATAAAGCAAATTTAAATAATAAAAAATTAAGAAAAAAGGGGCAACTCTCCTAGAGTTTTTAAGAAAATAAAAAAAAATGATCAAAATTAACATCATGTAAATAGAGCAAGTAGTCACTTAATAGTTACTAATAGTTTCATAAGACTGCCAAATTACAAGTATTGGATACCATTTAATAACCTGGAAAAGCAACATAGGGGGCTGAAGAGACAGAGGAGTTAATAAAGTGCTTATCTTGCAAGCATGCAGACCTGAGTCAGATCCCAGAAACATACATTAAAAATTAATTAATTAAAAATTCATTAAAATAAAAAAACCCAGGTTTAGTGGAGCACAGTTGGAAAGGTAGAGACAGGCAGATCCCTGGGGCTTGTTAGCCAGTCTGCTGAGCCTACTCAATAAACTTCAGGCCAACAAGAAAACCTGCAAGTCCAAAAAACTACAAGGTGAATGCTGTTATGGATAGCCCTGGTGTTGTTTGTATTTTGATGCTAATTCCACTTCCCAAAGAAGGGCTGCCTGGGACTAGGGTAAATCCCAGGACTCAGGTGATTTCATGTGAACCTTCACTAAGAATAAAGATTTCAAGGAGCCAATCACTGGACAAGTAGGTAGGACTTCCCGACTGGAGAAAGGGAAGGAGGAGAGAAGAGAGATGGCTGGTGGACAGGAGAGGATGGAGGCCCCTGGTTCAGGTGGCAGATCCACCAGGCTCCACTATTGTAATTTAAAATAGCTTACAATATTAGGATGTTAGCTGCTGTGCCCAACGATTGTGTTGCCTTTTGAGTCTAAACTAAGATTGTGTGGTGTTTTCCTTCATAAAGTGACTCAACTGAGTTCCAGAGAAAAGGTATAGTGGTGGGGTACCCCAGCCAGCCACAAGAGTTTGGAAGTGAGAGGCTAACGTGGCAACAGCCCGCCATGGGAACTTAGCAAGCTGGGTAGAGAAATTTTAAAACTTTGAGACAGAGGGTCTGCTGGGCTGAGAACAGGCCAGCCAGCCAGTCTGCCTTGTTGGCAGTAGTGTGGGTGCATTTTTAGTATTTCACCCTACAGAATGTCACCTAAGGAACAACACCTGAGGTTAATATCTGGTCACCACATGTGTAGGCACACATAAATACTCATGAGATCATACATGCATATATACATACCCTGCCCCCCACACATGTACACACACACAGCAATACATTAGCATTTACATTGGGTCATTAAAGGCAAATTTTAAAAATACCAAACACTCTTAGACTTGGGAGAAGTTCCAGTAAATATAAAATGGGAAGATTCCAGAAGTGCTTTGTCTTAGACAGTGTGGATGTCAAGGTAAGGTAAAGTAACAGATTACAGCCTGTGACTGAAATGTGAATCTTACAATTTTATTGGCAGTGGAAAGATGGGGATGGGCAGATGGACTGACATATGTGCAGATGAACAGATAAGAAGGATTTGGGAGGGGGAGAAATAATAAATGTGGCAACATGGGCTAAAATAGGAAAGCCCCATCACAACATAGATCAGTCCAGGCAAGGATCAATAGACCACAACTCTGTGGAGGGACATGTGGCAAGGAGAACCATTTTTACATTACTGTAAGGTGACTCCCATAGAATGCTAGTTAGTTACAAAGGGAAAACAGTGGCCACACAGTGGAAAGACAACACAGTGTCTAGACTGGATGGTGGGGAAAGCGACCATCAGGGAGTGATGCACGCTGTGATGGAGCATTAGAGCAGAAGAGCTCAGGAAAGCCTGAGTGTTTGGGAGAGTGCTGCACATTCCACACTCATACACAGAAAGGAGGAGAGATGATCGCAGCAGCAAAGTGCCAAGAAGTTATATCTGGGTGGATCCATGCTTTCTTTAAACCATTCTTGCAAGTTTTCTGTAAGCTGGAAATTATCAAAAATAGTAAGTTCCAGAACTATATACTGTATCCTAATAAAACACCTGAAGTAATGTGTAGGAAACCAAAAGACAGTTCTAACAAAAAGCAACACATTAGTGTCAAAGGGTGTGTGGACTGTAGGAACAGAGTCGTGCAAAAGTGATTCCACACGCATGCGTGAAGAACAGTAACAGCCTTTGTATTCCAGGGGCACAGTGAAGTGTATCCTTGACATCCTGGGAGTTTGCCTTTCTAAGTTACTTCTGAAAATGGGCAGTGGGAATGTAGTGAGGGAGTCCACCACAGGGCAAGGAGGGAATGAAATACACAAATGAAGTGGCTTCTGCTTCTTGTAAACTTCCTCAAGCTCACTGCTGAAAGAATAAGGAACATAAAACCCTTACAGTAGCCAGTACTTCCACCCCTACTTCAGTCTCCATGGTCAGAAGGGAACAATGTTGAGCCTAAGCAATGATCACTAAAACAAAGTGTTTCTAGCCTACTCTGCCTGGAGCTTTCAGGAGTGAATCCACTGCCTAAGAGGACCACAGAGAAAAACACAAAACCAGCACAAATCAGAAGTCATACATTCTGCTAAGATCATGTTGGGGAAAAGCTATGCATGGTGGCATACAGGTAGACATGTGACTATACAACTCAGAAGGAGAACTCTGGATGATCGTGAGTTCAAGATCAGCCCAGACTACTTAGCGAGATCCTGTTAAGGAGAGGTGTTGGCTACCATGAAAGAAAAAACAAAAGTAACTTTCAATATGTCTTACTCCTGGCACCTGGAGGTGCCACCCTGGGTAGAACCCCTCTAAGCCTTCCCGAAGGCCTAAGGTATGAATTGTGAGTCCTTATTAAAACCTGCATTCGAGTAGCAGCCCCAGCACTTCTTCCCTTCACTATATTACAAGAAGATGGGTCTTCTTCCTGCCTCCCACTTCTGTTTTGACTTTGCATAAACCAAAGTATTGGAGTGAGAGGAATTAAGAAGAAAAGAGCCCAAACCATGATTACTCTCGATTGAAAGCGGAATCACTCAAGAAGGTGTGGTATGTAAGACAGAGCTCTCCACTGCCCGTGCAGTCAGGTGGGGAGGGGGGGGGGTGTACAAGCACACTGAAGCACAGTGGTTCAAAAGGAGAGTGATATTAGGAAGAAACCCTAGCACAGAGGCAACAGAGCTTATCACTTGGAGGTGTGCAAGATTGTGGACACAGATCTGCAGGCACCTCCAGAAGCAACGCCTGCCCGAGGCTGCGAATGCAGCCCACCGTGCCAGTCGGCACACTTACGCTTCTCCTGCACATACAGGTACCCCTCCATGGTGTACGGGCTGATGGTCTTGTGCTCCAGGGGGTTTTCCTTCATCTTCCTCATCAGCGATTCCACTTCAGACCTGGTGCCTTCAAAGCGGTTTCTTGTCTGCCATGGAAGGAATTTTACTCAAATGATCAAATGAAGAAAAACTGAAATCTCTTAGCAATTCAGAAGATCAGCCTTAGATTGAAAATAAGGGGTACTGAAGGGTCCAGGAAGTGGGCAAATATTCACTTGCAAAAGTATACCTTTTTGCTTACAGTTCCATACCCGAATGACTCAAACTCTACCAATCACCAAGATCACTGAGGAAATCTAAAAAGAATGCAAACACCCAGCCTATCTCCCGAAGAGCAAGCGGGGATGCTTGGGCCAGGAGAGGGCATTTAAACAAGCGTTCCAGAACAGGTGGCCCACTCCTTACACAGCTTTAGGATTATGGTCCTCACTGTTCCAGTTCCAGGCAATGTAGCTGGTGGATGGTTCACAGATCTACCCTCATGAAAGGGGTGCTGTTGGCCTTCTAGGTCTTTCCCTCGGTAAGAGTCGTCTGAAACCTCTGGCTTCTCCCTAGGCCCACTCAGCACCCCAGAGGCACAGCCTAAAGCCTGCAGGTGCAGCTGCATCGTGGCCCGATGGCCCACCACACTCCATGCTCAGCCACTCAAGGCACTGAGTTCCTTACTGCCTGTGAGTCCCTGTTTCAAAGCCTTCCCTCAGAAGACCCGTAGCACTGGAGTGCGGCTTACCTAGCACATATTGGGACTTGTGTTCATCCCCGGAATAAAAGGGGTGGGATTAGGCTTCATGAAACAATTTCTGACATACTTCAACTTCCTGTTCTCCAAGTCAACAAAGAACCACATAAGCTCCAGACTTCTAAAGGCCAGGAAGTAGAAGCCATGCAGAAATACCTGGATCTAATTCCTACACTGGAGCACCTTGAGACCTGTGGTCAATCGCAAAGTTTAAGAAGAGAGCTTGCCTCGTGACTGAGGGCCCAAACACCCTAAACAACTCTGCACCCAAAGGTCCCATGTTCGAGCCAGAGAGGCAACTGCGTTTGTGGGCACTGACTTAGACACCCTGTCAGTCTTGCTAAGAACGAGACAAGAACACATTATTTGAGCTCGAGGTCAAACCTACTCCTGGACACTCACGTAAGGCCTAGGGTGGCCAGGCAGCCGCTTTGCACAGAAAGCAGCTAGGCAGGGCTGGGCTGAACTGGGATTTCCACCCCCAAAGGAAATCCTGACAGTTCTATGAAAAAAAAAAACACATAACCAGCAGCAACGCTTCCGGGAACAGAACTGCTGCTTAAACCTGGGCTAGCTTGCATTCTGGAAACGTCAGATCCCCACTGACCTCTGAACCCAGCCGGGACCTCACCGCACACACCTCGTGCCAAGGCAGCAGCGGAAGCTCTGAGGCCAACACACCCTCTCCTGTTTCCCTCCTCTGCCCCTGCCCCCACTCACATTTTGTATGCTGATGGTCAACTGTGTCTTAAAGTCACCAAAATCCTTGGCCAGCTCATAACCATGGTGATAGAAAGTGAAGAGTCCTTGCAGGAAGGCCAGCAGCTGCAGAGAGGGGGAAAAAGGCAGAGGTCAGAGAGGCCGGACGGGAGAAGGATCTGGGTTCCCAAGGCTGTCTGAGAAGTCCAGAACAGGCCACGTTAACCACACACACACTGGGCAGCTCTGTGGGGAGGATACTGTCCTCCCTGGCTGCGTCCCTGAGTGCTCACACCACCTTAAGCGCTAACAGGACCCACCTCAATAGCGAGGAGGCACCTCAGAGACTAGTAACTTCCTCCCTGACTCAGTGAGCATCAGTGGGGATTGGAACTCTGTTCTCCTTGGCACCAATGCTTACCACTGCCTAAGAACATCACCTCTTAGGAACTAAAGGCTGGAGCTGTACCTCGGCGGCTGCCTTCTAGAACACGAATAACATCAGGTCGCCACACGCCGTCAGAACGTGATAAGGAAGCTGGTGTGCTCTGAGCCTGTAACCTAATGAGTAAAGTCAAATCACAGGAGATCGCCCAGGACAGGCTGCAGCCCAGGGGCACTTCTGTGTACTTTCTTCAACTTCCCCACAGTAAGCGGTAAGAACCCCTCATTGACGTGACTATACAGCTCCCCGGCTTATGCCGTCCCGGGTGCCTTGACTCGCATTGAAACCCCCTAAGGCTAATAACGGGTGAGCCTGCTCATGATCTTGTCTCCCTCATGCTGAGTGGTGAAAAACGCCTACTCGCCACAGTTTCTCACACAACTTTTCATATCCTCAACCACCTTCCAAGGTACAGCAACCAGAAGTGTATATCTCTTCACAAAGCTAACACAGGACCTCCCCAGACTGCCTGCTTTCGATCACAGCTTCCCAAGTCCTCCCCAGACTGCCTGCTTTCGATCACAGCTGTTTAGGCTGCTAGGACACACCTGGGTGTATAGACCTCCAGACCCCACCACACCCGTTAGTCTGTCTGTTGTCCTCTGTGCTGTTCTAGGAACACAGCTGTACGAATTTTTCCCCCACTCCGTTTTTCTGAGAGGCAGTTCTCTGGAGGCCTGGGAAGGGACTGCATTCACCCTGTGCTCTGTGCACCTGCTCCTGGCAGGAGCGATTCGCACTGGAGAGGGCGTGTTAGCTTCAAGATCAACTGCATGCCCAGCCCAGCCAATCAAAGAACTTTATGCCAGTGTGGTCACAATGGCAGGACTGAGTACACTCCAGGAATTGTCGCTTGCACCCCTGCCTTTGGCTGCCAGACTACTGGGACAGATTTGCCCAGGATCTCACGCCAGGAGGAGGAAAGTGTGTCTCTGAAACCTGGGGCTGCACAGAGGACAAACCTGACAACCCATCCAATCACCTCGCAGGACAGACTGGAGCTGAGGCAGTTATGGGCAGGATTGCACCTTGACCGGAAATAACTTAGTTATGCATACCTCTTACCTTCTATTTAAACCTAAACCTTGTCTCAGGGCCTCAGAGATGGACATGGGGAAGCAGGTTCACTGGAACTCTTTATTTGTTCCTTTCCCCAACATGGCCACACTAAATAAATCTCTTTTTTCTGCTTTTCACACTGACCTCTGCTTTAACTGGCATACTAAGGATGGGTGAGCAAACCTACACGTTATGGACAATAAGTCCTAGGCTCTGTCCCTAACAACTCCAGAAGTCATATTAAAATGGTAGTGTGACTTCCCACTGTTTTGTCCCTTTGTAGTCTCATGGGAGGTCAAGGACGAGGCACTGTTAGGTTCTCTGTCTGTAAAATATCTAGTGATAACTTAAGTTATGTCGATAACTAAGCACTAATGCCCTAGAGTACCAAAGGCCAGTACTGAACTCTTTCCTTCAAAGATGACGAGAGCCTCAAGACTTCCTCTTCTCCGTGACAGTTTCCTGAGAAAAAGGCACATATCCCTTTCCTTCCAGACAACTCCAGAAATAGAGAAGATGGGCTCCGCTGATGCCTGGCTATCCACAGTGAAGGCTGTGCCTCCCTCTCCTTCCTCCCTGCAAGTACAGCTGAAAGGCTGGGCCCCACACTGCTCCCAAGCCCTAAGAACCTGCTTTCTGTTTACATTCTTCATTGTTTGATGTGTATAGATGTTTTTGCCCGCATGAATGTCTACTCATCATGTACACACAGTGCCCAGAGAGGCTAGAAGAGGTCATCAGATCTCCTGAAACCAGAATTAGAGATGGCTGTGAGCCACTGCGTGGATGCTGGAAGCAGAGCCTGGGTCCTCTAGAAGAGCAGCCAGTGCTCCCAGCACAGAGCCATCTCTCCAGCCCTTATGCTCTGCAAGACTGATGCCCAAGATAAGCCACAGAACCTACAGTCACTGCTATGAGCTGAGCCTTCCCTTCACTGAAAGTAAACAGGACCAGTCTTACTGAATGGCTACACTTTCTAAAATAGCAGAACCCAGGCACTACCACGTCCTGTTGAAGCAGAAGAGGGGTGGATTGCTAAGATTTATATTGACTTTCACTTCTGCTGGTCTTATTTTTACTTATATATAATAACTTATATAAAATATAAAATAATGAATACAATATAAAAGTAATCTTCCTTGTGTGCCTAAATGCTCAGTGACAGACACCTGTGTACTCAGCAATCGCATTCAATGGATTCTTTAGTGTCTTTCCTGCCAGTAATCAGTCATATGCCATTTCACAGTGAGGAACCAAGCCATCCCAGCTCACAAAGTGGCTTTCAATGTGTTAGAAATGCATCTGTCCTCCTCTATCCCAGGCTAACACTGAAGCGTTGGGCCTGTAATCTGCATTTTAGTGAGCCCCCAGGGCAGGGTGCTGTGCAATGCTATTGGGAATACATTGTAAGAAAGGACAACATGGACTATGTCTATGATTTTACTTTTCTACCATTATATGATCCCATTCTTATACATCCGTGAGGGTATGTTCTGGTTTTATCCCTCTTGTCAAAGGAAGAAATATAAACACACTTAGATGTAACCCTGTGCAAGGTCTCACCTAGTTAAGTGGCAGAGCTGGAATTGCTTCTGCAATTTTTTTTTAACAAAACTACAAGGAAGGATGGCGATGAAGAGGAGGAGGGAGCAGAAGAGGAAGAAGAGAAGTTCAGCCAAATGAGTCAGGCCAAGCCTGTGCAGCTAAGTGACAAACATGTAAGAAGCCAATACCTACTGTGTGTGAGGGATTGTGGCTGTCACTCAACCCAAACTAATAGGTATGATACCTTACTGGCTCAATATGCCTACTGAAAAGATCAAGCTCAAAAGTCAGATGGGCTGGCTGGAATAATATTCACCAAAAATAAGCATATTTTGCTTAAGAATACTATTTCTTACTTTTAGAAAGGTCTTTTTGCAGTTAATTTTTTAAAAACTCTTCATATATGAATGCATTTTGACAAAGTCCAGGCTTCACCCCTCCCAAACTCTCCCCTGTCCCTTTCCCTGTCTTTCTCCCAACCCCTCATGTCTGTCTGTCTCTGTCTCTCTCACACACACACAGTCTCAGTCTCTCTCTCTCTCTCTCTCTCTCTCTCTCTCTCTCTCTCTCT
>NC_034604.1:34163356-34172441 GCF_900095145.1 Mus pahari | reverse complement strand
AGGGTTTCTCTGTGTAGCCCTGGCTGTCCTGGAACTCACTCTGTAGACCAGGCTGGCCTCGAACTCAGAAATCCGCCTGCCTCTGCCTCCCGAGTGCTAGGATCAAAGGCGTGCGCCACCACACCCAGCAGACCAGATGATTTTTAAGTGTCGGCTCTTGTTAGCATGGAGTCTCCGTGAAGTCTTCCTTATGTGGATCCCATGTTTAGGGCCCACTGTAGGCAAAGTGGCACCACAGCTGAATGAAACCATAACGATGATAGGACAACCTAAAGGTCACACTCTTTCCACATGGCACTCTTTCATGCCCAGTGGGACAGTGGCCAAGTCTGAATTCCATCATGGTCCCTGAAGTGAATCTATGCTGTTCTATTTGCTTATGACAAACCTACTGTGAAAAATCACCTTATATCCAACTTGACTGGGTTAGAAGGGGCTCTGGAGCCAGGGGCAGGATGAGATCACTACAGTGTATGCCCCACTGCTTCCTGCAGTTACCCCTACGTCTGGATTTTTGATGGAAGAGTGGGACAGAGCAGAACGGTTAGACAGTGATTATTTTCCAGCAGTGTGGCAGTCATTCCCTGGACTCCCGTTTGCACGTTCCCTCTGCAGATCAAATAGTCTGACAGCAGGCAGCCAGAGGCAGGGCAGATGCCGTCTCTACCATCTCCATCACTGAGCTGGGATGCTCCCATGCTGGGAATAGTCCAGGGAGCCAAAGCAGCAGGGCTCTGGCCCTGAAAAGAAGCCCTGGGCTGGGTTGCTCAAGCTCCTCCTGTGGGGTACATGACCTGCTGGCTAGTTCAGATGAATAAAATGGCTACTCACAGGCTCTACGAACTCAAACATCTTTCTCTCTTGCACTTCCTGCACCTTAAAGACATACTCCAGGGACACTTCGTAGAAATGTTGCCGAACCAGATCCACTTGGCTGTCTGCCTGCAAACGACAGAATTTAACAGGAAACCAAGTCATTACCTAAGGAGTACGCTATGCCAGGAAATATAAATATATATATTTATATATATATACACACATAGAGGTGAAATTTTAAAATAAATCAAACAGCATGATACTGAAGACAAATGGTAAGCTACTGAACACTATGCCATACACTGTGTCTATGGAGAGAGAGAGAGAGAGAGAGAGAGAGAGAGAGAGAGTTAGTTGTAGAACAGATACTATTTTGAGTGCAAACTTCCTAGCCATTGAAGAACACACTGCTTTAAAGATATCATTACTGTCCACTAGATGGCAGCATCATTCCATGCTGCTGCCCGTTAACCACCTCCCCCCCCCCCCCAATCATGGACTTAATAGATTCAAACAGGGAAAAAGGAGGCAGCTCCGTGGATGCCAAGCTGAGTTTTCTTTCCAAATTAACTACTTTTTAAAAGAATTTTCAATGATGTTCTTTTAAATTCAAATCCAAGGAAACCAGGAGCAAGCCAGAGAATTTTTTTTTCCTTCTTTTTTATGGTGGTGCTGGAGAACCACCTATGGTCTTAATGTTCTGTAAGCTTACACTCCTAACCCTTTGGTTTTTGAGACAGGGTCCCTCCCTATGTAGCCCAGGATGGCCTTGAACTCATAATCCTCCTCCCTTGACCTAGCAAGTGCTGGTATCACAGGTTTCTGCCACCATGCTCAATCAAAGAATATTTTCTTTAAAAAGATTAATAACAATGCTTAAAATACAGGTATGAGACTAAAATAGTGTGAAAACTAAAAAGAGAAAAAGATAAGTATCAAATACTGTATTGAAACAATAAAATGTTATTAAGGAAACGCAACCAGTGTGTTTCAGATGCCAGTCTTGTAAATCACTGAAATGAGGCAGGAGATCAAGAGTGCCCTAGATGGGTAACAGTGCAGCCTTGAGTCTAAGGGCAAGAAAAGAGCAAGGCAGATAGATCCCAGCCTGAAAGGGGGAGGCACACCCAGAAACAGGCACAGCCACTCGGGAGGTGGGGGCAGCACTGAGCTCCCCTGCCACTGGCAAGTTAGAGAGCACAGAAGAGGGTAGGGCAAAGAGGGCGTGGCCATGGAGGAGGCTTGGGGCAGCTTCTCAGATCTCCAATCCAGGTACTGGCTCACAAATGACAATCAGCATGTACCCCAGGACAGTGTGTACGCTAATACCATGCAGGAGCTCTGTGCTCTTACCTCCTGTAGCTGGGATTCCTTCTTTTTGGAAGACAAATTCAAATGCTTTTCTAAGGTGCCGCAATACTTCTCTGTCTCTTTGTCATACTTCTTTTTGGCTTCCTGGGGATGGGGGAGAGGGGAAGGGGAGGAGAAAGAATAAGAAGTTACTAGAGTGAGGTGGCTGGATCCCTCGGAACCTCTGTGTGTTCCTCAGATGGACACGGAGGCAGGCAACTCCCAGACCAAAAGCAGAAGCATCCCTGCTGCCCACTGATGGGGCCTGTGATGACAACAGTGGGGGACGGACACCCAGAGAGTGTAACTGGGCAGGCATAGGACAGACTGGAGAGCAGGGACTGCATGGGACAAACCTGTTGTGGCCCACATAACCATGAGTTAAGGAAATTGGACATGGAACTTTTGTTGAGAAGTTTTTATTGGCTTAAATTATTGTCTAAAGATGAAAAATAATTTAACAATATACATGTCAACCTGTGTTCTCACACCAAGCTCTTGAGTCACCAAGGTTCTATTTTTACTCCCTATTTTATAGGTAAGGAAACTCAGAAGGAAGCCAATTTACAAAATGTCCCAGAGAATGACAGAGCTGACGTCAAGCTAGCACTATCTGCCCACGCTCAGCCCACTTGAGACAAAGTCACAGGCTGACTCCTTGCTCTCCACACTTCAGTGGGCAGGGCAAGCCAGAGGCTAGGTAGCCACTCTGGTCCTACACCAATGCTCAGTTATCCTAACTCAGTGTCGGTCCTGCTTTTGACTCATCTGGGGCCCCAGGGAGATGTTTTGTGCAACTCTAAAGCCTGTAAGAAAAAGGTATTTCCAGCCAGATAAAGAAGCCATCTCTCTATCCATCTAACAAATTCATGATGAGCAGTCACTCTGTCCTAGGCTCTGCTTTGGGCAATGACTTCTCTCTCATGATGGGCGTATTCTAGAAGGAAGAGAAACACAACTACCAGGAAATGAATAAGCAATAGGGAAAAGAGATGTAACCTGAAACCTGCTCAACACCTGAGGAGGGGGGGGGGATTGGCTCCCAGGAAAGAGGGACACAAACTGTGCTAATGCCCAAGGGTAGAACACTCTGAGCCAAGAAGTTCTCCCAAGCACCCTTATCTACCTGGTCAACAGCAAGATCCTAAGCATCCCGGAGAGCAGAAAATGGTCACATACCCACTTAGCAGGCATGAGTCCATTCCTACAGGTCTGAGGTTGGCTTAAAAGCCTACTCATACGCAAACCATGAAGCGAGCAAATGCGAACAAAGAGAAGACTTGTAGAAACACCCCCCCCCAAGTCTGCAAAAGGTCGAGGCTGTCCATTAACCCACAAGCCTGGGGCTGGATTCCAATTCCACCCAATGCTCATATCACACGTATCCACTCTCACCAGCCCAGTGGCCAGCAACCCCACAAAGCATTCTAGGGCCAGGAAGTGCCACTGGCCAGAGCTTAGAAATGTCCAGGAGACGTGAGTCACTGGCATTCTGTAACTTTCAGGGGACTGGAGCCTCCACAGTCTATGGTCACTGGAGAGCCATAATTAGAGAAGACAGCAGAGAGACAGAAGGAAAGAAAAAGCAGTTGTCCCCATACTGAGACAGTGTCAAGGCCTTTGCAGGGAAAGTCCTAAAACATAGTATGCCAGCAGCCTGTCTCACTGCTATCACACAACACTCAATGAGAGCAAGCGCAGGAAGAACAGCTTTATTCTGGCTCACTTCCGTTGCAGCAAGTACTTAAGCTGTGGTGCTAGGGGTCTGAGGCTATTGGTCACGTTGCATCCAAGTTCAGTGATGCAGAGGGAGCGAGTGCTGGAGCTCAGCTATCTTTCTCTTTTCCTTCTTGAGGAAATATTGTTTTTATTATGTGCACTTCTGTGTGTCAGTGTAGGGCTACGTGCATATAAGCGCAGGTGCCTTTGGAAGCCAGGAGGTAGAAACTGAATGCCCTAAAATCAGAGTTGCAGGTTGTTAAGAGCTGTCTGATGTGGATGCTGGAAACTGAACTTAGAACCTCTGGAAGAATGATACAAGCTCCAGCCCTTTGACTTTTCAATATTTATTTTAATTTTTATTTTGTATGTGTACATATGTGAACGCGCACCTGAGTTCCAGGTGCCCAGAGAGACCAGAATAGGGAGTAGGATCCGTAACTTTAATTTTCTTAAAACCTATTTTTAATGATGGTTCTTAAATGCTTTAACCTCCCTTGTAGCCCATCACCCACCAGAGGCAGTGGAAAAGAAAGGACACAGGGAAGTGAGCCTGTTTAGAAATGATTCTTTGGAGCAACTCCTGTCTGTGGTGTCAGGAACTGGCAGTTCTATTCACCAATCAGCAGCGGTAGTTCAATCCACTTGCAAACACTTCACAGATCCTCCAGCAGTCCAGTCTGGTAGAGTCAGGATAGCAAACATGGAGCAGCCGCAGTGGCGCTCTCTACCACTGTCTCTAGGAGACAGCCTAGGCTCCAGTCAGCAGGAGGGACCAGGAGGAACAGATGCTCTTGGTTATGATTCTCTCAGGGAAGCAAAGATCAGCGGAGACTAAAGACCCACAGCATTGCACAGCCAGCTGTACCAGCAAGCCTAGCTCAGCCTCCATCACCGTCCATCAAGTCCTTTTTATACGCCTTCTAAACATCATGTGTTCTCCACGGGTCTTGCCCAGCACAGGTTTTCTTTCAGCATGGGCATCTATCTCAGGCAACATCATTCTACCGATCAGTCCAAGTCTGAGGAGGCATGAAACTTCAGCACACCACCAGAAGTTTTTTGGTGAATTTCTCTCCATGGAGTCCCAACAAATACAGCTCAACTATGCAATGTGAGGCGGACCAACACATGTCTGTTGCTAGCAAAGAACCCTTCACCGCATGTCCTTTCTCATGCATGCATTAGCAGAACATCCTCTCTCCTGTCACTGCTTCAGGGAAACCCTCCTTCACAAGTCTGCCTTAGTCTTTCACCTGTGTCCACTTCAGCTAAATGTTCTTTCACGTGTTTGTCCCAGCAAAATACCATCCAACTACTTTCCAAAGAACCCTTAAGTTTCCCTTCAAGGATCCCCTGCAGCTGGAGTTACAGACGGTAAGCTGCCCAACATGGGTACCAGTAACCAAACCTTGGTCCTCTATGAGAGCAGGATAGCCTAAACTGTCTATCCAGACCCTGGGTTTCTCGTTTTTCTGTAGCCCAGGAGATGTTGCTGCCTACCTCTTTGGAGGTTTCAGACCCTGTCAGGTCAGCAGTCAATATTAACCGTCACATTAAGGTAATAGTCTCCAGGTGGGTGCATTATGTAGGCACTTAGGACTCAAGGTAGTCTCTGCCTTCCAGAGAGGGACAGATACAGAACAGGGTCTGGATCCTGGAATAGAATTTCTACTCTAGTGTGGCAAATTCTAAGCATCTCTTTCTAGGGTTCTTTTCTCTACAAACACAGTGTGACTAGACAAGACCATCACTCAAGTTTTATCTTCCAGTTCACAATTCTGCAATAAAATAAGAACATTCTATCTTCACAGAGTCACACGGATGAACTAAACTCCATCCACGGCATGGTGATGATGGTGAGGTGCCAATAGCCATGGGGTCGTGATAATGGAGGTCACAGAGGCCATTGATAGTACTGCTGGTGATACCAGTGGTGCTGCTGCTGGTGGTAGTAACTGTCATGGTAATGGTGGTGGCACTCGTTATGATGGTGGTAGTAGTGGTAGTCATGATTGGTGGAGGTGATAATGACTGAACTGGCAAATTTTATGTCAACTTGATATAAGCTAGAGCCATTTGTGAAGAAAGAAGAAAGAACCTCTACTGAGAAAATGCCACCTCCATACTGGCCTACAGAACAGTTCCTTGACTGACGTGGGTGGTGCTGCTGTTCCTGAGATGGTGGTCCTAGGTTCGACAAGAAAGCAAGCTGAGCAAGCCATGAGGAACAAGGCAGTGAGCAGGGCTCTTCTGTGGCTTTTTCTTCAGTTCCTGCCTCCAGGTTCCTGCCTTGAGTTTCTCCCCTGACTCTCTTTGGTGACACCCTTTCTTCTTCAAGTTGCTTTTGATTACAGTGCTTTACCCCAGCCACTGAAATGCTGAGACAATGGTGGTGATGGTGAGATTGATGGTAATGGTGGTAACGGTGCTAATGGTGATAACAGTGATAATGGTGGTAATGGTAATAATAGTGGTAATGGTGATAACTGTAGTAATAGAGGTGATAATGCTAGTGGTAATGGGTGGTACTGCTGCTATTCTCACCAGAGATGGTTAACAGCAATGGTGATATTGGTGGCTGGCAATGGTAGTGCTGCTGATGGTAAGGTACTTGTCATCCACAACCACTTCCCTTTCATCAAATGCAACATTTGATTTGCACGTATCAATGTGATGAAGGAAACCCTCCTTGACCACAATTTGAAACTGGAGATTTGTCTATAGCTTTGTGTCTAATGCCTTTCTTCTTTTGCCAGAACAACCACATCTGCTTGCTACCCACCAACCCTAACTCTCACATATATTATCTTGTGTTAGTTTTATTTTTAAAGTGTGCATGAGGGCAGGGTTTACACGTGAATAAAGTGCCCTCAGAGGCCAGAGGAGGCCATCAGATACCCTGGAGCTGGAATTACCGGCAGTTATGAGCAACCCAAAGGGTCCTCTGGGAAAGAAAATGCACTAGTCCACTGAGCCGCCTCTTCAGCTTTTCTCGTTTACTCTCAGTGATTCGTGTGTAGCTCGTGTCATAACCACAGGTGAATGGCTGAATGGCAAACACCGTCCTTCTGTTCAAATAGCTATGGATATATACTACTTTAAGTACCTTATATGAATTCCCTCATTTATTCTTAAGAACTCCACAGGGTAAGGTTTTATGACCCCCTTTTAAGATGAGGAAATAGGGATGTGGAGGTTTAGAAACCTCCCCCAAGTTCACAGGCAAGTTGAAGAAGTGAAATTTGGAACACACAGCCTAGTTCTAGGCCAACTCTTAACCACCACTCTCAAGTGTCTGTTCTACTTTGAATACAAAGCACCGCATTACAAGTCTACCTCATGTGCAGAAAAAGCCAACCTGCTCTATTCAGAAACATAAACTTAGGGCCACAATTATGTCAAGATCTGGGGTCACACTTTATTCCTGAACAGCCTCTAGCACAAGTATTTCTAAGGGCCTTGTTATGGTTAGTGCTAAGTGTGGACTCAGCAAAAATCTAGAACCACCTGGAAGACAGGCTTCAACATACCTATGAGGGGGGATTATCTTGATTATGGGAACTGATCAGGGAAGACCCTTCCACAGTGGGAAGCGCCCGTCAGAGTAGGACCCTGCACAGTCCTGGGAGGTCTGAGGGGAAGAAGCAGGGTACACTGCTCTCTGTGTCTTGGCTGTGTACCCCTGTGACTTATGATGTGCTGTACCCTGGAACTGTGAGCTGAAATGAACCCTTTCTCCCTTTAGCTCCTTTGTCAGGGTATTTGATCACAACAACAAAAAAGTTAAAGGAAGACAAATTCCCCTTCTTGGGAGCTTTCACAAGGACCCCTGTGCAACAGGTTGTTATAGCAACAAAAGCTGCAGCAGAGAACAGGCAGTGAGTAAAGTAATTTTAGCATCAAATAGGTGGAGGTCTGGAACAAGCCACTGACTGAAACAGGCAAAGAGCCCTGGTGGCTCCTTGGGTGACTCTGAGGCTGCACCCTGGGTGGTCTTTAAGCTTTGTTTGTTTTCTCTTAAACTTACATCAATCTATGACGTAAATATATGGGTCCAGGGAAAATACTGGAAAAGAAAACAAGAAATAACAAGGGAAGAGGGGTGAGAAATCACCCCAATTATCAATTAATTATCAATGATTTGTGACTAGGAGACTCAGTATGCCTCAGGGGAACCTTAGAGTAGTGACACACATCCCACCTGTAGGCAAAGGTGCATGTTCCTGTCATAGGATCGCTGTGACATTAAACCCAGAGGGAAATGTGCTCCTCCTTCCTGGTAACTATGGTAACTCTCCAAACATTACAAAAAAGGACCAGAGTGTATGGGGGTTTGTGCTCAGAGGTAGCTAAAGATGACGGTCTGTACTATTTACCGACACATACACCACCCCTGTAAATACTCAGTCACCCCACCCCTCTGCCACAGCTCTTATGAAGCTTCTGCCATGTGTGTCTGGACACTAAAACACAGGCTCAGGCCACTCAAGAGACAGCTGCTCCCTGGACCACTGAGAGAGTCCACTGGCCATACATTCTCAAACAGCACAAGAGATTCGGTCTTGAACAGGAATCCTAGCAGAAGACTTCCCTCAAATTAAGTTTTCTTTCATTTCTCAAACAAAGCCAATGCGTACTTCCTTCTTCCTAAATTTACACTTAAATTGATACAAATCTGTTGTAAGCCGGGAGAAAAATCCTTCCTTGGTCTTTCCTTCAAACTACAGCTAAATATCCCTTGAAAGCCTTGACTAAATATCATCCCTTTCAGTAATCATGCCTATTTCTAGCAAGCAGCTGAAGGGCAGAGGGGGATACAGGGAGGGGAAGAACTAAGCTCTTAATGAGTTCTCTGGGTTAGTTTTCAAAGTGTGATGGTTTGTCTACTCTTGTTCCAGGGAGTAGCACCATTTGGAGGCATGACCTGGTTGGAGTAGGTGTGTCACTGTGGGTGTGGGCTTAATACTCTCACCCTAGGTGCCTGGAAGTCAGTCTTCCACTAGCCGACTTTGGATGAAGATGTAGAACTCTCAGCTCTGCCTGCGCCATGCCTGCCTGGATACTGCCATGCTCCCACCTTGATGATAATAGACTGAACCTTTGAACCTGTAAGCCAGTCCCAATTAAATGTTGTTTTTATAAGACTTGCCTTGGTCATGGTGTCTGTTCACAGCAGTAAAACCCTAACTAATACACA